>NC_085060.1:8643152-8943152 GCF_963662255.1 Cinclus cinclus
TCCTGTTGCCATATGCCTGGAGAAGGTATTCCTTTTTTGTGTTTTTTCACATGTATCAGTGTGATTAACTCTGTTGTGAGAGCCAGCTCCAGCTGAGTTTGGGGGATGATGTTAGTGCTTTCATAACAGAATTAATACCTAAAAGTATGTTTCAGAATATGCTCAAGACATGATCTCTCTTTCAGGGTGTGAGCTCTATCTTGGAATTACAGCTAAACTTCTGCAGTTTAGGATCTAGGTGAAGGTTTGATTATCTAGAAAGAAAGAAAAGAAAAACCAAACACTTAAGCATATGGTACTGAACAGAGTTTTATCTCAATGGATTTTGTTCATAACTTCCTTGTGGAACTTAACAGAAAATTAGATCTCTGCCACCGAATTCTTAAAGGCATTAGAAAACACTATGGTGTAGACCTTACCTTCCATCAAATTCCACTCCAGTGACTTTTAAAGAATGCAGCTGTTTCACTCATTTTGAGTTCTTGCAGACTTTTCCATAGGGGATATTTCTAGCTTTGCAAACAGTTTCCCATCAACCCAGCAAGGGGGGTGGGGGGAAGAAGAAAGGCATTTTGTCTTCAGGAAAATCTTGTGTGCTCAGCTGGAACCTTTCCTGTGAAGCCACTCTCCCAGGGAGCTGCTGGAAGTTCCCATGGCTGCTCCTGTGCTCTGGGCACTCCAGGCTCAGAGATGCTCTCCTGGGTGAAGATAATGTGGTTGTGCTGTGCCACATGTGCAGGGGTAATGAGGGTGCATTCCCAAGGACCTTGACCAGCAAACCTTCCCCATGCCCCAAAATCACCATTTAAAAAGATAGAAGAAAAACTTAACAGGGTTTGCAAGGAAAACTTAACAAGGATTGCAAGGAATATGTTGAGTACTTATTTTGGCTGGTGGTGTCTTTTCCAGGCAAGGAAATGCTCCCACCTTAGGCTAGATTTTGGTGTCCTCGCTGTGGATAATGAATAAATGTCTCTTCTTCCTTTGTGACCACCTGACATGTGTGCTTTGCTTTGAGAAGCTACCCTTTGGGGCTGAAATTTTGCCATACTTAGTTCAAACCCAAAATATTGTAGTCCAAATCCAGCTGAAAGTATTGGGTGAGGGAGAAAGACCAATGCATTGGAAGATTTGCAGCTGGGACCATCAAGGATCTTGCTGAGCTGGGGCACTGGTCCCTGGCCTGAAAGCCCAGCCAGGCTGGGACCATGGCCATGATGTTTTTCCACATCCAGGTCCCTTTTTTGGCTCCACTGGAGGATTGTAACACATGGTGTGACTTTGAGAGCTCATGGTGTTCAGCTGGGGCAAGGTGAAAGTGGGGTGCAGTGGCAACCATTTGAGGAGCAGGGTACGTCCTTGTGCTTTTCCAAAATAGCTATGTGTGATGCTGACTATGAAGTTAAAATGAAAGATGTCTTGTGCTATAAGTTTTCCCCCCATTCTTTAAATAAATCTATAGCTATGGAGGAAGGAGTGAGAGAGAAGGAGGAGCTTTTGGTCAGTGGCTTTGGGCAAACAGAAGATTGACCTTGCTGGCAGAGCAGGGAAGCTAAATGGAAACAAAACAATAATATTAAAACAAAAGTTGAAGTGAAGGAGAATCATGTTTCCTGAAGGGTTTTGCCTCTCCTGGGTGTGGTGGTCTCTGCTGGCCGGCTGTCAGGCTGAGCTCAGCGCCCCAGGACTGAGTGCCCTGCTTTGTTCTCAGCACATGGGGTGGAGCCCTTTATTTAACCAGATAACTCAGAGCCCCCGAGGACTCCAGGCTGCTGTTTATCTTTCAGAGTGTCAGCGTTAGGACAGTGCTTCTTTCTTTTATCTGAGGTGTTTTTATTTAGTAACTGCTAGCCAGAAATACACACTTTCCAGCTTCCCTCTCGAAAATACTGCAGAGATTTGGGCTTGCAGGCAAGATAAACTGGCAAAGTGATGCTTGGGGGGATGCTGAGCTCTCACCTGCAGTGCCCTGGTGCAGGCACAGTTGGGTTTAACCCTCTAGGCTGGGGACCAGATTCTTGGAGCACAGGGACGTTGGAAAGGACAGCTCTGAGTATTGCCAAGCTCCTTGAGGAGATGCTGTTGTCGTGTATTTTCTTCTCAGCCATTTTCATGCTGCCCCAGCTGTGCTCTGGGTTTGTTTCCAGTGGGAGTGCTCAGAGCTTAGGCCTTGAATAATGGGCATTAAATGCAATGCTGCTTTTTATTAATATTAAATACAGCCAGACCTTGATGTGAGCAGCGACTCACAGGTCTGGAAAGGTGTGGGTGTCTCCTGCCTCCCAAAGCACCCACTTCCCAATGAGAGCCAGACACCTGCATGGTGCCCTGCTCCTGCTGCTCTTCACTGCAGCACGGACAGACTTCTACACTCTACCTGTGGCAGGTACAGCAGCTCTGCATGCACACAGGATCCAGAGACCAGCCACAACTCCATGAAGATACAGTGTGATGCTTCCTCTTGTGTCTAAGGAAGGGACTTAGAGTTTTCATTTGTTTTCATAAGAAAGCAGTGCTTAGATGAAAAAAGGAACACTTTTAGCCCAGTTGCCTCATTCCAGCCCTGTTTGACATGTGGGTTGTTATCCCAAAGAGATCAAGCTTTTCTAAATTTTATAAAAATAAGTTGCAAAATGGTGAAGAAGGGCTCAAGCTGGACCCTTGGTGGAGAAGGTTGTAGCATGAGTCTACAGTTGCCTTCAGAAAACCCACAGGTGGAAACTGCAGAAAACTGGGTTTCCAAAGTTTAACTGTTCACAGGTCTCCTTGGGTTTTTTTTTTTTGTATGTGTGCCTGCAAACAGACCTATCTAACAGACCATCTTTCTTTCTCTCTTTCCATTTCACACATTTTCACCTTGTCTTGAAAATGGGATGTGTTGCAGGCAAGGCCCCTGCCTTGCAAAGGGACTGACTTGAGGGTAAATAAATACAGCAGGAGAAGCTGGAGATAGCTGGAGGAAAACCTTAGGTCAAGTCTAACTATCATCATAGATGTGCTGCACATTCCCAGACAGGGAGCAGGGTGGTGTTGAGGCATATTTGGGATTCATTCGTGTCTGAGCTATTTAGTACCTTGTGAGATGGCACAGAGAGACTGTTAACAATGAATCTGCTGCCGTTTCAGGGCAGCCTGAAGTCATTGTGGTTTAAAAAATAAATTATCATATAAATAGCTGCTTAGGAATCTCAGCCTGAAGACCACAAAATCTCACCAGTGCATAGCTTTTTTGGCTTACGTAGTACCATGTGTACTTGTGGAATATTTTGGCTGCATGTTGTAAAACCACTTCCTATTTTAAAAAGAGTATTATAGGAAAAGAATAAAGTCTATTGTCAGTGACAACTGCTGGTGGTTTCCTAGAGCCTCTCATTCCAGGAGGATGAGCTTATCATAACTGGATTTTTAGCTGTCTTTGCTGAACCCACCCCAAGATGCCACTACCTTGTGGAGAATGGCATGCCCTGCCCTGGACACCCAGAGGTGAGCAGGAGCATTCCAGGGCTGGTTTAAGACACTTTCTGGTAGTTTTTGTGATGGATTGATGGGTTTTGAAAAACAAGAGGAGGGTGTGCTGGTGAACAAGCTAATAAGCTTCTGCAGTTGTTAATACCACTGGGATTTTGGATATTGGAAATACCACCTCCTCCTGCTGACTGGCATCCTGCCCTGCTGTCCCAAAGCAAGGCTGAGTATGACCCATTCGAATTTTGTGACTTGTTAAAGTCAAAAAGGGCCAAGGCCTCTGATGCAGGATCTCACCCTCTTGCAGTGCTGTGGGTTGGTAATAGCTACATCTCTATTGACTTTAACTGGAGCAGGATCAGATACCAAGAGCAAAAATCCTCCTAAGAAAATTGTTCTGTGTGAACTCCAGCCAGTCATCTCAAACAGAATCCATCCTTGGGTTTTCCCACTCCGCTGATTCTGGCTAATAAACTGCCTATTCGTTTTAGTTCTATTTTGTTTTCTTTGCTTTGTTTGCTTATTTGTGACTTTCCCTATGGGGAAAAGAAAGAACAGGCTGGGAAGTACAGCAGTGCCACCGGAGGCTGTGGGATGGTGCACGTGGTAATGGTCCTTTCAACAGGTTTTTTTTCTCAGATGTTCAGCAAAAGTTTGCAGTCCCAGCACAAAATGTGAGAATGATGACTGTATCACAAAGACATTTTCCCAGCGTGGCTGAGCTGTGATATGAAACAAGCTGATTTTCTCATGAGAGGGGAGTAAATCCTTGGAAGTGTTATTTTTCTAAAGTTTTATTTGAAAAGTACAAGCATGACCTTTTCTTGATGTTGCTTTTTCTTTCTCTTTTTTCTTCGTAAAAATCCTTGTAGGATTGTGATTAGCAAGATAATGAATACCATCTGCTTTTAATCAATTCCTTCCTTTTCTCCCAAACCCTCCTAGCTTCTAATATTAATGGAAACAGATTTGAATACTGGAATAGACTGCTCTGGAGAGTGCTTGGGTATTTACTAGGTGAAAAGTGAAATTACACAGGTTTATTTCATGGGGCAGGGCATTTGACAGGTGCAATTTTTCTTCTAGGTGTGTTGCATGCCTGTTTTATAAACCAAAATTCATACTGACACATGAGATTATAATTCTGTATTGGTGGGAAATTTTAAGAGAGGGTTTGAGCCCAAACTGGAGCTGCTGCCCGAGCTCTTCCAAAGAGATGATGCTTATTTATTGCCACAGTGATACACTGAGGGATAAATGTGGTTGACTGGGAAAGCTTGGAAGCAAAGGATGCTTCCTAGGAGGAAAGCAAAGTCCATGTCATTTTGAATATAACCCCTCTGTTAGTTTTGCAAAATACCTAAGTGGGACTTGCTAACACTGCTTTCCTCAGTGCCTATGCATTCAGATCTCCATTATATTATTTTATCTTGGAAGCCAAAAAATATTGAATTAATTTGCTGTCAAGCCTTACCTCAGATCAAACTGGTTTTTTTCCCTCTGGATAGGAATCAGTTTCATTTGTGCTTTTCTCTTAGGTTGGAATCAGTCATCCTGCTCTGATTTGAATGACTGTTTTACCCCTCCAAAGGTTCACATTAAGAGGCATTCCTAGGATGTTTTCTTGATTGGGTTCAAGGCATCCTGTGTTCCCATCTGTCCTGCCTGATTACAAACCAGCTCTGCCAGCTAATGTTGGCTGGGAAACCTTTCCTTTCATGCATAGCTCCAAACTAGGTCCTGAGAAGAGAAATTGCTGTTTCTACCACAATTTGTGACAAGGTGGTCCTGGCTGGAAGTGCTTGCATTCTGCTGTGCCCTCTCACGGGATGGATGCACAGAGCAGCCAGACAGGGAGTGCCAGGACTTGGAGTGCCCCGAGTGCTCTGTCCCAGAGACCTCTGAAGAGACAAGGCAAGAGGTGCTGAGAAAGAGCTGAATGAGGATCCTCAAAGGCTTGGGATCTGCAGCTGTGAGTGATGCTGAGTAAAGACTCTGGGCCAGCATGGACCAGCACAGGTGCTGGGCTGTCTTGCTTATCTGCTCATACAGTTCCTACAGGGAAGTTGGATCACCATGATGTGAGTAGCTCTGGTGGATGTTTTCTTCCCTTTTTTTTTCAAAATGTTATTTACCTTTTCACTGAAACCCTGGATAGTCATTCTGCTTCAGTCAATACTTGGATTTTGGGCCGAGCATGGGTGAGTACATGCTTTTGAGCCTAGACAGGGACCATGGTGCCTGGATATTTCAAAGGGAATGGGCTTGTTTCCATCCCACAAGGTGTTCTGAGTGGTGTTGCTGCTGCTGAGGGATCCTGCAAGCCTGTGCAAGTGTCTCAATCAAAGCAGGGCTTTTACCATAAGGGACCATGACATGCACAGATGCTTTGTCCTCAGTCTGGCATGGGTTCAAACTGGGGTGCCACATTTCTGCCCGTTGCTTTCATCTTTGCAGGGCTGTTTGGTGAGAGCAGGGCAGCAGCATATCCTGAGCACAGTCTTGGGCTCACAAGGTAAAGCACAGACTGTGCAACCTCTTTTCAGAGGCAGGCTGTAAACATCTTGAAACAAATTTCCAGTGAAGAGTTTTTGACTTCCCCAGCCTCTCCCCTAATCCCTTGTTACTGGAGCTTTTGGGGTGAGACATCTGAAGTCGCACAAGGACACGCATGTAATGCCTCTGATTAACTCACACAATTGCAGGAGCTAAAGCCTGGTGCTACCAAACAACGTGCCCTTGTTTCCTTTTTCTCTTTACAAGGCCTTGCTGGCGGAACATCTTACATTTCCCCAGGATGTGCGTGGGCTGGGATGGAGCCAGGGAACTGTCTGGGGCAGGGATGCAGATATTGCTGCAGTGTTCTACAGGTGCATGATTGTTCTTCTCCAAAGGGGGGAAGCTTTGCTGCGTGCTTTGCCATGTCTTGGGGAGCCTTCCTGGGCAGGGGGACTGAATGAGCCAAATTTTCCTCCTGGAGCTGCTGCTGGGAGTCCAAGGTGGGTGGAACAGCAGGGAGAGTAAAAGCTGATCCGGTTTGCCCCCAAGAACATGAGAGTGCTTTTCCTGCTCCTTGGGACTTCTGAGGGGCTCTGGTTATGGTTTGGAGAGGGCACTTTTGGGATGCCTCAGGAAAAGGCCACCCTCATGACTATGGAAGTGCTGCACGGTGAAGGGAAGATCACGAGTGGCAGAAGATTACATCCAATCCCTGCATGGAGGATCCTCTCTGTGCTTCTCCTTAGCACCCACCCACTGCCAGCCAGCCTGCAGCCATGTGAAGGTCAGGTACAAATAACAGCTCTTTTTGCAAGGCTGACTAAATGAAAGCAAGGGGCAGGGGGTAGAAAGGAGACAAAATGGCTGTGGTTTGCCAAAATCCCTACATATGGCATCTACAGATTGCTGACAGGGCAGGCAGAGGCAGCAGCGGCTAAGGAAAAGACCCCTTACTCTTAGCAGCTCCTTCACATACACAGACTTTAAAAAGTCTTCCTTGCTGCCCCAGTCTGCTGCAGCAGGGTGGGTGTGGAGCTTGGAGATTGTTCAAATTCTGCATTTCTGGCCCCGAAGAGGCTGCTCTGGCTCACGGCGATGTCACCGCGTGGGAATGCGCTTCCCCTGCGCTGGGACATCTCTGGCCAACACCAGATACCCTTCCTTCCTGCCTGCTCCCATGGTGGGGATTATTGCTTTTGGCTTCTCCTGGCTTTGAAAGGCATCCAAAGAGCTCAGCTCTTGCAAGCTGAGAGCAGAGACAGAAAGCCTCTCCCTGCCTCACCTGTTTGTGGTTATTCAGCTCCCTCCCTTCACGCTTTGGCACAATAATGGCCTGAAAGTAAAACAAGAGGCAAGTTCTCCCTCCGGCTCAGAGCACTGAATGAAACCCAGCCAGCAGGGCCTATTGAGACAGCATGGAGACAAATGTCAACTTTAACACAAAGAGGCTTAAATGACTGACACAGAAAGGAATAATCTCGGATCTGTTTTCCAGGCTGCTCCCCAGCATAGTTGTGCTGCAGACGGAGACAATTTTCAGTTCCCCAGGGAGATTGTATAGCCAAAAAAAGATACTTGGTGGTGATATGCTATAAGGCTAGGTCATGAGAATGGATGTTTGGAATAATGACAGAATTCATTATAGACAAACTAAATTAAGAGAGTGTCTTGAGAAACATATGGGGAGGAAATTGCCACTGAAGCCCTGCAAAGTGCAGCTTTACTTCTCATTGTGCTGGGTTCTCCCAAGGCCTCTATGAAACAGGACAGGGGGTTATAGAAGTCATTTTGTAGCAACTCTCTGGATCTGTTGCCTTTTTGTTTGCAAGATGGCTATTTGCCTTTGAATCTCATGAAAAAGTGAAAGTAATTAAGGCTCATGAATAATGGCATTGAAATGAAAATACAGTCACCTCTCCCCAGAAGCAAGAAAAAAAATAATGTCCTAGTCGTTGTCTTGCTGGTCTTGCTCAGACCTTAGGAGTGAAGTGCAATGTGGGGGCTGCACTCAGCCATGCCAGGCACCAAGAGCACCCTTCCCTGCCCCTGCACTGCACTTGCCTTATTCAGGCACTGAGAGCATCCTCATCACCCACCTCCCTAAAAAGCCACTAGTCCAGCTGCCTGTGGCTGCAAAGAGCTTTGGTCCCACTGCAGACCTTTTGGGAAATGTGCTCAGGGTCTTGACAGAGGCTCCACATCCTGGGCTGCCCGACAGAGCTGAGGAGCTCCCCAGGAGACCCTGAGGGAGATGGGCAGGATTAAAGAGCCCTTGCTCCTTTCATTAGAATTAATGAATCCTAAGTGAGTGTCCTCCCCAGGACCTTCACTACCTGCAGATCTTACTGAAAAGTAGAGTTGCCTTTTGCAATTATCAGTTCAAAGCTGATAATTTGGTGGCAGCTGGAAGCTCCAGGAAAAGTCCCTGAATCTGAGCAGGCAGTGGCCCCATGGTGCTTTTGGGTTACAAATTATTGGGCCGAGACTTGGAGCCATAGCCATGGGCTCCCAGCAGGGAAACAGATCTTGGTTTGGTGCCAGATAGCCATGCCCCATGGAAATCTGGAGCACCTGTGTTTCTGAACTATGTTCCTCTGTAGAAGACACTGCAAGACAGTAGCAAAGAACTTTTAAAGTCAATGAAACAACAAACAGCTGGAGTATAACAGGGTAGTGTTTGGTGGAAAAAAAAATCAGCCTGGAGAAACTCAAGATGAATGATTGAATAACAAGAAATTTAGGGAGCTTTGCATTCTATATCTATATATCTATATCTGTTTATATCTTAATATTTATTCTTACACATGTATGTAACACCTACACGTATGTGCCTGAGAAGTAATGAGAGAATGTCACAAACCCAGAGCAGGGTGGCACAGAGAGGCAGGAGGATGCTCTTCAAGCCAGCACTGGTCAGCCTGGCATATGACCGTGCTAAGCAATGGCAAATGTGGCCCCAGATTAAACTAATAAATAATTAAATGATTGAATTTAATTAATGTGGAGCATTATGGAAATAGTCCTTCTATTCAAAAGAAGCCTGCTTTTATTCTTTGTCTCCTCAGGATCTGTAAGTCAAGCTGACAGTGAGGCAAGACACATTTTGAAAGATGTTTAGCTTAATATTTCAGGAGGGCATGGCAAAAAGCTTAAGAATAAGGTAAATGAGTAACCTCAAACAGGAGCTTAATAAGCACCTACTGCAATAGCCTCCCTAGGTCTGGAAGAGAAGAACTGCAGTTCAAAAATGTACTGTTGGGATTTTTGTTGCTTTTTTGGTTGATTGGTTAGTTTTTGGTGGTTTTTTTTTTTTTTTTGGTTTTAATTTTTCCTTGGAAGCCCTTTCAGAGTTGGGAGGGTTTGGGGCTTGGTCCACTGGGAATGAAAAGATAAAGATATGTATAGATATATATGCATATAAATACATATATGTGTGTGTGTATGTATACATATATATATCTACATAATTTTTTTTTGTAAATTGTTGAAATTGTTGGCACTTCAACTGCTCTTGAGCCCCAGACCTTTGGGGAAGGCTTTGCTTTCTCCTGGGTGGTTTGAGGAGTGGGGCTGGGGGGATGAGACAATGCACTAACCCCAGGTTTTCTGCCCGTGCTTAAAAGGATTTGCCCTCGCGGCTCGCTCTGATACGGTGTGGAAAAGGAAAGGGACAGGGAAGCTCAGAGGAGCTGACAGGGGCAGAAAAAGGGTGTGAAATTCATACTATCTGTGTCTCCTTTGATGTGTCACGCAGAGATTGTGCAGGCGCTCAGACGGGAAGGGGTTAATGCGTTTCTCAGTAACCATTGAAATGGGGGCTGTTATGGTCTATTTAGGCAATGATCTGTTACAATATCAATGGCATTTTCGATGGCAGTGTCTCCTATTCTTCTATTGAAATCACAATAGCTTTGGAAGTTCATGGCCATGGCAGTCTCAGGGACAGATTTCTGTTCATTTTTCTTTGTTGTGAAGATTTTTCTCTTTTTTTTTTTTAGAAGTAAATTAACTCACACAAATGCGAAAGAAGCTTCAAGTGTGTGACCTTTAGACAAAAGCTTCAGATTTGTCATTCTCTCTCCTTAACTTATGCTATGCTCTCAGCAATGCCTCGATACAATATCTAGCCCAGCTTGGGCTACCTGGCCACAAATAGCTGGGCAAGGCTGGAGTGACAACGTGAAATCTCCATTTCTATGCTGTTGTCAGCTTCTAACATTTAGGGAAAAACGTCAAAGTTGGGGAGAGGTTTTAGCTGCCTGCCTCCCATGCATTTAGATATAAAGGGAGCCTCCTTTCTTGGCCCCTCTCTGCTTCTTTAGAAACCAAGGGCTAATGCAGTCCCCAGGACTGTCTGGAGAGGTTACTCGCCCAGCCTTCACTTTGATGATTGATGACAGTGGAGAAACTAATGATATTTTATTCACCTGTCAAAAAAATTCCTTGCCCTGGGCAAGGCAAGGCTAGCACAGCAGAATTTTAATGCTGCTCTTTTGACAAAAACGCAGTTATCCCGTTTTCCTTAATATATTATCTCAAAGGAAGAAGTGCTGTCCTGCCGAGCCTGTTGCTCTGGGATGCTGGCCAGGGGAAATCTCTCCCACCTACAAAGTGCCCTGAACTTTGAACATGCATTGGGAGCATGAAATGGGCATTTCAAGTGCATTCCCAGGGTGTTCTGGTGGTTCTGCCCCTCAGTGCCCAGGCCAGGAAAAGTCTCCAAAGCCAGGGGTTGTTTTGAAGTATCTTCCCAAAGAAGGCAAGGTATCTTTAGATCAGGAGCACCCCCAGCCCCAACAACCAGGTCTGTCTTAAATGTAGTGAGCCCTATCAGACAATTTTTTGGTGTCCTGCCCCACTTAGGTGATTTGGTTTTACTCTGTGTTAATATTCTTGATTCCATGTTACTACTCTCTTCGGTGCTGAGGAGCAAATATTACCTGTTCCTGCAGCTGCCTGTCAAAGGGCTCTTCCTAGGCCAAGTAAACTACATGTAATTGTTAGAAAAACTTATTTTCCCTGCTTCCTCTTAGGTATAGCTGTCTGTGAAGCTGCGTCCAGCTGCACCAGGCAAGACACCCTATCTGATTCTTTCTCATGGTTCAAAGTGAGTAAAATATGTTGGAAATTAGTCCAGCAAAGTCATGGAAGCTGTGAGGAGGTAGGGGGGTTTTGTGCATTGTTTTATCAACAGATTGCCCTGCTAGATGTTGATCTGTGCTACATCACAAAGCAGAGAGGAAATCTGCTTGTCCAGAGCCAACTTTTGCTCCAGCTCCCCAGGCTGCAGACAGGCTGGTGGGTGGGATGGCTGGAGCTGACCACCAGTGAGTGCCAGATGAAATGGGGCTATTCAAGGTGCACTGAGCACTTTTGTGCCTCCTGGGGAGGGACAAAGGGAGCTGCCCACGGCAGCAGCAGGACTGCTGCTCCCAGGGGTTGGCAGTGAGGATCTCTCTGCACCTCCAGTGCCATTTCCCCTCTGACAGAAATGGCAACAGCCTGAAGGCAGCCTGCTCAGGGTCCCACTGTATTTGTCTGGGATGGTCCCATGGCAGGGCACTCCTGGCTGTCTCCTGGCACTACTCCTGAGCCTTTAATCATCCACAACTGGCAAAATATTTCCTCAAGGAGACAATTGATAAAGTGGATGAAAAAGGATCTAAATGCCTAGGCAGGCTCAGGCTTTGAAAATCTGGATTCCCACAGCACAGCTTAAAGTGCAGAGGTATGAAAAGCAAACATTTCCTCCTAATGCCAGTGCAGGTAAAGCTGTTCAAATGGGATGCCAACTGCTGTCAACAGCTGAACTAATCTGAAGTACCATTAAAATTCATAACAAAGAAACCCACAAAAAAAAATATCTTATTCCAACCTATTTCTGACTTTGCTATGGGGTACTGCTGTGATCCTGTGGGCAAGATGAGGAGCCCCTACATATGCAGAGAGCAAGACCTAAAGGTCCAGATCACCTCTGTGCCTGGGCAGGAGGGCTTCTCCTCCTCCCCCCAGGATGATATTTTAAGCTGTGCAGGGCAAAACAGAGCTGAAATCTGGTCCTGGTGTAACAAGGGACCCAAATGAATTCAAGTACTGCAAAGAAATGGAGCTGAGCTGTCCTGTATCTGCTTGATGTGACAGGGAAAGGTAGGAGTCATTGCCACCCTATCGTGCCAGGATGCTGCTGCCAGGGCTGTGGTGTGTGCTGGGTTACTGCACAAGAGATGCTTCCAGGTGCAGGAGAGTCCTTCAGGTGACTTTGCAATATGTACCTCTGCAGCAATTGTGATTAGAGTGAGAGGTGAAACTGAGGGCTTAGGTGAGGTTTGAATATTACCTTTTTTTTTTAACTTGGCTTTTTTTCTTTCTTTCTTTCTTACTTTCTTTTTTTTTTTAATTAGAAAACGTGACTGTCACTTTGAGTTCAGGGTCTGCTTACAAGGACTTACCTCTATTTCACAGCAAGAAATTTGTCTTGACAGTAATCAATGCAGGTTATAAAAGAAAAGAAAAAAAGAGAAACCTCAAGCATTTGCAATGTGAAGGCTCCTATACTCTGTAATTCCAGCTCCTTCTCTTTCACCTCCATGGAGAATACAAAAAAAAAAGTTATTTTTGATATCTCCAGTACAATTATGGAGAAAGAAATGAAAGTTGGTGTATCTTAGGGATGCTAGATTTTGAACACAGAGTCTCTGCAGGAAACATGCAAGTTTCCTCTTTAGAAAGTCTCACTTGGCTTTTTTAGATTCTGCCCAGGGGTGATAATTACCTGTTGCTGTTATTGCCCCCTGTAAAGTCACAATGCCATGATTTATTTTCACTGCTTCCATAGGAAATGGAAACTTGAAAATGCAGCTGTTTTGCTTCAGAGCAGCAGCCACAACACTGTAGGCAAGGAGGAGCTTGGACATGTCCTCACCTCTCCCCAGGAATCCCCATGAAAACCAGAGCTGGGCTTTATGAAACAGCTCACTTTGGCTGGCACAGGTTTAGCCTTCAGCAGCAAACTCCTGTTTGCTTCCCCCCCAGAGGACAGACCCTTCTCAGGGGGTACCAGGGCAGCAGAGCCACCTACGATGCTGTGTCTGCCTTGCCAGGGGCTGAAGGCCGTGTCAGCACCTCCAGCCTGACCTCTGCAAGTCCCCTGCAGGTCCTGCTGGACACCACCAACCTTCTCTTACGAATGAAAAGCACTGCGAGGTGGATGCTGCCTTCATCACGGCTGTGATGTTTTTAATGCGTTTTCCAGTGAGGTGGGGTTTTGTGACATTACTCATAACCTGTGGAAAGGGTGTTGGGTGAAAAGTAAACGACTGAACAAGTAATTCCCACAGCCCTGAGAAGAGTCACTGGAATACCAGATGGATTTGCAGGCTGTGGGTTTGCCCGAGCTATGACTTTGCATTGCCACTAAGTGGCAGCCGAGTAAAAAACATGGTAAAATGAAACTTCCCTGAATAAATGTCAATGCAAGGTGCAGAAGCAGAAAGGAAATTTTCCAAGCTGGCGTTCCTCAGCTCAGCAGTGCCCTGTTGTTTATCCTAGGAAATTAAGCCTCGGGAGGAGACGATGATACAAACATTGTAGGAATACACGCAGGGAAGCTGAGTGTGCGGGAGACCCTGACTGTGCAGATGGATGAATCTGGGACCAGATGAACAGTTCAGCCAACTCCTACCTCCTGATTTGGCCAGTGTGATATTGAACATTTACAAAAATCATCCAGAAAAAGGGTTGGGACATCAATAAGTGGCATAAAGGTGTGCAGGGTGGGGGTAAAAGCAGGGGATCAGGCTGGTAATGCTCTCTGCCCCCAGTAACTACAAATGATGCCATCCACACACAAAACTGAGCTTCCCCACGCAGCCAGCCCCTGGGGAATGTTTGGCTCTGATGCATTATTAACCATTTTAATTTTTAAGTGGTTTGAAAGATTCTCAGGTAAAGTCTCCTGAAAGCAAGGCAGAACTAGGTCAGGCACAGAGTGTGTTGGCTTTAATTAGCACCCGTGCAGATTTTTTAACCTTTTGTGAAATTTGGGCACCCCCGGTACCTCTGCTGCTCTGCTCTGGAGCTGAAGCAGAGATGACCTCTTCAGGGAGAAACAGTAATTGGAAGTGTCAGTTATCTGAAACTTTTATCCGAAAAGACAGGTTCCTGGGCACTGTGCCAAGGTTCTTACATTTCGAATATTTTAAAATATTTGAAGAAAGTAGCATGCATGGCATAAATTTTAATGTTCAAAGGACTCCTGAGATAACTTTTTTTTTTCCCCAGGCGTAAAGCAAATAGTAGAAAGGGAAGATAACTATCACAAAGTCATCTAAAAATGCCACAGGGCTTCTGTCTCAGACACCAACAAAATCTGATGCTGTCGAGCTGCTGAATTTCAACCAAGGCCAGCCCAAAGCCAGGGCTGCAAATTCTGGTTCTGCATATGGTTTTTCTGCTCCATACTTAATTTGTGCATAAGTCATGCAACATCAATCTTAAAGTCAGGGAAGCAGCTCCTAGTCCTCCCCAATGCAAGGACCCTGGAGTCGCTGCAGCGCGGCTGACAGCCGTGGGGATGTGCAGGATACAGCAATGGTGTCCCTGATGGAGCCATGGTGAGCCAGGGCAGTGAACCTGAATAGGTGTGGGGTGGGTCAGGGTCTTCCCTTGCACAGGATTTCCTGAGCATTCCCTCATCTGATGTGCTTTCTCCTCTTCCCAGGACATCTTTGTGTTGGAAGGCCCCTGGGGAGGTGATGGCACCAACCCTGTCACATTTTGCCCTGGGACCTGTGCCAGCCTAGAGCCTTTCTGATGCTTGCTTTTCCTCTTTAATTCCTTGCACAGGGCTGAGCTTGCTCCCTTGGATGTCTTACCACCTGCAGATGCTGGTACACAGGATACACTTTTAGCAGGAGGTAACCCCCTGTTCTGTGCTTGTTGGTGGATCTTAAACACTCTTTGTGGGGTCAGTACCCATCCAGGGGCCTCTGACACCCCTTCTTCCCCTTCTCACCACCACTGCATCTTGTTTCCCTGGGGTAAGTTACACATGGGGTGACATTCTGGCAGGGTGTTGCCAAATTGCAATATGACCTAATCACTACAAGCAGCCCCAAAGGGGCCAGGATTTTCAAATTCTACCCAGACTGCTATTTTTTCTTTTCAAAGGTCACACCAAGTGACCATGCTTTCACCTTTGAGCCCACACATTTCCGATGCCAGTATTATTTACCCTTTGGAGGGGAAGAGGGAAAAAGTTAACCTTGCTCCAAAGTGATGTTTTTGGAAAAATTTAAGTAATGCAAGACAAAAGCTTGGCTGAATGTGCCAGATGTGCCCAGGCATGTGAGCTGGGCTTTCCCAGAGGGGATCAGGAAGCTGTGAGATTTGGAGTGCTGTTTTCTCCAGAAGCTCAATGTTTCCAGCTCAAACTTGTGCTGCTTCCAGCCTGCCCAGGAGCAGCAGCAGAGCCTGTGGGACACTTGCCAGGGGGATGGGATGGGATGGGATGGGATGGGATGGGATGGGATGGGATGGGATGGGATGGGATGGGATGGGATGGGATGGGATGGGATGGGATGGGATGGGATGGGATGGGATGGGATGGGATGGGATGGGATGGGATGGGATGGGATGGGATGGGATGGGATGGGATGGGATGGGATGGGATGGGATGGGATGGGATGGGATGGGGTGGGGTGGGGTGGGGTGGGGTGGGGTGGGGTGGGGTGGGGTGGGGTGGGGTGGGATGGGATGGGATGGGATGGGATGGGATAGGATGGGATGGGATGCAGCATATCCAGGTGCAGTGGGAGGTACCTGTTCCTCAGGGGGATGCTGCTGCCAGTCTGGGGCTGGCTCCCTGTGTGTGAGGTGGTTTGTACAGCCAGAACCTTGGGTTCAAAGTGCTGGGCAGGCATCTGTGTGAGCATTATCTGTGCTGTGCAGATGCTGCAACGTGGTCAGAGCCAAGCACTGGATGAGGACAGCGTGGTGCTGGCAGGGGACTCCTCGCAGTGTGCTGCTGGACAGCCTGTCCTGCCAAAATACCTCCTGCTGGAGCTGCTTTTCCTCAAAACCTGGCATGTTTTCTCTGTGGAGCAGCAGGGCCCATTCCAGGTGGTGATTCTGAGCCCCTCTTCTTTCCTAAGGGCTTTTCCCCTCACCTGCAGTCTAAGTTTGCATCAGCTTTTCCTCTTTTGGAACAGAAACACTGTAGACCAGACTAATCTATTTATTTCTGCTTACTTCTTTTCATGTGCTGATTCAGACATCAGGTTTCCTCTGCATTTATCTCAGGCTCCCATCTGTATTCAGTCAGATGCTGAGTCCTGCTCCCCTTTAGTGAAAGAGGCAGTGGTAGCTCTGCCAAAACAACCTGAAGGCATCCAGGTAAGCAGAGAGCTAGAGTTGTTTGGGATGCGATTTTGGAATGGATGGCACCCCATTTCTGACCAGCTGTGCACCCAGGATTTAGAGAGGAGAGTGGAGCTGTCTCAGGGTAGATTGTCTCCAGCCTGTGACATCTCCTTAATCTCCATTTCTCTCATGAACACACCCCAGAAGCAATGTGCTGTCCACAAGCTCTTCTCCTGCACTGTCAGGTTTCCCTTTATTTGCTGAATGCGTTCATTTCCTTGGAAATCAAATGCTTGGCAAATAACAATTTAGCCCATATTTGAATTTCTTCTGTTCCCTTCCTGGTGACTCTCTCACTGGTTGCAAAATCAGATTATCAAATACTTTCTCCTTAACCAACATCTCAGTAGAAATTAGTTATATATGAGGGGAAAAAAAACCCCATTCCAAGGGTGACACAATAAATTTTTGACTGTTTTAACCTTGTCAGTGAAGTACCAAATGGATTGGCTGTTGGAAAGCCTACGGCACTACCCTCTGCTGCTGAACACAGAAGGGGAAAATTGCCTCCCATTCTTAAATCTGCAACTTCTGCCTTTTGTGTGATGGTGAACGGAAATATTGCCAGATCATCTTTAAACTCAGAGGCATTAAGGACTGTTTTTCCCAAGAGAGGAAGAGATGTCTAACTTTAGATGTGTGATTGCCCCATTATCTTCAAAGGCAAGGAGCTGTAGCTGGGTGTTAGACATATCCTGAGGTCCCTCGTTGAAATAGAGCTGACAGCAGAAGGAATTCGAGGAGCTCGAATTTGCTGTTACAAGTGCTGAGACTTTTCTGTAAGTAGCTGGAGGAGTGTGTGCACACAGGGGCAGGTGCTGTGGCCCCTTTCCAGACACAAGCTCAGGGACACTCACCATGAACAGAGGGTGAATACACAGGCTCAGATTCCCCAGTAGAAAATTTTGAGGTGTTCTGCTGATCATACCAGGTTTACATTGATGCATATCCAAGAAAGTCAGGCTTCAAAAGCTTCTAGGAAAGAACAACCTACTGATTTTTTATTTTTTTTTTTGTAATTGTCAAGGCATCAGTTTGGTTTTGCATCTTTGTATTTCTTTTCAGTGCATGTCTCCCAACTAAATGGCACTAAATGTTGGGTTATTACTTCATGCGGTTGGATTGATTTATATGGGGTTGCAGTGGTCTCATTAACAGCAAGGTTTGTCTTCCCTGTTAATACTCAGGGTTAATTTTTGAGCACATGTGTGTGTAGGAGATAATAACAGGGCAGTGTTGATAGGGAAGAATGACTTCTATAAACACACACATCAGAGAACTCTCAGAGATCATGTCAGCTGGCAGCAATACCTGATCAGTCACATCAGGCAGAGCATTCCCTTGCTGAGGAAGATCCGTGTTGCCCCAAAGACAAAACTCCTTTTGCCACACACGTGCTCAGAGTTTGCTGGTGCCCTGAGACACGGCAAAGTTGAAGAATAGTGAATATTCACCTGCATCTAATGGTGCAACAGCACAAGGCCAGGAAGCATGCTGTCAGCAAGAGACACCTGAACATATATACCATAATGGATGGCTGGTCTTCAGCTGATCTATTCCCACGAGTGTACAGAAATATGAGTGGTTTGGGTACCACCAGGGTCCCAAGGCCAGCTCTAATCCACCTGACCTCTCACCTTGCTCATGTACCCCCATGTTGCAGGATGGGCAGTAGGGACAGGAATGCACTATGATATGTGACAATTTGGGGAACTATGGATAAGATTTAGTGCAGGGAGTTATTTCGTAATTCATGGCTTTAGAACCAGTTCAATTAAGAAAAGTTTACTTCTGGATGCTTTTAAAGTGAAGGATGCAGTTGCACTGCTTGTACTGTTCCCACACAGCTTTATTTTTGCTTTTGCAAGTTGCATTTACAGATTTCCTTTCTCATTAAAAGTGGTGGTGATATTAAGCCTGGGAATCCTTGATGGATTTTAGATTGAATATTGTGAGTCTTGTATTAATGCAGGCTAGCTGCAAATAAATGAGGAAATCCATTAAGCATGTGGTGTGCCTCATAAATATTCCATAACACAAAAGTGTTAATGTAATGATGAGAAAGGAAAAACAAAGGTGTAGGAGTTAGGAAATGCCAAACACTGAAAGAACCACTGTGATCATCTCCAAGTTCTGCATTAACAGCCCTTTAGATTATGAGGCCCACACTGGACCCCTCATGGAGCACCGTGAGCAGTGCACATCCATGAATTTCTTTTTCTAATGAAATTTTGGAATCTCATGCAAATTTTTTTTTTTTTTTGGTGACAGGTCAAATTTGAATGAGATAGTTAATCAAATGTAACACTGAAAAACAAGTCACTGTGATGTAAACAGTGGTGGCTTTAGTGAAGCTGTGCTCACTTTCTGACCATGTGCTTGTCCTTTGATGCACAATTGGGTAATTGAAGCTCAAATACTGAGCCAACATGAGGCACCGTGCTCTGCAACCACAAAAAAATACATGGGAGCTATGGTGTAACAGAACGAATCTGTGCTCTGTGTTTACGTAGAGACCATTCCAAAGCGTAGGTGATGATGGGAGCTACGTTAGAAATCAATCCAGTGCATCTGCCTCGGAGTGTAAAACCACTGAACTGAGCATGTGGAGCATTCAGAACAAATACAGAGAAATGCAGTGTATCACTGAGGTGTGGATCCTCTCTGCCAGCTACAGAGACAAATGTTCTGGCTGGGTTTTAATAGGCACATCCATTACTTGTGCAGTGATGCAGGCTGAGCAAAGACAGCCCAGCAAACCTGCACCCCCAGAGAGCCCTGCAGTGCCCAGGCACATGGTGTAGCTCAGCCTGCAGACCTCCCCATCACCAGCATTCCCTGCTCCCTGCATGGCCTGGCAGCAGCAATGCTCTCCACCCTGGGCACCAGAGGTTTTTCTTCTGGGTAATGTAGAGTGAACTCTTTTCCAGTGTTCTCCTGCAGTGGATTGTTCTATTGAACAGCTTGGCTCCTGGTGCTCATTCCCTCCCTTCTGTACAGTTTTGCAACCTGCATTGTCACCTTGGCAGCCCCTTGGTACAGCACTCACTGTTAGCAAGGCAAGGAGGCATTTGTGGTTATTTCCAAAATCTGTAATGGTGGAGGTGGGTGAGGAGGTGTGACCAGAACTTTGGCAAGCAGCTCCTGCCTGCTGAGATGTCTCTCGAGCTGGCAAGCACCACACACAGGAGAATTTGGCCAGTCGGGGGTGGGGGATGGTGCTGGTGGAACAGATGGAGTGTCTGGCTGTGAGACTCACAGTTTTTATCAGGTTTCTTCTGCTCCTGGGTCTGAGCAGCACACGAGGTGAGCTCTGGGCTGACGTATGCAGGTGTCACTTGAAGCTTCTCCAAGTGCCCCAGCAGCAATGCTGCTTAGTCCCAGGCAGAGGTCATAGAATTCTAGAGTCATAGAAAGGCTTTAGGCTGGAAAGGACCTTAAAGACCACCTGCTTCCAACCTCCCTGCCACAGGCTAGGGACACCTCCCTGAACACCTAGGCAGGGTGCTGGGAATTTTTGCAGGCAGCAATTGGACTTTTGGACAGGAGTAGTGTTCTCTGCTGCTTGCTGTAGGGAATATTTTCAGTTTGGTTTCAGATCCAAGCTGATGGCTGGGTGTCTCTTTAGGTCCAGGTGTTTGGAGTGCCATCTTACTTGGCTGAATGAACTTCTGACACCAGGTTGGTTGGAGGAGGCCACATAAGATCATGTCATGTTATGCTGTAGATGATCTAAGACCCAAAATCATCTAAAAGATCTGGCAGCAAGCCCATGATTACTTAATGCATTGGTTCAGCTAAATTTTGTTTCCAGTGGTGTGGTTTTCTGCCAAATGAGAGTTGTTTATCAAGCACCAGTGGAATGGGGTCTTGTTTTGGAGCTTTCATTGGGGACAGAGCTGTATGTGAAAAAGTCCCTGGCATGGGACTTTTATAGGTGGAGATGCTTGTGCCTTAAAGCACCTCTTCAGGCACAACACAGTGGAAGAGGAGAGCCCTTTCTCAGTGCTCTCTCCCACTGCATGAAACTGCAGCACGGTTTTATCCGTGTATCAGACTTGCAGAGGCAGCCAAAATACTCTGGAGTTTGCAAACCTCATCATGTTTTGTAAAATTCAGCTGTCAGATGAGGAGAGTTCTGTCTCTCTGAGTCAATGAGGCACAATTTTGAATATCCAGGAAAAATCCCAAGGAAGAAAGGTATTTACCCCTGCTCTCTGTTTGTTAAACGTGCCTTATGGCTCTGTAGATACCTGTGGTGAGATGTGAGGGCTATCTTGGCCCATCTCAGCACTTCTGGGCACCCTGATGGGGATTTTTGCTGAGGATCTGATGTGCTCAGCATCAGGATCTGTTGAAACATAAATCTGATTTAGAGGGGGAGCAAGGGGCTGTAAGTGATGCATCTAGTTGTGGTGTGATTCTGCCAGGACAGGCTGCCCAGACACAGCAACAGGCAGTGTTTGATGGATGCTGGCTCTCATGTACATAGCAGGCATGTGACATTTACCCTGACCTTGCAGGGCAGACACCCTTTGCAGAAGATGTCATTGAATTAGGGCAGAAGCAGGTGGCCTTTCAGTCACCTACACAGCAGAGATGCCACCTCTCTCCTGTAGCTTTTTTTCTCCAATAAATATTTATTTCTGTCCACAAAGCAAGCAAAACCTTCTTTTCCCTTTTTTTGCCATCACTCTGTGGCTTTTCAAAGTGCTCTTGCTTGCTGGATTTGGGCGTTTCAGTTTTTAAACACCTCAAGGCTATTGAGCATCAGGGGATGAAAGATGACCTTTCCCTTGGGGATGCTCATCCAGAGCACCAAGTCCTTTGCTGAGGCATGCAAGGCTCCAAGTGCTGTCTCTCTTTTGTACCTGCTATTGTGTGAGGGGCAGGAGGGCAGGTGCTGCCCTGGCTGCAGCAGTGGCAGAGCAGCAGGAGGGGTAGCTGGTTTATGAGGCTCTTTGAGCCCTGCCTGTGACACCAGCTAGTTTCTGCTCATTTCCAAGATGTCTTCATAGAGTGTAAAGAAATCCTGTACAGAGAGATAAAATGGTCAGATGTCCTGCACTCTCGACTGAAACACAGCTTCAGTACAGAGCTAACACAAAGCTGTGCAGTGTGATGCATAGCTATGATACATGAAATGTGACATGTTTCTTTGGCAATAACATTAGAAACCCTTGGCTTATCCGTGTGAAATGAAATAAAAGAATAGAAATCCATCTATTGCAGAGTTTTCCAACAAAAAAGTCAGCAGAGCTTTTGCCACGTGTTATTTCTACATTACTGATACTTCCTTTCCCAGGAGCTTTTGTGTCTTGGTCTTCATTCTTCAGAATCTGCTTGGAGATCTCATCAGATGTCACATCAAAGTAACCCTGTAGGAGACGAAGAGCAAGGTTAAAACAGGGAAAAGTAACAATGGTTTGATAACTTTGCAGAGTGGAAGCTGCTAATTTGTGGTAGATCAATTATCAAAGGAGTTATCAGGAACAGGGATGCTCCAGTCCAGTTTGCTAAAAGCCAGCCAGTGTCCAGGCTCATCATGTTTGTCTCTCTCCGAGCCATTTAGATTCCTTCTCTTAAAGGATGTTTTTCCAAATGACACTGTTTAACTAATGCAGAATTCCTATGTCTGAAGGACAGTCTGTGATCCAGTCCATTGACTCCTGATTTCATTTAAACTGCAATTCATTATTTTGTTCCTGTGCTCATTCAGGAACCCATTGTTCATTACTCTTTCATCACTCTATGATTGGAACAATTTGTATCTGTCGTTCTTACATTGGCCAGATAATGAAATAATCATTTGTGCATCTACACTGTGTTTTACATTTATTTTTCACAATGTAATTCACTTTGTAGGGTCATTTTATCATTCTGGAACAAACTGTGATTTTGTTTAAGCATTTACTAGTTGGTAACAGTCTGCAACTGCCAACATCAGGAAGTATGTTGGGATACTGCAATCCACAGACAACAGTGGTGAAATGATTGCTGATCCTCCAGCTAACAAAACCAGCCCACCTTCTAGGAGGAAGGCTTCTGATGTCCAAAGTACACTGGTTTTACTGAGCTGAGTCCTGCACTCTCCCAGGGTTTCGGTCAGCCTTTCAGAGGGAGAGATAATAATAATGGGTAAGATTACCTTAATAAAATTGAAACTGGATGATAATGCACCCAGAGCACAATTATTGTGCTATTCAAATGAGCTCCCACACTCAAGGAGGTCAGCAAGGTTATGATTTCTAGAGGGGTCAAGAGACTTCAAGAATAAACTAATTGTTCTGACATCAAATAGATAGAAAGGTGATTGCTGATTGGTTAATTCATTTTTCTTCTGTGCATCTATTTCTGTTCAATTAATTAAAATGACACATATGTTATACTCTCCAAATATCACCCACATTATTATGTAAAGGTTGAGTTAGTCATTACACTGGAAAAGGTCAGGCTTGAATTTAATGCTGGAGGGAGATACTTTCTTCCATTTGCTCATCATCATTACTGTCCAGTTCCTGCTTGGCTGTGGTTTTCAATGAACTTCCTTATCCTAGGAATGACTCCCATTTCAAGTTCCTTGGAAAGGTGATGGTCTTGGTGCTTCTGCTTATGGATGTATGGGGTTAGGTCTTTAAGAGACTCTTCTGTCTTCATGGGCTCTTCCTGCAGGAAAACCCAAATCTTCTACAATTGGAGAAGGTCAGATGGATATTTACAGGCCTTGTAAAACAGCCATAGAATATTCCAGGTTACTATCACATAAATAGTTTAAACATTTGTTTATGCTGTTTGCAACAGGAGTGACTGAGGGGATATGTGGCTATGGGATTTGCCAGAGTCCGTAAACATAAATCTGTCGTCACATTTATAATTTTAATGCCTTATGTGATACATTTGACTCTAATTGTAAAGGTCTGTAAAGACTTTTTTTTTTTTTCTTTGCTGGTAAATATATTAATTCTTCTTAGTTACACTCCATTAACTGGTGTTTAGTTAACATGTGTGTAGACTGTATCAGCCCTTTTCATAGAACAAGGTGGGGAAAGAAATGCTCTAAGACACAAGCCAGAATCAGATTTATCTGCAGAGAGAAAATATCAGCAGAAACAAACTGGCAGGACGTTAAAGAATCACCTGCTTCTTAAGGGAGATACAACTGGGTAACGATCCATGG
The DNA here is from genome assembly GCF_963662255.1 of Cinclus cinclus. Taxonomy (NCBI): domain Eukaryota; kingdom Metazoa; phylum Chordata; class Aves; order Passeriformes; family Cinclidae; genus Cinclus; species Cinclus cinclus. Next base: position 8,666,713 of record NC_085060.1, read on the forward strand.
AAACATGAACATTTTGGATTGCATATCTTCCATTCAAATTTATGAGCAGCTGTCAGGGTGCTGGGGCTGCTCGCTCCACAAGGGGGATTGCTCTTTGCCAAACCATAATGAGCAGATTATGGGTGGTGCTAGAAGAAGTATGGGACTCTCTGAGAAATTGCAGTGCATCATATTAACTTCTCTCTGATGTTAGCAATTCCCCATCATATTGTATTACCAATCACTGTCACTAATATACCATGAAATTCAGATGTATAATGTAGTGTACAACTCAACCTCTCATTTCAAAGGTTTGTTACCCATAATCCTGCATGAGTCATTAGCAATGTCACTGAACAGAGTAAAACTCATTCACTTCTTACAGTGTTTCCCCTGCTGGCAAATAACTGATATATTACATGTGGGCAAAATGCTTGATTCTCCAGAGAGCTTTGATTGTGGCTTTGTGGAACGTGGGCTTCTTTAATGGGCAATCAGGCCTCCACTATCCCCAGTCTACATGCCCTGTTGGGTGGCTGAGCAGCTGGGTACTCTTACAAAGCACCTATTTGCTTTTCTTTAAATTATTTATCTATTGAAATGTTGATTATGGTGTTTTGAAGGAAATATAATACTAAAAGGTAAAATGTTACACTCACCAAAAATGAAAGAACTGAAGGGTAGGGTTAAAATTTGGGAAGAAATTTGATTTTTAGTAGGCTCGGTTCTCACTAGCAAAAGGTTTGTGGCCCAAGTTTGGGGATGAGGGTAAGCACCCAGGTCCCTCAGGAATCAGCAGCACAGAGCCAGGAGCGAGGCTCAGCACCATCCATCCAGAAATGAGGCACAGATGAAACCCAGCTGCCACTGGAAAACTCTGTTAATTTTAATTGCAGGGAGAATCTCTCAAGGCAGGCTCAGCAGAGGGTTTCACAAGGAAAGGGACTGCCTCCTCTTCTAAGGAGAAAAGGGATGACTTTAGGGAGCCTCTGCTTATTTGTTGGGTTGTGATGTCCCACGGTTTTATTGACCTTCACCATGGGGATGTTGGGTGACTTTTTCTCTCTGGGAAGGTCATCTTGAGCTGTGATGCTGTTACCCTGAGCGAGGTGCCTCTTCCAGCCATTCATTTACAGTTTTGAAAGCAAACCATGGGCTGCAGGACAGGGCTGTGATTGACACTGAGCTGCAGATAATAATTTTGAGAGTGTAGTTTTGTGGTAAATTTTCACTCAGCTTCCATTTCCTCATTTTGCTCCTGTGAAAGTTAAATGGGATGGTGTCATAAGCCCTCCTGAGCCAAGATGTATCACATCTACCGCTCCCCTTTGCCTCTCTGCTAATTGTCTTGACAAATTGGTTTGCTGTGATTTACTTGGAAATTCTGCTGGTTGCTTCCCACCTTCTTATTGCCAGACTGCACATGTAGTGCTTGGTTGTTTTACCTGGTCTTTTTGCAGGTGATGGTTTGTCCAGAGAGTCTGTGCCTCCTTGCAGTCGTGGAGCATCATCCTCCACAGAAATTCAGAGATGAATTCAGAAATTCAGGTGATCCTGAGTGAACTTCAGAGCCTGCTCCTCTCACAGCAGGGCAGGTGGGTTGGCACTGACAGTGGAGGAGACTGTGCTCTGGATCTGCAGCCTCTACTGAGTGCCAAGGTCATGCTTCCTTCTGGTTCACCTTGTACCACAGCTGAGATAAAACGTCTGCAAATGTCACTCCCTTTCTGACCTCTAGATTAGAAACACATTAATAAGTTGCCTATTTGTTCAGTTTCTTGTTTAAATTAAGGGGTTTTTTTACTTATTTTATTTTTAGTAACATGTAACATTTCTCTCCTATGTTGTTTTTTTTTTTCCCTACCATTCTTGCATCAAGACCAAGGTCAGGCCAAGAGCTTTTTGCCTGGGAAGTCATTCTGTTCAAGAAGGCACTCTGACACAATGATGCTGCAGCATTTGAGGCTTTTACAGAGAAAACACTCATTTAAATGGCAGGTGAAGTACTCCGCAGGCTGAGTGGCACCGGGGCTGTGAGATCACTTATAAACACATGCCTGATGTTTCTTAATTTTGCCTGAGCTGGGCTGTGTGGAGGTGAGGCTGCAGCTCTAATTCCATCTCTCACAGCTAACGAGGTGCTTTGTGGATTCTCCCAGAACGGTGTGGCAGGCCAGATAGTTCCTGTACTGTCAATTCAAGTACTTATCCTGCCATTCCCAATTTATTTCATGTAGTCTCTGCAATCTCCATGTCTTATAATGTCACAATGGTGACTAATCTGTTTCTGTTCCTGAAAGGATGCAAAAGAAGGACATTAGAGCCAGTGCAGCTCTGTTAAATACCTTGTTGTCAGGGCATATCAGAACTCCCATCTGATTTTTAAACACAACTTGATAAAAAATCTGTTTAAGGGAGTACACAATTACTAGGAGTGATGCTTGTGACAGTAACATACATGACATTTTAGATGTTCCTCTAAATGACCTGGCTGAGTGATGGTTTATGACCTGATTTGCTCACCCATAGTTTTGCCTATACAACCAGGCAGCCAGACTCAAAATGCAATTAAAAACGAGATCCAAGCTGTTACCAGTTTAAATCAGTGTGAAGACATACCAACCTGGGAATGATAAACCATCAGTGACACTACCAGTAACTTACAGTAAATTAACTTTTGCAGCTTGGCCTGGGCTGAGTGTCACAGAGCAGGAATGTTTTATCTGGCAAAGGCTATGATGGAACGTCTGGATGCTGTGTGATATGGAGGGGTAGCCAGAAACTTTCAGCAAAACAATTTCTCATCAGAAAATATAAGTTTATCTGGCCCACAACTTTTGGCAGGGAATTTGAGCTCCAGCAAAGGTTAAGGCATTCACCAGCCATGTTTGTTATGTAAACCTGATTTTCTGAAACTCTGTGTGCGTGCTCAGATTTCTGAGACCCAGGCTGTACTGGCTGACTCTCTCTCAATCCCCTATTCTTCAAAATTCAATTTTGACACTTCTGAAGTTTTGGATCTATTTCTGGCCACCTCTACCAGAGTATCCCTGCTTGGTGTTTAAATGGCAGGAGGAATAGCAAAGAAGCCTTCCCTTCAAATCCCAGTTCAGCTCAGCACTTCTGTAAATTTGAGAATTTGCATAAAAACATCAAGCCTCTCCTGTGATTTCTAAATTGGGCTTTAGGAGAAAATGATTTTAAAGAACCTAAGAGTGGAACAGAGAGATGTCTACAAGCCTACATACATTTCACATCTACATGCCTGCTTTTTTTTGCTAGAATTTTTCAACCCGAAAGCCCAAAGTGCCTCAGAGATGTTCAGATAAGCCAGGTGTTTTGTCCACATGCAGTGCCTGTGGGGTCCAGGAGAAAGTAAAATGTGAACCATGCCTAAATTTAGTCATTAATACTAATAGGAGTCAAACTGGTGTTCTGGTCTTGTTCTTCCATCTAACAAATCTTTCTGCCCTAAAGTCATGCTGGACCTGGTAGATATATGAGAGGCCACAAGGCTGGGCTTCCTTTAGAGCTTGAGGACCAGCAAGGCAAGGGGTGATTTGACAGGGCATAAGCACAGGGCTTATGCAGAAGAGAGTGAACTCAGCTGCAGCTGGGGACCTCACCAACACAAACCAGTGAGCTGTTCCTTCTCCCATCATGTTGATCCACAGTGGCACTCATTACTCTGGGAGGCTGAGGTGGCCAAATGGTGCTTAAATGGTGCAAGAAACAATTAGATGAATTCATGACAGAGAGATGCAGCAGGGGCTGTTACACACCAGGAGACTGCAGGAAGTCTCTAAGCCCAGATTACTGGGGCCCATTAAAGCACCCCAGGCAATTACTGAGTGTTTGTCCTGCTCCTAAGCTTTTCTGCAGACATATGCAACTATTTAGTCTTAGGGTGCTGGGCTAGAGGTGATCAGAGCCAGCCTGACCATCCACATAAAGCAGAAGGAGGTGCCTTTAGACAACTCTCAAAGATGTGATGTCTGTAGGATCTCTTGGGTAAATGATGTGAGCTCTCAGTGTGTCTGAGTGCTGTTTCTGCTATAAAGAACCTCAGCTCTCCATTAGGAGACAATTCTGAGGAGGCTGGCAGTCATTCTTGTGTCCTGCTGGAGAGCACTGTGTCTGTGCCGGGCTCTGTATTGGCTCACATTAATAAGGAGAAGAGGGTAGAAAGATATAAAAAAACAGCAGAGGATTATTTGGCAATTCCAGTGTCACCAGGATCTGATCCCAGCAGTTCAACATAATCACTGAAAGAGGAGAAAATGCAGGAGATTTCACTGGAACTGAGCAAGAGCTTGACAGCTGGCAAATGCTAATGTAAGTAGGCAAGTGGGAGCGCAGGGTGGAGGGAGGGTGGTGTCATTTAGCATCACTTACAGAAGTGCCATCTAAATCTGAAGGGAGCCTGTAGAAAACATGTCCCTTTCTGCTCAGCTCCCCTGCCCTGTCACACACATCTGCCTGCACTGTGTCAGTCCTGCTGTGCCAGTGGGTGGTTTGGTGCTTGTGGAGTTCATCTCATGCAAAGGATCTCCAAAGCAGCCTCTGTTCACCCAGGCCAAGGAAACCTGCCTCCTCCATGGCTGGCTGGAGTGTCAGCACAGAGGCTTAACCTGAGCGGGAGCATGGTCCAGCTTTTGCTGATCCACTGGGATCAGCCTCAGGGATGGGGATGTGGAGGAGAACCAGTGGCTGATGCAGGCTGGCACAGAGCAGACCTGAGTGCTCAGCCATAATACACCAGCATGTTTTTCTCCTGTGAATTGCTGCTCAAATAGCCGATTTCTTCCAGGGGAGTAAAGGCTGATAACATCTCTGTATGGCTGTTTGCTTTTTCTACTGGCAAAGTTTCCTGGTTCTAAACAGTCACTGGTTTCTCTGGACACTCACCATCCAATTTCACTTCTGTCCCTTGCCTCTCTGGGCTTTTGGCAGGACATCATCACCAGATTAAGCCAAATCTTTCTGTAGATAGTGGCCAACGTGGCCATTTTTGCTGTATTAGAAGTATAATTCTCACATGAACATCAAACCCAAATCACTGTTCTTGCAGCAGCAAGTCAAGCATCCATGCTGATCTGTAGACGAGGTCTCCCCAGCTCAGTCCATGAGTGCAGCAGGGTGGTGTGCACAGTATTCATCCAGCAACATCCTCTTCTGCACCTAGGAGCACTTCTGTGGCTATTCGTCCTTCCTGTACTATTAACTATTTAGCATTTGACAGCCCAGAAAAGTTTGGTTGTACTCCAGCAACAGTCAGTGGCACCTTCCAAAACCTGATTTTCCAAAATCACTCCCTGGCCCCCATTTCCAGCAGTATTCTCCAGAAACAGTTGGGCCATGTTTCATTGTAATGTCAAAATTGTACTTTTCTGCATTTAAATAACAATTTTGTTGTCTAAGGATAAGGTTTTTTGGATTTAGAGCTGCTGCTTTGGTATTTTCTCTCATATTAAATATCCATGCTGGACACCGTACTTTCCTAGAGGAATAGAAAAAATAGTGAAGGTTGCAACTGCAAACCACATTCCTTTCTCATTTCCTGAATGGTTGGACTATTCAGAGTTTCAGAGGTATCGTTTCCTATTATAGACCATATGTGCCATGGAATACACTCCAGTAATTCTCCATAGAAGCTTAATATTAAATAATAAGTAGATAAAAGTAATGTTAAAGAATCATATTTACAGGAAACTGTTTTGCTTTGTTGACCATGTAAATAACAAAGTTCTGCAGGAAGAGAACATCTGGGTTTCTGTAATCCAGCCTGCTTTTGTGCAGGTTGCTTTTGGTTTCCTGGGAAATGTTCAGTCTTAAAGATCTTGATGATGACTTGTATTTGGATGTTTCTGCTGTTGTCCCTGAAACAACACCTTACCAATGATAGGCTTCAGGAGCTCGTGGGTGTGTAAATTTGAATTAATTATAGCAGCTTTGACTTGTCTTTTCTATAAAATTGACTTGCTTAATTCACCCACTAGACACTGTCACTATTAAATGCAAAAGGTTTATGAGGATAAAGGTCTTGGGATTCTGGGGACTCTCCTAAATACTTAATCAGAGTAGAGGTGAAATCAGTCAAATGTGATGTCCCATGCCTGCATTTAGGGTTGATAGTCATCCATAAATCCAGGTGCATGCAAATTTCAAACACATCATTATTTGATATTATTCTAATTGGGAAGGTGTGGGGGTCTCTGCTCTTCTGGGGAACCCATTAACTATGGATTTTCACTCTCTGTGTTTCCAAAACCAGCAATAAGTGGTCCTGGCAGGGAGAAGAGAGATGTATGGAATCCTTGTCACTTCACTAAGTGAGAGCCATGATGGGGACAACTTCATCAATCAGCACGATGGCTCTGGGAGCTTGGGCTGCAGCTGGAGTCCCTGGGCCTGGCAGACCCTCAGGGCAGCCACTTATCCCATGGCAAAGGACCAGCACCAGCTGCTTTGGAAAATTAAAATGTAGCAGGAGTTTCCACAAGACTTCTCAGCTCTTGGGGTATCCCTGTCTTGGGCATAGGGGAACAATCTTGTGCTGAGCTTGGAGGCACTGGAACACCCTGGACTGGGAATGCTGGTATGCAGCTACAGAGCTCTTCACATGGTCTGACAAGGAAATAGCTTAATCAAAGGACACACATTTCTAAGGGTTATTTTTTACCTTGCGTGCTGATGTTTCCCTAAGGAAAATGTTATATTGAAATAACAGTGCTGAGCTAGCAGTCTCTGTTTGTGCCTTTTAAATCTAAAATCCAGAGGGGGTGGCAGTGTTCATGTGAGGAACACACCAAGTGGGTAATGACCACAGGGAAAAAAATACAATTAAAACATTACCATAAGGAAATCTGTTTTTAAAAGGAGAGAGAGGAAACCATGAACCCTGGTTGTTAGTAATTTACCTGGGTAGTCCAGAGAGGTTAGACCAGGAGTCCTGTGTGCTTTGCCTGGGCTATGCTGGCAGGAGTGTGCCCTGCAGATCCACCACCCTTTGTGCTGGAATAGTTACCCAGCTCCTGTGCATCACTGGGAAAGGTCTCCATTCAACCCTTCCACCTAGTTTTTTTCCTACCTGAAGAAAAAGTAGAGCCGGAAAGAGAGATGAAATTCTGTCAGCAGTTCCTGGATGAGCTGTAATGTGAGGCTTTTTACCTTTCAGTGAGAATGGGAGAATTATACACTGCCCTGTAGAGCCAGGCTCTAATATCCTGCCCACACAGGTATATGGATAATTCCTCTTTTTATATTCTTAACATTAAGACACTTCACCCAAGATTAAGACTGCTGGTAAGTCAGCTTCATTGCTGCCTGGAACACTGCACTATGTAAACTGAATTTTTGTACCTAATACGTGGAAGAAATTTTTTGTCTTTTCACATGTGCTTCTCTAGGGCTTTGTCTTCATTATCCTCTGAGTATGTCTGGGATGGTAAAAAGGTCTGCTCCTCTTTTGTGAACACAGCCAGGAGAGTTTCACACAGGCCATGCTGCAGTTCTTCGGAGAGCTGATTTCTTCTTCAGAATTAAATGCTTGATTAACAAAATGTATTAATGTTAATACAGTTGGAAATTAAATAACAACTCTGATGGGAGACACAAAGTGCCATTTCAAAATACATAAGAGCAGTTTTGGGGACTCTCTTCTTACAAGGGTTTGCAAATGTGATGTGCTGCTCCACAAGCCCTCATGGGTCACTGGTGCAAGCATCTCATCATCAAAATGGTCAAATGGTCTATGTGGCAGGGACTGTGCATAGAAGAGATGGCCACAACTTGAACTGAATAAAAACTGGAAATAGCTTATTAAATCCTCAGGCTTTTTTGCATGTACTAAGAAAACTAAGGTAAGAGCAAGATAACATGGTTATAAAATGGTTATCTGGCTTTTATCTTATTTTTCTTAGTTTTTTTGCATGCAGTACATGCAAAAGAGCTTGAGGATTATGAAAATGGATTAATTAGAATAATTTAGGCATTGTTTAAGCTATGTTTTCCATCATATGTGGTGTTCAGTCAATGTAGAGTTGAAGAGTTTGGCTGCATCCTGTTTTAAACAATCATCATGGATCAGCCTGGAATTTAAGGGCAAATAAGCTAGGGGGAAGTAGAATCAAGAAAAAATTTTCAATTAAGTTCACTGAAATTGAATTGACTGGGAATAGCATGGAAGGATGGGATTCAGGATGGATGAGATGTGATAATAGGAAGAGCAGCCTGAGAGACCTCACTAAGCTCCTGCTCCTCTGTGGCAGGGAGGATGCAGACCTGAAAGTATATCCCAGGATAACATTGCAGGAAGCTCTTCCAAGTGATAGTTTTTCCTTGCATCTTGCTGTATCAATTAGTAATGATTTGTGGTTAGAGTAATTCCATATTTCATTTGTTGTGTTTATTGCATAGGGCATTAACATACTGACTAATGAACCTGGAGCAGCTGAGTGATTCAGCTGAGGGTTTGCTCATGTGATGGAGCTGACTAGTGATCAATTATGTCTTTGTTGTTCAGGAAAATGCTAGTTTTTATGAGCATTCTTTTCTCTCTATGTAGTTACAGTGGAATGCATTATGCTTTAAAATGATTGTATTCTAACTTGTCCTAGAAGTCCCAGTATTGAAAGAATGAAAGCTAAAAGTTATGTTTCTTACAGGGTTTTACATTTATTTTAATCATATTAATTCTTCCCTTTAAGGAGTGTCTCTGTGGTGGTCAAAAACACAGAAATTGATATAATTTCTTTTGACTAGAAGTTTACATGCTAAGTCTTTAGGCACAGAATATGCCTGTTTCATTATGAGATTTAACACCTGACTTTGTCTTGGCCTTAAGAACATTTTCCACAACTCTGCACATAGGCACAATCCATTCCCTGCTCTGGGCATCCTTCAAGCCTGTTAGAAATGTACATAAAAATCAGGCATCAGATATCTCCAGATCAAATCAAATAACCCCACAACCAATGAATACAATTAAGATAAACGTGTCCACAAACCCCCAACAAGTTCCAGTCAGCCCAGACAATCTCCTGGATGATAATTAGTATGAAAGGTGGGTATTTGGCTGTAGTCTGTGTGTTTTATTTAAAATTACTGAGGTTTTTAGTTTCTGGGTTTTTTTCTTTCCAGATTTCTTTAGGTGTTTGGTGTACACCAACTGTTTTTTTTTTTTCTTGCCTTAGAAGCTTTATGATTTTGCATGTGTTTTTGGCTGTCTGTCCACGGGCTCCCGGGCAGGCACACATTCATTCTTGATGAAGATCTTGTTTTTTTAGGTTCCCCCAGCAGCTCCACCTTTGGCTTATGGAGCTGGTGTTAATTAACCACCCTGCTGGCTGTAAGAGAAATACCCCTGCAAATCCAGGCTGAGAATTCACGTGAAGAAAAACAGTGCAAAGAAAAGCTTACAGTTACAATGAAGGAACCTGCAACTACAATTTGGTTCACAGGAGTGAAGCAGCAGTTTAGTTAATGACTAATTGCCAAAGGAGCTACACATATACACATAGATGAGAAAAATCAATATAGTTGATGAATCCTCTTCTATTTTACAGTCGGGGATAATTCATTTCTAATGACCCTCAGTATTTATGTGTGTGAACATCAAATAAGAGAAAGGACACTAACTGTCCCAAAAAATTGACTTATGCAGAAGACTAGAACGCCCATTTCTTATTGTTGGGGCTTTCTGAACTCTCAGAAGGGTAAGAGAATTTAATAGAAAAATTGAATTGAATACACAGTTGAATTGCATAAAGAAAGACTATTTTATGTATTAAGAAGTGCTTCTAATGACATCTATTTTCATAATAGTGTTTTGTGGAATGAATGGCTTGGACAAAAGCACTGGTAAATCACCTGAAACAAAACTGCCTGACTCTCAAATAGCTGCTAATGGTAGGTAGCTCCTTGTCTTCCTGTTATATTTCTTTCTTGCATTTAATCCTTCTCAGACCATTATGCAGAAGGACACTGCTATGCTTAAAGGGTTATCAGTGTCACCAGGCACTGGAAATGATATGGGGACAATTTAGCCACCTTTTTTCAGATGGGATTCACATGTCCTTTTGTGACTAAACAGAGTCTCAAAAGAGAGGTTGGAAACCTCCAGAGAGGATCCCTGGAAAGGCTTTTCCACTCCTTCATGGTGGTGAATCTCCCTGTGGGAGTGATCAGCAATCACCCCATCACTAACCATGTAGGACATTTTCCATTTTAACTCCTATTTTTGCAACTTTTCCAGGGAAATTATATTTACAGGACAGGAGTCAAAATCTCCCTTAATCTTAACAGTGTCTTTGGGCTCTGCTGCCCCAGTCTCTCCTTGTCTCCATCAGGTGTTTCTATAGCAACTCCCCAGGGAGTTTTCTTGTTATCTGGGTGAAGTTAACTGGAAACAAGTAAATATACTTCAGATGAATTGGTGTTGGGGAAGACTGATGAGGCCTTCAGAGCATGATCTGAAAAAAAACCCTGAATTATTTGCAGAATCTTCCTCACTGTAAGAGGCTTGAAGCTCCTGCAGTCAAAGATTTTGCCTAAAGTAGACTTGCCCTCTGTTGTACCTGCACAGTCCCAGCTAGAGGAAAATTTTTCTGCATTAATAATAAAACATATGGAGCTCAAACCGGCCAAGCCTAGAGGTGCCTTGCTGGGGAATGGGATTTTCACAGGCAGTTTGAGAAGATCGATTGTCCCTGTTCCAACCAAATTATAATAAACCTGGTGTCATGTCTCATTAGCAGGCATTTCTGCATGGTTTCATAGTCTGTGGGTGAGCTCCATCTCCCAGCTCATCCAGGGGCTGCCAGGGTGACGGAACACCTTTACCACTGTCCATCAGCAGTATGGGGGCCAGACCCAGCACTGCTGAGCAGAGGAGCTGGAGGATGGGACTGGCTAAAGGGATGCTCTCAAGGGATAGAGATCCTTTCTGCAGCTTTCTTTAAGGAGCTTGGTAGCTGTTGTGGCAGCTTTTCTCTGAATGAATAACCCAGATTATACCGAGTCAGAAGATCTGTGTCCCAGTTGAAAGCCCACCCACTTCACTCCACCTCCTGTTTCCAGGCTGTGGACCAGACTTTTCCAGGCTGACATTAATGGGCTTTTGCTTTGCATTTCAGACAACCACAGACCAAGCTGTCAGCAGGCCAGCAGCTATTTGAGAGCTGCCAGACCTTTGCTAGATGGTGAGCATCTCTCTTGGAGCTGACAAGTGTCTCCTGTGGGCAGCTGTGACCTCCTGCTGCTGTCACCCCAGGGAATGGAAACCCTTCCTCCTGTGCAGCCTGAGCTGCAGATACCAGCTGGCTCCTTCCCTTGCTTTTATTTTTTGGAAACCAGCCGTGTGCTGCTTATCAGTGGTTCTGATCCCTAAAGCCGAGGTGCTGATTCTTATCTGCAGCTTCAGCTGGGTTTAAATCTTTATCTTCACTCAGTGAGTCTGAGCGCTGAGTGTGCAGAGACATTATTAGATTATTAAATCAATGACACTCAGGTTATTAGTCACACTCATCCGCATTACCTGACACTATAATGACGTTCTATTTTTACTTCCAGCCTGCTAATGTCCCAGAGGTACTGAAATTATGACCAGAAAATTAATTTCTATACATTTGAACAAGAAATAGAAGTATAGGAAATAATCCCACATCAACAGCATAAATCCTAATGGAATTGTTGAGAAAAGCAACAGGGAAAGGGAGAGGGTGGAGAATGGTGTCTCACATGAAGCCTTCCCTCTGTGCATGCCATGCCAAACTCTTATGGGTGTGATGGTTGCTAGTAACTGGGCCAGATTATTTTAGCTTGTAATTCCTTAGGGGTAATTTGGACCTCTGAGCTGGCATTAGTGATTTTCCTCACTCAGCCAATTCTTTCTTGCAGAATCCCTCCACCAGGATGATGCAATTTGGCTTGTTTTTAAGGCGTGAAAGCAAACCCTGTAAACAGAAAAAGGCCAGCACATGGCAAGATGTTGTTTATGTTTTCAGAAATGACTCCTTAAATCTCAGGCAAATTATCATCCCGGTCCCCAGGCTGAGTTAAGAAGTGAGGTCCAATCTGATACCTCCTGAAGACTGAAATCAATGTTATTTCTGCTTTGCATGACTAACCATCTCCAAGCTGGGAGGAATCTGTTAAGGTGGAAAAATACCACGGGGAATGCTCGAAGTCCTGCCACACCCTTGTCTAGCAGAGCAGTGCTGAGCAGTGATGGCCCCTGCAGCCAGAGAGATGCAGAAAGGTGGCTCTAAGGGCTCTGCTCCTCTCTGCCCCCCGAGTGGGAGCTGCAGGGCTGTGGGGTGTTGCCAGGGCAGGGTGCTGGTGTGGGGATAGATGCCCAAAGGCAGGGGGGTGGCTGGAAGAGGCAAACTCTGCGGGAGTACCGCAACACCCAGCAGCTTTCAGCCAGCAGGGACAACTTCTGCAGGGAGAGCAGTGGGGAGCAGATGGTGAAACACCCCACAAGGGAGAGCTGCTCACACCCTCTCCCCAGGCCGCCCACAGCCCCAGATACTTCCAAGTTCCCCGAGCTTATTGATTACCAGGGACAAATCTCCATATTGCTTAATTATAACTTGGTTTTAATGCACGTCTTCACACTGTATTTATTTCGTGTTGGCAATTAATTCCAGAGTGCTCAGTGTGCCAGAAATGGAGCAGGGTGACTTTCTGAGAGCTTCCGCTGAGGAATTGCCACTTAAAAATGGAGAAATACATACAAGGATGGGTGTGGGAGTAAGTATTGGTGGTACCTGCTAAATGCATGTTGCAGGATGCTCTTGAGAGCAATGTTTGTAGTAGAATTATAATGAGCTGAGTTGTTTAGGTGTAATTAAAAGATGGGAGTGAGAACTTGCATGGAAATCCTTTTCTCTAAGCTTTGGGAAGCCTGCTAATAAGACATAAACATTTAACAGCTCAGCTGGAGTATGGTGTTCTCTTTGGTTAAACGTTAAAGGGGCACTGTCGAGTGGTTTTAATTAATTAGCTATGTTTTAAATTAAATCAAATCAATTTGGAGGAGTTAGGCTCAAAATTAATGTTGTTTTCACCTGGTGGGGAATGTCCTTTAAATTATGAACATCTTAAAGACAATGAAAATTAAAAATGCCTTTAAGAAATTGCTTCCACATGGTTCTCTTTACTCAGAGAATGGCCAGTATTCTGATTATCTGGCAATTACTGTCATCGCTGGAACAACAGTAAAATTAGAGCATTTTAGGCTCTGTCTGCTACAACCAACATTTACACTTCTAGACATGCAACGCCCACGTCAAACCTGGCATGCAGAATCTTGAATATACTGTTTTCCTTTCTTATTACAACTTATCATGATGCAACATAGCACTTGCACTACCAGGTAAGGAAGGTGGGCAAGAAAGTAGGTTTTGTATGTTGGCTGAACACAAGTGGGTATTGTACACTCAGCCTCCAGTATCCATGAGATTCCTGCCCAGTTTTAGCCACTTTGGGTAGTGGGACAAAGATCTAAGGTTTGTAGAATTCCTACAGGTGTAGTGAAAATTCACGGCTAGAACAGGGAGGAAGTCTAAAAGGGTGCCTGTACTGAAGGAAGATGGAGCACAGTGAGATCCAAGGGGGAGGTGATGGATGCAATCCAGTCCTATGGTTTGTGGGGGAAAGGGGTTTCTGTTCTTATTGCTGCTTAGATGCCTTGTGTTAGATTTGGTGTGGGGGGGAATCAACACAAACTCCCTGTGACACAATAGGCTGTAACTGCTGGAAGCTGTTATGTGCTATTATGCGAAGCCTTTACAGTCTGTTGAGTAAATAATCTACAGATTAAAGCTTTCTAAGTACACAGTGATTTGATAGGTAACCAAAGAAGCCATTACGATGTGTCATGTCAATAAGGGGAGGATTAAGGTCCTCACACTTGGTGCAGTGACAGAGTCTATCTGCTGTGAAACAAAAGCCATTGCCTTTCAAACACCCTGCAGTGCAGTTGTGCTCTGGGGCTGGGGACCAGTGATTTGGACAGGGGCAGCTGCTTCTGCCCTCATTTATTGCAACCCAGGGATGCCTGAGCAAATCAGTGATGGTGTTCTGTCTCCAGCCTCCCAGGCTCACCTGCTCCTGTGCCACGGGTGGCTGGAGCCAGGGCCATCTGCCAAGGAGAAAGGAGCGGGTCAGTGGGCTGGGAGTAGCTTCCAGTTCTCTTTATGTAAATAAAGAGTGTTTTCCTTCTGAAATCTGGAAGTGATATGTGTGCAGAGAGCTGGGCTATGAGGCAGCAGAGCAGGAGGATGTAAAACCCTGTCAGCCCGTGCAGAGGGAGGAATCAGGGTGCTGGGTGGAAGCCAAGGGTTTTTCCTAAACCCAGAGATATTTCTGCCTTTCTCCCTTGGGCATCCATCCACCCACTCACCACCCCAACCACCCAAAACTCCTCTCTTTCTCCCAGCTCAGAGCTTCCCCAGTCCCAAGGGTACCCCAGTTCCTTGCAGACCCTTCCTGAACCTCCTCATTTTTCAGGGGCCTCCTGGCTAAGGCACATCCAGCATCCTTCCTCCCCCTGCAGCACTTAATTACTCCAGGTTTCCAGTTGCTCTGGTGAGTTTAATATGAGCTATGTAAATTCCTCCCAAGAATGATAGGATTTTGACAGCCTGATTTGCCTTGCAGGCATCCTCAAAACAGCTCATTTTCTCTTCTCTGGAATTTTTGAGTGGTTGGGTGGCATTTGATTATCATTGGCTGGCATATCTGAGCTTTGGGGTTGAGCATAAAGATATTTTAAATTTAATAGGTTTAAGATGTCATTATTTCCATGCTGATGAATTTATACTTGTAACCAGAGAAACTTAGAGCATTTAATGAACTTATTTAGATATCATGGTGCAAGCTTTAAACCAAATCCCCAGTATAAAATTAAATCATGTTGGATAAAAACTAACACCCAGAAGCAAAAACTGAACTGGGTAAATGGCCGAATTTCAAAAGACAGAATAAATACAGATATAAGGCACCTAGGGGACAGATTTACTAAGAGTTCTTGCACTATTTTCAATGGAGCTTGTAATAGCATAAAAGTACTAAATCTGATTTACTAGAAAGGATTCGTATAGTATTTCACTGCCTGTTTCCCAGTGTCATAACCCCTTCCCATCCCTTTCCTAGGTCTCTTAACAGGAACTCAGCCAAGCCCTCCATTGAGTAAGATCCAGTTTTGCTGAGGAGCTTGCAAGTAGCCAGAGAAGAAAATAAAATGCAGCCATTCAGTGATCCAGCAGGATTAACAGTGTCATTCTATGAAAATCAATTCTCATTCTAAACAGGTCAATATAGAGAAGTCCTGCCAGGCTGGTTGGGAAGTGAATGGTGAACACTCACCTGTGGGACAGTCCTGCCCACCTGCAAGTGTGAGATCTCCTTCCCAGCTTCCTCATGCTTTTATCAGGATCTTTAAAATCCTGCAGACTTTCAGAATTTGTGCAAAGGAAATGTCCCATCCTGAAAGGGAGACTTCAGTTTTCACCATAGTTGGTCATGCCATGTGGGGTGATTGCTCACAGAACAGGTTTGGAAGTACCATAAGTGTCCTTTTTTTTTTTTTTTTTTTTTTTTTGGGGGGGGGGGGGGGGGGTGGGATGACACCAGTTAGAGAGCCCAGGTGAGGAGAATCAGCTCTTGATTTATTCCTGAGGACTTCATTTGAGATGTAAGTACTGATGAGCTGCTCTAATATGGTCTGTTGTTATCAAATTCAGCATCTCTATGGAAAACCCATTCTACCACAGCTATATTTCATTTTAAATGGAGAAGCTAGAGGAGAATGAGGAAACAGATTTAGATGAAATGGGAAGGGATTAAATTAAAAAGTTTAAAATAAACCAAGACAAGTGACCTTTACTATGCTACCTACAAGCAGATATTGTCTATTTAATGCTTCCAAAAGCAGGCAAATGCACCAGGAAGCAGCCTGCAGGGCTAAAGCACAGAAGAGAATCACTGAAAGGGCTTAATGGGACTAGATTTTCACAAGATTAATCTTCTGTGGACTGATTACACGTAGGAAACAAGGGCTAGGAAAAGTGTCATATATCAATTTTAACAGTGTGTGGAAATTAGAGCAGCAATCCTGCAGGTGCCTGTGCTGGACACTGTCAGCATATTCCAAAATGACCTGGAACAAAGAGACAAGTAATGAGATGGTGAGGTTTGCAGGTGACACGGATTTGCCCAGAGCAGCCAGACCTAAAGCAGAGATTTGCAGAAGGATCTTACAGAAATAAGTATCAGGGTGATATGAAGTGGCAGGTGAAATTCAGTACTGATAAGTGCAAATTAATGCCCTTGTTAAAACAGGTCTGCCTACATACACAGAATGATGGGCTGATGGAATTAGCACTTGCCCTTAAGCAGGAAAATGTGCTGGAGCTTTTGCAGCTGCTCCTCTCCAGAAGCTGGCACCGTCCTCATGGCCATGGAGGAAGGCTCCAAGAACGAGGAGCACCACTATGCCAAGGCTAAATCCCTGCACAGCCTCTGATCCTGCCTGCAGGTCTGGTGACCCATTGCAGAAAGGCTGCAGGAGTAGAAGAGGAGGAAAAGGGAAGGTAAAATATTTTGGACATAGGAACCACCTCTGTGACTCAAAAAGCTCCATATGTTCAGGGCTCTTGCTTGGAAAGGCCATGACTGAAGGGGAAAAGGTAAAGGTCTGCACCATCCTGAGTGATATGAAGTGATATGAATGGTGTTTGTAAGGCAAGAGGGAGAAAGACAAAGGTCTGTTTGGGGAGGAGAGGACTTGTTTATTTACTTCTTATTTTATTTGGAAGTGCAGCACTCAGCTGAGAGTGCATCCAGAGGAGGGAAACCAAGATAGTGAAAGGCTTCTAGGGCAAGACTTGGAGGAGCATCTGAGGCCACTGGGTTTGTTCAGCTTGGAGAAGGGCAGGCTGAGGGGAACCTCACCACCTTCTACAGCTTCCTCAGTGGAGGGAGAGCTGCTGACCAGTTATGGGACAGGAGGAAATGGGATGAAGCTGTGTCAGGAGAAGTTCAGGAAAGGAAAGGCTTCTTCCAGAGCAGCCAGACTGTGGAACAGGCTTGCACAGCACCAGGCCTGTCAGAATTCTAGGAGCATTTGGAGGATGCTCTTAGTCCTGTGATTCAGTGTTAGGTAGTCCTGCAAGGAGCAGGGGTTGGACTCAATGGTCCTTATGAATCCCTTCCAGTTATTCTATGGAATTATTCTACCATCAGCAGCCAGTAAAGCGGGTCAACAGTTTTCCATCAGAATAGTTTTCTGAGCTACTTTCTGTTGGAAAAGGCTAATTTGATGGTATCAAGATGCTCTGTGGGAACACATCAATGCCATCAAAGCCAACAGCAGAAGCCAGACATCTGCCTGGCCTCCTTGCCTGCTGCCCAGCTGGCTGCCTCTCTGGGACAGCTGGGCCCCTGCACTGCAGCCAGGAACCCATTTTATTTTTCTTTACTCCATAGTTGTTCTATTTATATTGTATTTTTTTCCTACATTTTCATCTGTATATTTTATATCCAATGTAGTTACAGCATTAAAAAAAATCCCCTGTTGCCCATCAGAACATCAGTTGTCAAATCAAACTGCAAGTCACTCAATGAGAATAATTCATATTATAATTTTAATGAGTTTTAAACATGCATTTCATGGGATAAAAATATACAAAAATGAAGAACACATACAGTAAAAAGTTGGGTTTGGATTTATTTGTATATCATACCATATCATATATTAACATAAAGTCATAATTTCTGATGTACAAAGGTTGAGCCCATGAATCCAAAACAATATTTTATATTTAATCTCTTTTTAACTCACTGGGCTAAATGGAAATGGCATTTTTGTAGTATGCAATTTCAGAATTTCACTCCCTAGGCAATTTCAACATTTTTGCAGTGTTTGGTTCCTTCATTTCACAGATGTTTCCATAAAGAACAGGAAAGAGAAAGTGGATGCTCTCCCTGTTTAAGTGAAAATACCTGTTCTCAGCCTGAATCAAGAGTAATGTATTGCACAAAATGATGGTTTTAGAGAGGTGGAAAATCCCATATCTGGGGTAAAATGAGCAAGGAAAGCCCTTTTCCTAGTCAGCACATCACTAGTGCAGGAGTGGGAGGAACTATGTAGAATAACCCTCTTTGTAACCCAAGACGGGAAGAAATCAGAAGAAATAGGTCACTTTGTGACCTGGAATGATTTCCAAAAATTTTGTTTTGCCTGTGCTAGCTAACACATACAAGCAGGAACCTTCCCTAGGTGAATTTTGCCCATGCTAGGGATTATCTCTGGCTGCTGGTGGTACAAGCTCCTCCATGAGATAACCAGCCTTTGCTCATAACTAGATAAGCCACTCCTTTTTGAAAAGCTCAGCATGCTCATTTTGATTGGAAAGGCCCCAGTTTGGCCCATACAGTTGCATGAATGATTTGAAAGGTCGATTTAGAGGTTGCTTTTCTGGAGAGCTGGTGATGCTCGAGCAAGCTAGTGCAACTGCTGTGTGCAGTGAGCTGCAGGAGGACCTCTGTCTACTGTCCTTCATAAGCTTATGAGATTCCTCTGCCCTCAGGTGTTAGAGGTGATGGAGATGGCATTTCAGGTCATATATGATAAGCCACCACGTAATTGTCCCCAGAGCTGATGGTCACCACCATCATTTTTCTCTTTCTGGGGCAATTATTTTTAATAAACTTGAACAATAAGATGAGATAACTTCAGAACAGGGAGCCACTGCTTCATGGCCCACCATTAGCAATTAAAATTAGATGAGCAATTAGCCTGTGAACTCGGCACTTGGACTGCTGCTGCCTCAACAGCTGCAGGTACAGCCCAGTGTTCATGGGGTCAGAGCAGCACTGGTGGGATGGGATGCAGTGGGATGCCCAGAGGAGGTGCCAGCATCAGTGAGGGGACTTTGGGATATATAGTGTTATTTATTATGCCTTCAATTGATTTTTCTTCTCCCCTTCTTCATCAGGGCACTGGAAGGAACAGGAACATGATATCTAATTTCCTAATTTTCCTGTCAGCTTTCTGGTTTTCAAAATGATTGCAGCAGAAATCTATAAATGAGGATGAGGGAAGCAACCTTAATACCATTGTAAATCTCCAAAATGGATGCAGAAACACAGTACTCAAATAGGAGTAAATAAAAGCAAGGAGAGATTCATTCCAGTTTTCTCCTCTGTAAACCTACTGGCAGCTTGGAATTATTCAGAAAACAACATTTAACTGAGAAAAAAAGGAACCCTGTAAAATAGTAAAGATTGTACCATAAAGCTAAGCACCGTCCATAAATCATGGCTGGGAACATTGCTAAGTTATAGGAACCTGCATCTGGCTGTCATTAAAGGGAAAGAGCCTCTCCCAGCCTGGCGAGCCGTGCTGTGTCCTGGTGTACAGCTACAAATCGAGCTGCCTTCATGGGGGAGTTGCAAAAGTGGTTTTAAAATAGGAATTTCAAGCAGAAACTGTATGAGCTGTTCAGCAGGACTCAAGCTTATTGCAAAATCACAGTGGTAATTTCAAGCCTGATTTACAGGAGATTCTAATAAAGCTCCCCTGTTTAAAACGATCCGGCAATAGTTTATCACCGGTGCCTGTCCGAGGCAAAGAAAAGAGGGTGTGGGGCACGCTGCCTCCAGCTCCAAGCCTGGCATTATTTCCATCATAAACCAGTACAACCCCTGCCTGTCCAAAAACGTGAGGGCTGCTGGAGCAGGTATGCTGGGGGTCCTGTCTCCCAGCTGGTGTTTGGGATTGAGTCAGGACAGACCAGTGGGCTCCTTCCCTGCCCTGAGCTCATTCCTGTGTGCTCACCTGAGGCAGTGCTGCTTTTCCCTTTGGGATGAGCACGTCTGGGACTTCAACTCAAGAAACAGCAGGAGAGATGCTCAAAACAAGCCTGCAAGGCTGAAAATAGCACGCACTGGCTGCTGCTTCTTTCAAGATAAAGATGTCACCAGGTGAGCTCTTTTAGGATTATATATTAAGGCACACCATGATGCAGCATGAAGACACTCTGCAGCCCCAGGCTGAGCATCTCAGGTGTGCAGGGCTGTCTGTGCCAGTGCTCAGCCACAGGGTGCTCAGGGTACTGGGGGTACTGGGGGGAGCTGGGTGTGTGCTGGCTCCCCAGGAAAGGCTTTGCCATTCTTCCCAGAGGCAGATCACACTACCTGCTCTCTTGCCAGAGCCTCTACGGAAACTTAGTCCTAAACGCTACCCTGAGGCACAAGCACTCGCTGCCATGGCCCTGCACCAGGAGGTTCAGATGTAGGTCTGGCAATTAAAATATCCAGCCTGTACCAAGACCTCCAGGAACCTACCCTTCTTTAGAAGTTGGAAATGTTTTGCCCCAATCAGCCACACTTACCAGGGTCCATGGTTTTTCAAGGTCACCATCTCTAACAAGGTCAGGAGCCTTTCCTGATACAAAACGGCACAGCAGCTGGTGGCATTGATTTTAAATATCCCCCACCTCCAACCTTCCCATTTCTGTTGTATCATTCTGATTTTCTCAGCATTTCTGCAGGACC
Organism: Cinclus cinclus; assembly: GCF_963662255.1. Taxonomy (NCBI): domain Eukaryota; kingdom Metazoa; phylum Chordata; class Aves; order Passeriformes; family Cinclidae; genus Cinclus; species Cinclus cinclus. The sequence goes on from NC_085060.1 coordinate 8,687,257, forward strand.
ATCGTACACCTGCAGGTGCTGGCTCAGGCTTGCTGGGCTCACTGCCCACCAGGCCAGGGGCTTTCCCAGGTGCTAACAAGACTCCCTGTAAAAGCTGTAGTCAATGCTTTCTAAAAATGTGGCCAGGAGGAACTGGATTCCACAATATTATTTTTCTTTCCTGTCTCTGGGTGAATTGAAGAACTGCTCACTGCATCTTTAACAACTGTGTTTAGCTCCTTGTCATGACCTCCTTTGTACATCAGCAGAAAAGGCATCACCAGCAGATGCAATTTCTTTCAGTGCTGGAATTGTATTTATTTTACTGGAATTGTACTCCATTTTTCTGGTGGCAAAGGGACTAAGCAATTTATATTGGCAGCACTGAATGTACTGAGATTGGCAGTGCTCGGGCACTCATGGCTTGTTACCCAAGGAAAGTTCAGAGCATACTAATTTATCCCACCACAGTGTAGCAATAGAAGAACTGTAAGGATGGTATCAATCAGTCTTGCATTAGTAACACTGTAAACATTTTTTAAGATGGTAAAAGATCCAATGTATCTGCTTTATTCTGTTTTATTGTGAGGTCCAGTTCTTCCTTTCCATCATACAAACAACTTCCAGGTAATGGAAGGGATATTGCATTGACTATTCACAAATCACAGTTTGACCTATTATTTGTAATTTTCAGTGCCTGCCTTCTTATGCAGCGTTCATAAAATGAGATTAGAGTGATTTACAATGGTGAGAAATGGAACAAGACTAAGAAGAGATGTGACTCATTAGACATAATCCTGAGGCTGTTGCAAGGAGCCTGCTTCACTCAGGAAGATGTGCTACCATTTTCCAAAGCACTCTAGGGGACTTAGATGTACCTTTGAGGGCTTTCAGCACTGAAAACGTGACCCAACAAAATCTGCCAGCCCAGATTTTGTCTTTTATAGAATCAGCCAAGAAATTCAGATTGAAAGCTCCCGAAACTCCTTTCTGACACTCTGGTCTTCTTCATGATATTGCTTTAAAACAGCGTCCTTTAAGTAGTGTGTCATCAAGCTTTTCAAAATGAAAAATATCATTTTATGTGCATTCAACATGGGTGTAATTCACAGTGCTTCAAAATTATGGGTATTAGTTATGGCTTGAGTGCTTAGCTACTGTATCTGGATTTAAGAAAGAGTTTGCTTTCCTAATCCAAACCAAAAATCATCTGTCCTATTAACAGGTATGAATTGGGCTTCACCAAGCAAATTAACAAGAAATAGGGATAATACTCAAGGGTTTATTGTAATGAGCAAGGAAATGAACTCCAGCAGAAACCAGTCCATCTCCTGGAGTCATGGATGGTGTAGGGAACAGGTGGCTGGGCTCCTGTTGGACCATTTGGAGAGTGCTAATAGCCCCTCTGGTTTAGTATCTCCTGCTGTTCGGTTTTCTCTTCTTGAGCACCCACATATTTCTGCCAAATTGTTTAGAGTATCTCCCTAAAAAAAAAAAATTGCTTGTCAAGAAGCAGTGCTTGCTTCTACTCTCTTGGAGGAGACAGGATCTGTAACAAATGACTCACATGCAATAATTACAGTCTATTTCTTCCTATCTTGCATTGATTATTCAGATGTGGAAAGAATAGGTCTCTCTTGAATAAAAAAAAAGCTCTGAAGACCCAAACACTGGATTGCTGATTTTATATTTTTTCAGTTTTTCTCCCATTTCTTTGTTTTTCAAGTAATGTTTACAGACATGGAATACTGAAGAGATGAAACATTTATAAACAAAGCCTCCTGTCAGAATACTTGTAGTTTATGTTTGCTTAAAGGACAATTTCGTGTCACCTCTTTGTATTTTAATAGTCAAAATAAATTTTGCATAATAATTCAACTCCTCTCTGCTGCCTGTAATGACTATCTGCATTTTTCTGATGGATGTTTGTATTTGTTTCCTATGATTTACATGACCTGACATCTCATATAATGAGCTTCCCAGCGCAAATGCCATTTGTGATACTCCATGCAGCACTAATCTATCATTTGATGACCTTACAAGTGCTGGGGTCATGGATTCAATCAGTAAAATGTTCCAGGGTGTAATTAATTAATTTCCCCCTCCCCACTCTACAACTGTTAACTTAAAATTTGATGAAAGCGATGTTTTTCTGTAACACTTCTCCAATACATACGGTTTGTTTGTGTAATCAATCACGCTAAGTTGGGGAGTTCTTAGTATTCATGGCCTTGTCTTGCTCAAAACTTCCAAATGTTTATTTTCCAGAATAATTTAATAGTTTAATTAACCAAACAACTAGCTACTGTACCTTTTATAATGCACTCAGGTTGTGATTTAATGGCACAGTTTTGTCTTTTCTAGAGCTGGGCTGGATTGCTCCGCGCAGGCTGTGGATCTGGTCAGACTGTGAGTGACACTGCTGAGCTGGCAGCGTCCTGTGTCAGCCTTCCAGGACACTGGGCCCGTGGCAAACCCTGATGAAGCTGCTGGCTCTCTGCTTTAAGGTTCTCATCAAACTAAAAGGGAGTTTTGTTGTCTTGGTGTTCAGCATCCTTTGCCTGCACACGTTTCTTAAGAATTCACGTGGATGTCAGGAGGGAGGGCTGTGGGTGATGGGATTTTTCAGGCTACCCTCTGGAGGTGTATGGCTCTTTTCCAGGAGTCTGTGTGAAACAGCTAGCAAAAGATAAGCTTGAATTCCCTATCCTGGAATTAGCATCTTAGAATCATAGAATCATTAATATTGAAAAAGACCTCTAAGATCATTGAGTCCAATCATTAACCAAATGCTGTCAGGTCCACCACTAAACCCTGTCCCTAGGCAGCACATCTGCAGGTTTTTTTAACACTTCCAGGGACAGTGAGTGGCCTGTTCCAATGCTTGACTGCCCTTTCAGTGAAGAATTTTCCTTAACATCCAATCTATACCTCTCTTGGCGTAGCCTAAAGCCATTTCCTCTTGTCCTATCACTTGTTACCTGGGAGAAGAGACTGACTCCCACCCATGTACAACCTCTTTGTATGCCATGATTTGTAGAGTTTTTCTAATAACAGGAGCAGGTGTATTTCTGTGCATGTGCAGTCATCTTTTCTCCTAATAATGTGAATTTCTAATGTACAAGTGGCTCTGGTACAAAGTCCTCCAGGACCCTGTTGGGAGAATGAGATGTGATCTTTGCCATCTGCACTCAGGACTAAACCTCTGAGGCAGCTTGGAAGGAGCAGAAAGCTCTTGGTGGCTTAGAAATGAAACCTCTGAGATGTTCTTATTATGTTAACAAGTTTTCTTTTATCCTATCAAGGTCTTAGGGAACTTTTCTATTGACCATTATGGAAAAACAAGACAAAACATGTTGAAATTGAGAACTAGATGCTTACAGACAGAAATCCTATAATGTTGTGATTCAATTTCTTGTCAGATAAATATGATCGTTTCTGCAATCCTGCTGCTTGGCTTACTGAAGCCCAGGAAGAAACTTAGAGAGAAGACACAGACATGAGGGAAGAAATAGACTGGGATAATATTACAAATCCACCTGACAAATTTGGTTTGAAAGAGGCACAAGTATTTCTTTAAGGAACAGTAGCACTTCAGTTCAAAAGAGTAGAGTTTGGAAATAATGCTGGTGGCATCTCCCCAAGTTTGGTGGCTTCTGTAAAGGGCTGTACACACATGTTGGATTAGATTAAGCTCTAACCCAGTTGCTGATGCTGCCTGTTTGCTGGACCAGGGTGGAGGTGGCCCCCTGAAGCCTGGCCTGTGTATTGAGGAGGCTTTGGGAAGAAGGGATCATGGGGACAGCCTGGGAGGTCACTCCCTGACATGGCTTCAGTCACTGCTTTCACAGCTTGCTAGAATAATCTTTTGCACAAATGGTGTTTTCTTTCCATTGTTTTGAACACAGTGTGGGTAGTAAATCATGGTGATGTTTGGTTGGAATAATGGACTGAAGTGGTGTGGCAATGAGTTTTGCTCATAGTCTGCAGCCATTCCTTTGATGGAAAACAGGCAGGGAATGCAATGTTCCAATGTGCTCCGGGGTAGCAGGTTAGACCCATCCAGCTCCCCAGGGCAGCTCAGGTCTATAAACATACGTGCTGGCATTTGCAGAATTAAGGCTTAATGTGATGTTTTACTGGGAATTGGCTGTATCCAGCATGAGACATGGTCAATATTGAGAATAATAACAAGCATGCAGATCTGCTGTATAAGCTATAGCCATTGCTACAGTGGAAGAATTGCTGCTGCTGCTGCTGCTGCACATACTTCTTGCAGTGGTGTTTGGGCTATGCTAGCTGTGGAATGTTAGAGGTCAGAAAGGACCAGTCCCAGCAAAGAACTAATTGCCTGCAGCAAAATTTCTTTATAGTGAGAGAGTATAGAAGTAGTATCTGAAACTACAAGAAAGTTACTGTGCTTTTTGCAATATCAGCAGACTTTAATGAAATTTTAAGGGGAAAAAAATTACTTCTTGGCTTAAAGCATGAGCCGTGTTACTAATCTCTGCAAAGGAGTTTTATAATTGAAATGCTGATAGAACAGCAGCTCTACTGACTCAAGCAGTGACCTAACAGTGTCTAACATAAGCATATATGAACCTGCATAATTCTGTCAGGATCATTAGAGTTCTTGATAATGCAGGCAGGTTGGGAACTGGGGGTTATGCTCTTACCTCAATTCAGTTTCTTTTTAATTGTTTTTCATGGTCATCATGGCATCTGCCTTCTGCATGACACTGTAAGGACTTGAACAGTCTCACAAGGACACCTGCTGTGGGTTTGTCTTTGGGAAGCACTTGGCATGGCTTTGCTGCTTATTGGGAACAGCATTATCCTGTGCTGTCATTTTTATGAAAAAAAGACTTTTGAAAAGAAAAGTGATTTTTGTGCTTACAGGGACAATATCTGTGGTCTCAGGTGAGTAGTTGGCTTTAGGAAAGACAAGAGTGCTCTCCATACTGCTCTGCTCAACTTCTCAGCCAAACTATGTGTTTGAAAGACAGTTTCTCAGTCAAGTTAGCTTGAGGGCCTCTGAGCCAAGCCAGGAGCTCAGCTTTTCCCAGCTTATCCGGTCTGCATATTTTATTTTGGGGTTTTGTTCTAGTTTGCTGGTTTTGCTCTGGTTTGCACAGCCCTAAGGAAATCAGGACCTTGCAGGGCTGGCACCCTCGGGGAGACCTTCTCAGATCTGCTTTCTGAAATGCAGACATCTAATGCTAATTTTTATTCTTATTTCTCTATATTTTTCTCTTGCTGATGTTAAAAAAAAAAAAGCAACTGTGAAGAAAGAGACATATAAATTACCTGTCTCAGCCTGTGCCTTTCCGTGTGTGGTTCTGATGAATACACACCAACATGCCTTCATTATCTCCCTGTTTTGTACCTACCCGTCAGATATGTAAAGTAACGCCAGTATCAGAAAATGTCATCTTCTTTTTTCCCTTTGTTTGAAAGTAGGTGAATGTATAAGCGAGGTATATCTATAAAAGCTCTGTAAGAAATAGCTTTGGGTTTTTAAACTACAATTTCCTTCTCCAAAATGGAAATGCCAGGGTTTAAGCAGACAAGAAATGAATTGTGCACTCTTGCTGCCTCATGTTTTTCATTCAGGCGCTGTGGAAACTTTATCAAGGTTAAGAGGTAAAGAGGAGATGGGGCAGAAACCCATCTGGGAAGGGAGAGCTGGGAGGCCTCAGGGAGCACCTGGCTGGTGGGAAAGGCAGGAGAGGGCACTGCACAGGCAGGCAGGAGCTGCCATGCTCTTGTAAGATTTGAAATAATGCCAGTCTTTGATGGCATTGCCAGGTTTCTACCTTGGGTGATTAGACCCAGCACTTCTCCTTAAACAAAGCTCGTGTTTCTTTTTTCCAAGCAGATGAATTGCCATGTAAAGGACAGTGCAGGGCAACCAGAGCTTCTGTGGTGCCACAGAGCAGCCTTGCTCTCACTGCCATGGTGTTTCCCCATGGAGAGGTGCTCTGATTTGGACTCCTTAGGGGTGTTCAAAACACTTTTCCTTTGAGATATTGAGGAGCCCATCAATGTCACAGAGACCCACATTTTGCTGCTATCTCCTGATCCTGAGAGCTTATGAAAAATGATGTCCTGGTTGTATCTATTGGTTTAATGTTTTCACTTTATATTTATAGTACACACAGTTCTTTCTGTGCCTTTCAAATGTTACATTAAAATACAGACTGCCACAGCTTTAAGGAGTTGAAGCACAAAAGCCCCTTTCCTGCTCTTGTCTCCTATTGTGAGGAATTCGCAAAGCTCTCAGGGAGGCTCTTGAATTATGGCTCTTCCTCTTCCTCATGATGCATGGAGAAATTAAATGTATTATTAATCTGCCCACTGCCAGAGATCTCTGCTCTCTCTCTCTCTCTCTCTCTCTCTCTGTCAGTACACAAGGAGACAGATTGACAGGAACAGCAGACATATGCAGAATTGCCTTGCATGTGCTCAGGCTGGTGAATCACCACACACTTGGGGTGATGAGATGCTCAGTTTGAAGGGGGTTGCAGAGCCCTGAAGGGCTTTGGTGTAGGAAGGAAACCATGATAAGGGTTTTGGTCCTGCATAACACAGTGTCCCTTCAGATGTTTGCAAGAAGCTCTTTCCTTAATTTTTAAAAAAATTGATTTTTTTAATTAATTTTTTTCAAAGCCTATTGGTTTGAGGGAAGGTGGCTGCACTGCATTTTCAGAGGACTTTGGAGAGCAGTCTGTCTGAAGTGTTTTGGTTTAGTGCCTGCAGGGAGGGAGCAGGAGTGGGTTGGGCCCAAGCCCTTGGTGGTGATGCCAGGAGCAATGTGGCCTGAAAAAGTTCAGGGAAAAGGAACATCCTATCCCTCCCTGAGGTGTGTGCAAAACAGCACAGTGCCCCTGCACACCCACCAGCTGTATTCCTCAGCCTGTTTTTGCTTCAGACCAGACAGCGTGGCTCCATGCCACTGCCTACACCTAGGAGCAGGGGGCTGTGTGTGACTAGGATCTCACAAGACCTTTGGAGAGCAAGAGCCAAGGCAGGAATCAGCAGACAGGAACATGTCCTCAGTGTGAGTCAGCCCCTGTGGGATGGATTCATCTCTCCTCCGGGGAAGCCCGGCAGCACCGAGCGCAGCAGCACACGCCTGTGTCTTGCCAAGGCTCCTGCTGAGTTCTGCCTTGGCTTCCAAGTGAAGAGGGATTTGGTGAGGATGTGTAAGCATGGGCTTTCCCATGGGGGCTGTGAGGTGCCTCACCTAAGGGAAGGAGTTTTGTTCACAAAAGAAAGAACCCTGGAGAAGCGGGGATTGACTTTCTAAGGTTAAAACCCATGGTTGGAAGGTGACACCCAAATTGTCATAGCTGTTGGTTGATCTCAACGCCTGCTGGGTGCCCCCACAGAGAAGAGAGCCCTTGGCCATGCTCTGCTCAGACTCTCCATATTCCTTCTAGCATGGGGGTATTTTTTGCTTGCTCTGCTGTCCTTCTTCCTCCCACATGGACCAGGGTGCTCGATCTATGCCTACCTCCAGTGAGAATGTTCTCACTCTCAAGCGATACTCAGAAAGAACTAGTTTCATATTATATCACTCAGCTCCTTAGTGGTTTGATTTTTGCAGCTCCCTGAGCTTAGCTGCAGGGATTTACAACTTCTAGAAAGACTAGATTTATCTCCAAGCAGTATATCTCACCCTCCTACTCCCACAGATTGGAATATTTTCTATCAAAAAGCCTCTTGGAGTGTCTGGGTGTAAAGCACTGCCATGCCGTGGCAGCAAAGGTGACCACATGTGTCATACCTACAATGTGCAGCATGATGGCAAGAGGCACCCAGGGATATTTAGCATCTCCCAATGCCTGTGTAGCAGAGATCCTACCACCTTCTCAGCCCTCCCCTTCATCATACAAGAGGTTTCGCTCATGATTCTGAGTTCCAGGCAACAGGAAATTTTGCCTTTCCTGGGCCTGAGGCTCAGCACAAGGCAGTGGTTGCAGTGAGTTTGGTTGCAGTGGGGTTAGAAGAGCCAGCTGTGGTGGTGTGTCTTGCCTGCTGTGTGCAACCCTGACCAAGCAGAAGCGGGGAAGAAAAGCTGTGCTTGCCACGTGAATCGATAATGCCACTTTTATGGCTCTGTTTTAGTGTTTTTGTGCTGTTGTTATTCTGCTGGTGCTTCGTTAGTTCTGTTTATTGCTTAGTGAGGCCATCACACTCCTCAGGGTGTGCAAAGAAATTGCTATTTTCTTCCAGAAGTTCCCATCTGTGTTTCCTCCTGATTTCCAAACCCCCTTGGAGGACGGCCAGGGTCTGTTCCCCTCCTGAGCACCATGGGGTGTCGAGAGGGAAGGTCGTTTGTATTTGTATGAGCAAGTTAACAGTCTGGAGACATGTATTGATGCTAATTGATTTCCTGTCTCTTTTCCATGTCCAAATGATCTGCTATATCACTGCTATAAATATCAATAACCTCCTGGATGAAAAACATGGCACAAAGTCATAGCCTTGTTGCTGCATGTGCAAAGGGCAAGAGAAACAGCAGCTGCTGATCATCTCGTAGGTCATGTACACCCAAGTGTCACAAGAGGCAAACAAAACCGCTGACCCTGTGCAAACTGAAGTTTAGAAGGAATGCAGCATAGGAGGGATGCGAGAACATAGCATGACTTGCTGTGAGCTGTCTGGAAGCCCTTTTCAATAGGTGGGTAAGGGTGAGAAATGCCTGGGGGGCTTTTGATGAGACCCCTCTTCATAGTTTGGTCTGCTCTGGAAATCCCAGGGAGAGGATGGATCCTTCCACTGAGCCTTGCATTAAACCAGATTTATTGTGCTTGGCCAAGAAATTACTTGACATCTCTTGAAGTAGAAGGTCTTAAGTGTTAGGGAATCACCACAGCCTTTGAACTGGCTGGTAATGACCATATCTATTTAAAATGAGGCTCTCATGGTTTAACCCCAGCTGGCAGCTAATCACCACACAGCTGCTTGCTCAGCCCTCCAGCAGGATGGTGGGGAGAGAATTGGAAGGGGTCGACATGAGAACAGTTTAATAATTTAAATATAATAATAATAATAGTAACAAAAATTGTAGTGAAAAGGAAAATAACAAAGAGAGAGAGAAATAAACACCAAGAAAGACAACACAAATGAATACAATTGCTCACCAATTGGTTGGCAACCCTTCTGGCGACCTTGTCCTAGTTTTATTGCTGACTGTGACATCTCAGGGTATGGAATGGCCCTTGGGTCAACAGTCCTGGCTACATCTCCTCCCACTTTCTTGTACATTCCCACAGTTCAGCAATAACTAAGGCATGCCTGTATTATCTGCACTGCTTCCAGGACAAATCTAGAACACAGTCCCATACCTGCTACTATGAAGAAAACTAACTAGCCCAGCCAAATGCAGCATGAAAAAAGAGAAAGTTTGGGAAGCTCTGATAAAAACCTGTGTTCTTTCATTTTTCATTTTGTTAGCTTCTTTGGGATCACACAATAGCAGGGAAGATAAAATTTTGTCCTAAATTCTCTGTCAGTTAGCAAAAACATTTTGACAATTGTAATAATAATCCTAGGTCTGATACTCTTCCTATTAATGTTGAACTGATTTCCTGCCAAATAACCATCTCTGATTAAATGTTAAGGGAATTCTCTTCTAGGAAGTGGTCAAAGGCTGTTCTTTGAGAAACAGGCAAGCAGTGATATGGTGCAGGGTCTCCACCAGGGCAACTTTCATGAGATCATTGCATGACTGGCTGCTTAATTTTGCAGTGTAGAAAGGCCACCAGAGGCTGTTGTGGTGTTACTGTGCTGATTCAAACTTATGATAGATATTTTCACAGGGATATCTTCAATATGGCACTCCTGGTTACCACAGGGTAAGATTATACTGAGGAGCTGGGATGTGTGGAATTTACGTCTCACTCTGATGGAGGGTTCTAAGAGGAGCTGCATTTCATAATTTTCTCAAAAATGTCCTGATTTATTAGGCTGAACAGAAATGATTAATCTTAAAATCAGGGACAATTTGAAGAGCCTGGAGAAAAGCCTTCATCTCTCCAGTGTCCAGGGGAGTTGAGTGACATGGACTGGAGCTGACATTTGTAGTCAGAAAGCAACGAAAGGGTAGATTCTGGTGAATAAAGTGCCGAAAGAAGGTGAGATAATCTGTATCAGTCAATGCAGGGCTGTGAGAACATTAACATGATTTTGTTTTCTTATTAGATTATTCCTGGGATCAATAAAAGCAATAGTATTGACCTAGAATACATTGAGGTCTGTGAGCATTTATGATTTTGCAAATTCTAAGTATTGATCAAGAATGATATTTAGTCATTAGGGCGCACATTAAATAGTTTAAAGAGTGACCAGACAGCATCAAAAATGGAAGTTGTTTCTCTAATTTCTTATTCCTAAAGATCAGCTCCTGTTCCTAAGCTTTTTTGTAATGTTTTTATCTACAGTATGGAGAAAAAATATTCTGAAAATGCTGATAAGGTTCCCAAGTGATTTGAAGATTGGTAATGTGGTGAACAAAGAGAAGATCACCGATAAACATCCAGGGCAGTTCACTAAGCCAAAGACAAGCAGGTGAATATGCATTCGAAAACAGGCAAATACAAGGTCGAGCACAAGGTCAAGGAACGTAGGTCTGGCTTGTGGAGGAGGAGGCTGTCTCAGGAAGGAGAAAAGCAGGAACAGAATTGCTGAAAACGAAATGCATATGAATTCCAGCTTGTGGCTGCAGCTGAAAGACCAGTGAGATTCCCTGGTTATATGACTAAGTATAGTAGGCAGTAGGAGTAGGGAGGTTGAATTACCTCCAGGTTTGGCACTGGTGCACAGCTGCTGGGTGCTGTGCTCATTTTGGGGTCCATGTTTCAGAAAGTATGAAGAAAACTTGCAAAATGTTTCAGGAGAGACACAATGATGATGAGAGTGCTGAGAAACTGCCCCATGGAGTTTGTGAGAGTCTCATTTCATTTATGAACTGAAGGTTAAGGAGTATGTGCAAGTCTGCATCAGTCTCCCTCAACCACGGCCCCTTCACTGGCTGATTTGACTCCTAGGTATTTTCAGCTGTTAAAATCTCTGCATGCAATCTGTTTTCTCTTGTCAATTCATCCCAGGCCCACCTTACACTTTTGGAGGAGTTATTTATATAAAACAGCTTCTTTTCCCATTGGTCTCTCTGCCTAAAGCAATATTGTAACCTAGTTCCCTCTGGTAAGCAGTTTTATCCAGACTTTCTGTATTTGTCTAAAATCCAGCAGTATAGTGTTCGGAGATCTGAAGCACCAAGGTATCATGCTGGAGCAGTACAAAAGATCAAATATTGGAGCAGATGGGTCAGGGTGCAGTATGATGTGCCACAAGGGCTTCTGAAGCTCTCTGCAGTTCTCTGTCTTATGCAGAGACCACATTATCAGATCCCATTCTGCTGCACAATTATAATTATTACTGCATGTGGTCATTATTAAGCCTTGGGTTTTTGGTCTACCTTTCCCTTACAGTGCTTCTGCACTAACATCGTGTAAAGAGTATTGCCAATAATAAATAACTCCTGGTTTTAACACGCTGCTATTTCAAAGGTTAGATTATCTCCCTGGCAGCTTGACATTCAAGGATTACAAAGCTTCCCCATAACAACAATGCGTGGCATGATCTAATGATGCTTTGACAGGTTGTCCCACAAAACAATTATGAGGGACTGGAGATATTTTATTATGCTGCTCTGTGTGCTACATGTCAAACACATGGTGGTAAGAAAACTTTTAAATAAACAATGTTTTCAGGGCTAGCAGTTGCTCCTGGGGTAACTTGTCTGATCCTTTCCCTTCCTCCTCCCCACTCCTACATGTAGACGTGTTGATATGTGCAGAGTGTTGGACCCAAAGCTCTCCACCTTGGTGCTCTTGTGGGGATGCCTGCTTTGATTTTGGAGCTAGTAACATTTGTATGCTAAACCCTGACTAAATGCTTCATAAACAACACACCAGCAAGATCAAGCTAGTAGTTTTTCCATGAACTGTACCTCTCAGCTTGTTGCTGCCTCCTCCATTTTAGTTTACAATTAGATATTCCCATGGTCTTGGCAATAATTATGTGTGTATTACTATAAAGGTTCTGTTGATTAAAAATCTAGAATGCATTATCTAAAGTAGTCCTGATATTGTTCCATTCAGACAAAGGGATTATTTACTGTAACAGAACACTGCTGAGCATTTATGTGGCATTCTTTCTCTTCAAAGCACTTTAGCAATGTTAATCTAGGGAAAAAGTCTTCTATAAGAGCTGAAATAGAGCACTGGGGTCAGGGGGACAGCTCTCAGAATGTAGTATTTTATCACCATCTGCTGAAAGACTGGAACACTTCAAAAAGGCTTTCCAACTAATATTTTAGAAGAACTTTCTTGGTTTGGTTCACATGCCTACTATGCAAGAAAATGGTCCAACATTCCGATCAAACCTTCAGGATAAATTGTTGCTTATTTTAGAAAGTCTGTGCAGCAAAGTTTGGTTCCAAAGTCTGGGCTTTGCACATTTGGAAGTGTGCCGTAGAAGAAGCACTGAGTCATCCTGAGTAAGAGGGGCCATAGGCTCTGCAGCACCTTAGAGAGGCACTGGAAAGCTTAAAAAAGATACCTTTAATTGCTTTTCAAATTATTATCCCATTGCCCTTAGTAAATGCCAGACTAGAAGATGCTTCACACAACAAGTTATCTTCCTTTTTAAAGTAAAGGTTAGTTTAAGCTTATCAAGAAAATTAATTGCCATTGCAATGTACCATGGAGAAAATGCTTTCACTCTGTCCTGAAGACAGCTGTGAGGCTGTAATTCTCCTTCTGGATACAAGAATAAGTTCTCTGCCAGGGTAGTAATTATCTCAGCATCTGTCTTTTTCTTTCTCTGCTCCAAGAGAATCAAAAGCCTCTGACAAGGTTTGCAGATCAGCAAACACAGGGGAATTCTCAGCCTCTCTCCCCAAGGACTGACATTTATGTGCTTACGCTCCTGTGTGCTCTCGCTTTCCTTTGGACCCTCATGAGTGTCCCCTGCCCATGGCTGAGGCATGTTGCCCTCTCTGCCAGCCCCAGCAATGAGAGCATGTTTGTGAGATCCCCATTCCATCCCTGCAGAGCTCAGATGGCTCTGGGGTAGGTTTCAGCCCTGCAGGGTTCGTGCATGAGTGCAGGCAGGAGAGATGTGCATATGGCTCTTCCAGAGTCCAGGAAAGATGGGTTTTCACCTCCAGGGGGTAAGGATGAACAAAAAAAAAAGAAAAAAAAATAAAAAAAGGGGAGAGAAACTTGCAGCAAAACACCTTCTCTGTAGGGCTCTCCTGCAGCTCCTGTGGTGCAGCCCAAGACAGTCCTGATGCTGGTGCTTTCACCTTATACTGTGTCCTGCTCTCCTGCAGGCTGGAATGGGATGTTCTTGGACACAAAGGAGGAGCATGAAGCCCAGTTCTCCCTCCTTCCCCTCTGCCAGCACTGTGCCCTGTCCATCACATCTTTTGGGAATCCCTGTCCTCACAGGTCAGTCTCCCAGCTGCTGTGCCAGACCCTGAGGCAGCTAATCCTCACTGCTCAGGCTCTGCTCCATGCAAACATGTCTAACTGTGAGTAACCTTTTACCTTTGATGTGTTATTTGTACTCTTCTGTATATTAAAAAATCCAAGTCTGTATATCTGCAGGATTTGCCCATTTCCCTGCTGACACCAGCCCATCTTTTCCCCCTTTGTCTGAGGTCCCTATGGCACACCCTTGCAATGTGCCTTTCATGCTCCCTGCATCCAACTGGTGTGCTTGGGGGCTGAGCTTTGCTCATTATTCCTCTCTCTTTTATTGTGTGAGATCACTGAGACAGATCCTGACTCAGGTTGCTGTCCCTACCAGCATTTCATGTGCTATTTGTATGCACCTTGTCCCAGTCCAAGCTGAGATCATCATCTCACCTTTTGATGGCTCCTTTGTGATTGCTTTGTACCAAGAACAAATTGCATTGCTGGTCTGTGCCTTCACCCTTCCAGGTTATTGATCATATAAATTAATTAAACTGATTCCAGTGCTGATCTCAGTGGCAGTCTATATTTTGCAACCCAAACTGCTCTCATTTAACCACTCATTCTCATCAATATCACAGCCAGTTCTTTCTCCACTCCAGCAGCTCCATCTATACAACAGCCAATACCCACGTAATGACCTTCCAGAACAGCCTCTTCTAATTCTCCTCTTGTCCAAACCCTTTTCTACAGCTTTCTAGGTTATGGTCCCTTTTCATTGTGCTCAGAACAGAAAAAGAGGGGCTCTGCAAAGGTTTAAGTATGGAAATAATCAGGGCTGGAAAGAGGGAAATCATTCTCTGTATCACAGCATCTTTCACTTTAAAAGGCAGCACTTGTGTATGGTGATTGTGGTGCAACTTCCCAGGGCAGAGCTCCCTGTTCCAGGGAAGCAACAGGCAGGGTCTCTGGAGCTGTCACGTTTCTTCTTCTCAGAGGATAAGGTAATATTTGTCCTCTCCAATTGCACTGACCTTTTAGTGGCAATCACCACACTTGTGCTTGCAGATGTATCAGTCTGAATTTGTGTAACTCCCAAGGAGTTTGATACGTCTCTCTTCTCTCGCTTCATAACTTAAAAAGAGTCTCTCTGCCTGTTTCCAGTTTATTATGATCCTCTGCCTTGGGACTGGCACTGCAAGATCTATTAATTTCTCATTGCTCTGAGTTTAAAGTGAAGACCCTCTTGTAACCCACTCGTAACCTTCATGGGAGAGTGGAGTATCCTTGGCAATTATCTCAAAGATAGCTTTATAAACTCATTCCCTCCTAATATATTTTACAGCAGGAATAACTCATATGAAAAAAAGATTCACCTTCCTTTCAGCAATGTCACTGGAGTCACAGCAGATTCAGAAAAAGTTGAAACACTAACAGGAGTCGTATGAAATCACACACTTCTTCCTTGCTTCTTGTTTTCCCTCTGCTATCCCTCCTGGCTGTCAGAGCTCCTAGTGATATCTTGAGCAAAAGAATCTAGGTCTCTAAGTCCTCATGCCCTTTGACATAGTCAATTTGTCCTTACCTCCCTTTGGACCATAAATAAATGGGAGAGTTCTTCATTATCTTCCAAATGAGATGTAAAACTGAGGTCCTGACCACTTGTGATCATTAGAAAAATCCCATGGCACTTCTTGGAAGAACAAGACCATTAGCCCTGATGTCCTGGCAGAGCTCCAGTTTGGGTGATTATAATTACATTTTGCCTGCTCTTGTAGCTACAGAGGGATAACAGAACTTCCATCCCTTGCTTTCCCAGCTTGTGGTACAGGGCAGCAGTGCCAGCAGCTGCACTGCCCCATCCATGTGTCCAGGGTTCCCCTGTGAGGGCAGGTTAAACACATCCTTGCTTGGTCCAGGCCAAAGGAGAGACAGGTCATGGCTTCCCATTGCAACTATTTCCAGTGAGTGCCACAGCTGTTGGGTGAAACCCTAAGACTATGAACAGCTTAGCCAGAGCTTGAACCATACCCTGAGAGAGGGGAAAAAATGGATGAATTGTCCTTCAGAGCTGCCTCAGTGGGAATTCGGTGTCACTGTTCCTTTGAGGATGTGTTTCAAAAGCATTCATGGGGCTTTGTGAGAAAAACATCACAAAACTGAGCCATGCAGTTGACACCCTGTTTCTTGACTGTGCCACAGTGTTAGGAGGGGAGCTTTAGGAAACACAGGGCATCCCAGCTAGGTATTTATTTAAGAATTTTCTACAGCAAACATCAACTTTTCTGGGAAAAAAACAACATGTTAAGCCCCAGAGAGTCGGTGGTAGTTGGGACCCCAGTGCATCCACAGCCCTTCCCCCTTTGGAGGGGTGGGATGAGCAGCTGTGCTGCCCTGGAAGCGCTGCACACCTACACTGGTGCAGTAACTGTGGGACAGAGCTGGGAGCTGTGGATCTGCTGCCCTCTGGACATGCTTGGAAGCAGCCCATCTCTTTAAGTCCTTTTCAATTCTCATTTTAATCCAGAGCTGGTCTGAGTTCATTTGGTCAGACACTCTGGCTTTTTTCCCCCTGTGTTTATTTGCCTGTTTGGCTGGCTCAGTACGTGTTTCATTTCCCTGGCTCCTTTGGCATTTCTTTGAAGTCTGATTAGAGCGAATATGCAAACCACCTTTCCTAGTGGGAAATTCCTTCTACAAACACAAGGATGCCAGTCTGGCTCTGGAGCTGCAAGCCCAGCTTGTCTGGGGGAGTAGGTTGGGGGGGTTGTTTTGTTGCTGCCACTCCAGAACCATGCATGAGCCAGGACCTGCAGTGCCCATTCCCATCATGTGCAGACTCCCACACTGAGCCAAATCATTGTCTGCACCACACAAGTCTTCCCAACAGCTTCACCTTGGCCACTGAGCACTGTGGGGATGAGCAGCAGCCATGCTGGCACCCAGGAGCGTGCAGGGTTGGGACCCAGGGCAGAGCTGGCTCCCTGGCTCAGAGCTGGTGCAGGCTGTGCTGTTCTGCATGGGCTGGTGAAGAGCAGCTCGCAGTGGCTGCATCCCTGCAGAAGATGAGCAAGCATTTTGGTAGAGGCTGCCTCTCACTCTCCCAGTCCCCTCTGCTCACTGAGGAGGCTCCATGTGCCCAGACCCTGCATCCCAGGCTGCCACAGAGGGTGAATGTGCAAAGTCACGAGAAATCTTCCATCAGGCTTGAGAAGCTGCTGCTCTCATTGTGCACAGGCACATTTTGGCATTATTTCTCCCTGCTGCATCCTGGAGCAGCCAAATACTGCGACAGAGAAGAACTTGTAGAAACAAAAGATATTTCTCCCTAAGCCAAGTGCCACTGGAAACGGTTCAGGCTGCAGCAAGCTTTTGCTCTCCTATCTCTGCTTGTAATTAAGCTTTGCATTAATACCAGATGAAATTAATGCTCAAAGCTTGTTCCCTATTAATGGGGCGGGTGGCTGCTTTTGTGTATATGTGTTTAAAGCAGAGTTGTACCTGCTGATCTTGATGAATGGGTCATTTGTGCTGTGAGTTTTCTCTGAAAATGAGGAGGAAAAATACACGGCATCGGTGCTGATAAGGGATGCTGTTATTTTGTGTTCTGTAGCCATTTCTCCAGGAAGCTGTTGCTTCATTTGTATTGCTTTTTTAACCTTATATGCTCAGTGGGCCCAGGCGAGACTTCTTTCTTCTTGAATTAAATGTAATCAGGCTGAGCAGCGAGGAAGAAATGATGAATGAGGACATCATTTTGGAAAACACATATCTCCTGACTGCTTATCTCAATGACATAAGAGGACTTGAATACAGTATGGAAAATAAATGCAGATGGGGGCTCAGCATATCATGCTGGAGCATAATAGCTCAGACCTGGCCAGGAACTATTTATTATTTAGAGTATTGCTCTTGTAATTTATAAAGGTTAATCATTAAAACTTTAATTCTCCTATAGGAAAATGGATGAAGAGTTCTGTCATTTATCATGCTTGCAGCAAGAAGGGACCATGGCAATAAAAGGAGCCACCTTGCATGGAGAGGCAGTGCCTGGGCTGACCCACCCAACAGGGCACCATGGTGGAGCTGCTTCCTACCTGCAGGCAGATCCAGTCCCAGCCCACATGGGAGTAATTTGGGATAAGGATGGCTGGAAGGAAGGTTGTGTGCAAGGAGGTGAGGTGCCAGTGATGCACAAAACACCTTGCAGAACTGTAGTTACAGCAAGGAGCCATTGTCCTTCAGTGAAAGCACCAAAAAAGTCCCCTCACATCGTCTCCTGGCCACCCTCCCAGACTGGCAGCAGAGAATCAGAAAGTGTCGCTGAGACATGAAGTCTCTAGAGGGCAAGAGGAAAAACGGACTCAAAATAAAACTTCATGAAGTGGAAAAGCAGTGAGGTTGTCTCTTCTATTCTAAGGCTACATTTTTAGCCAGGTGAATTTATTAACAGCCCTATAAACCAGGTGACTAAGGAGGGAAAAGGCGAATAGTTGCCAAATAATTTGCTTTTCTCATACTGCAATCTACCACTGAAGTTATTTATCTGTGATGTAGCTTTCTTTAGATAGAATAAATCTGATAAAGTCTGGTCATGCTGAGATAAAATAGCCTTTGAGCGGGCTTGTTCAACACAGGTCAGTGTGTAATTATGGAAACATCCAGAGTTTTGTCTGAAGCAGAACAGACCACTTTTCCGTGAAAATGAAGGGACCTCTTTCTGCACTGATAATCAGATTTGCATAAAAAACAAAGTGACTTTGCAAATTTGAGTCATCAAGTCATGGCTGTGTTCTGGCAGGGGAATACTTCTCATCACAAGAAAAGGGAGTATGGCACATCCCAGAAGAAATCCAGGGAAAACCTCCATTAAGGGAGTATCAAGTATAATAAATAAAGATGACAGAAAACCCAGTGTTTGGAAAATAATGGAGGTCTAGCCCAGCTCAACCATGCTCACCCTTAAACAACCCTCAGAATACCTGAACTTTAAGACTGGAGACTGTCTTCAGTGCTAATTTGAAAAACTCCTGAATGCAGCACACCACAGTTTATTCAGCCTCCATATCAAGCATATTTCACAGCAGAAAAGTCCTGGAATGTCCTGGGGATCCTGCAGCCACCAGCAGGGCTAGACAGTCCAGAAGTTTCCATCGCAGCTCAATGCGCCAGGAGCTGCCAGATTCCTTCTGAAACTGAGGGAAATGCCCAGCCTCTCCTGAAGTTTTGCAGAAGTGAGGGAAGAGGAGTTTTGGTTAGCAATCTGAATACTAAATTAATGTAATTGAATTGTTATTCATTAGCAAATCTGTTTAATGACATTGCCATAAGACGTTTCTTTAATTCAGAGTGGCTGTTTTGCCTTGCTCATGAAATCCAGGTATCAGGGCTCTCAAAGTCCCAGGACTCAGCCCTTTTCAAGAGCACCCTTCACACAAAGAGTGTGCAAAATGCCCAAATGAAACTGCTGGCAACAAGAGGGGAAGCAGCAAAGACAGCACTAAGTTCATGTGTTTACTGTAGTTGTTGTTGACCTCCCTCTCTCCTGGGAAGCGTAACTTAGAGCAGCTCCAGCCTGGTGGTGTCTTACACTAGCCTGTGATGTTACAGGGCTGAGGCAGCCTGAAATAATGAGGGTGTCTGGATGTAAAACATGGATTTTGCCATGTGTAGACTTCAAGTTTTGGTTCTTCCAGGGAACAGGGAGCGGGATGGGGTTGAGCTGGGGAAGGATTCAGGATCACTCCTGTTCAAGGCAGCAGCAGCAACCATCCAGAGCACTTGGCATCTTTCCTGATTGCAGCCCATGAGGGACTGCTGGAGGATTTCATTCAGAAAACCTGCAGGTCCCTAACAAATGGATGCTAAGTTCATTGCAAAATGATTGATCAAGGTTTAGCAATGCAAACTGAAAACTGGGACTGGACTTGTTTTATAAATCCTTTAGCAATGTCCTTAATGAAAATAACAATTATCCTAGGGGTATTTCTTTCTCCTCCTTTTTATTTTATTTTATTTTTAATTTCACTTTTAAAAGATGGGATTTCCATTTTTTATTTTTTTACTAGGACTCCCCTTGTTTCTGATTTACTTCGGCAATTATTTCTACATAGGACTGCGGTGCCACACAACCGAGGTACTCCTCTGCCTGCTGAAAAGCCACTAAATCTTGGAAACTGACCATGAAATCTGAAAACAGAGCAGAGATGATGACTGGAGCAGCACTTTCTCAGGAAAAGAGTTGTGGAAACGTCAAGCACAATGAGCTGTTTGCCTCTCAGATGATGTGTGACAAAGGAGATGCTACAGCATGGGTTCATCCCAGGCTGCCATCCCAGGCTCAGTGGTGGCCGCTGGCTGCAGCACTCCCAGCACTGCCAGCACTGATGTTCAGTGCACTGAGATGCCCTGAGGAAGGTCACAGAACCATAGAACCATTAAGGTTGGAAAAGACCTCCAAGTTCATCAAGTCTAGCCTTTGTCCAAATGCCACCATTCCCACTAAACCATATTGTGAAGTGCCACATCTACTCATTTTTGACTACTTACAAACTGAGGTCTGGCAGGGGATGCTTTCAGCAGTATTTATTTTGAAGACCACTGTGCAATGTTTCACGGATCACACAATAAATGACAAAATGCTCTGTATGACGAAGGGAACTCTCACCTGTAAAACAACCCTTTTTGGAAGTGCCAATAGAAACCTGTCAGTGCTCATCCTTCAAAGGCAGCTGCTGCATAGGCCAAGGGCTCCTCTCTCAACATGCAGAACAAAAACAATGTCTGTGAGGTAAGAAAGTGTGAAGGGGAAATAGTCTTCCCCTCCATATTTGCACACTGGTCTTTAAATTGCATCATATAAATCAGCCCCACCAACTAAATGTGGCGTATTCTGAAATATTGTATTTGCTTTGGATCAGTTCACAACCAGATTGCTTTTATATTGTTCCATAAGAAGTTGAGATTGGAGATGTATGGACATGTTACTCTTTATGTTTGCATCTGCCACCCTGGCAGGAGAAAAATGGTTGCTTTGGTTGTGCAAATATTCTCCACTTATTTTCCTAAAATGGTTTGGATTAAATACTGTTGGTTCATATAATTAGCTGAAATAATAAACTGGAAAGGATTTGGTTTTGTTTCCTTTTGTAAGGAAACATACTGCAGTGAGCTCAACACCCTATAGCACAGTTGGCATAACCTGTAATGCCATGATGTGAACACTTCCAGGTGGATCACAGCCTGCTCCCTGCCTCAGTGATGGTCCTCTGTGGAGGGACCTGAATTCCCACTGCTCTGTCACATAATGTGACATGTTATGACCATGGGTTGACCTTTCAGGTCTTGCAAAGTCAATACTGCTAGGATGATGGTATATCCCAGCAGAAAAAGATGTTTCCAGGAAGGCAAAGAGAGCTGAAGAAAAGCACAGTATGTTCCTACATTCCAAACATTCCACCTTAGGCTCACTTTCTCCTTTTCTTACCAGCATCTTTAGCCAGACAGACCAAAAACTGACTTCAGTCTGTGCCAAAGGACAAAGTCCTGATGCACACAAGCAGAAAAGAGTCATGATCCCAATGTGCAGCTATTCCTCAGCAGTAGAGCCTTGCACCAGACACAGTGGGCCAGAAATTCTTGGCATTTCAATGGGCAATTCTGTTCCCTCCTCAATCCTTCTTTCAGCCCTAGAAAGATCTTGGTGAATTCATCACTCCCCTCAGGAGGAGGGATGGGTGCACTGGGCACATTTGGATGTGCTCCTTGGGGCATCTGCAGTCTTCACACTGCAGCATCTGCTGATCCAGGGGAATAAACAGAAATTTCTCTGTGCCACAAACTAAACTCTTCTGCCTCCATTGGCCATGTGTATTAAAAGTAAGCAAGTAACATTCTAAGCAACAAATGCTGCAAATTACTTAAATTCAATTTTGAGTCAAGTTTGGAAAATATGTGTGGGGTTTTAAATGTTTTTGAACCCGATACTACCAATTTTTATCCCTGGCATCTATAGCAGCCCTGTCTCCTTTCCCACTTCTCAATATATCCTCCCTGTGCAATAACCTCTGCTCCTTCATCCTGTACGAGCTCCGTACACTTGGATAGTGGATCAATCACCATAACAGCTGTTGTCTTTAAGGTTTATTAATGCTTTCCAACTGAATTCCTGTTTTCCTGCTAATAACCCTACCAGTGGAGCACTTTTCTGGACACACAATTATTCATGTGGCAAACTTGCCACCTGAGTGCTGGTGGGAAATTAGTAAACCTTGCATCCAACTGGAAACAAGTCATTTGTAATCTCTGCAATGGTCTTGAAACTGAGATTATTTCACTGCAGGTCTGTCTTCACTCCAAGCAATGCTCAGAAAGGAAGAGCAGCTGATGTATGTGGAGGGATGAGAGTGGCACAGGTACTACCCATAGGAATTTGTTTGGCCCCAGAATTCTCATTAGCTTGGATTTGTGGAGTGCAGGTGAAAGGAGGGGAGGATTGAAGTGAAGGGGGAAGCAGAAAGTGAGGGTTTGCCCCAGCTGCTGCTGGTAGGGATGAGGAGCAGCTCTGTATGAAGAGACATGTCATGGTGCTGGAGCAATGAAATTCCTATGTGGCTTGTGTGGGTCAGGCTCTTTGGCAGTAATGGGCTGGGCAAAGCCACAATATAAATGCCTCTGCAGCAGCAGTGAGGACTTTGACTAAGGAGAAAGCCAGTCTAGGTTTATTTATGCTCCTCTTGTTTAAGCAAAACTGCAGATATAATTTCAGTAGCTCAGCTAATAGCTGCTACCTGTCCCCAGCAGTTCTTTCCAGTTTTCAGTAGATAGGAAATGCTCAGGACTAGACACCACTGCTGGGCACAGCTCCAGTTCCCTGTGGTAAAGATAGAGATTGCATTGTTATGCTTTGTCCTTTTAGTGTATATTATATTCGGCAGTCAGAATGCTTGGCCAAGCTGGGAGTCATCTCTCTGCTTCAAAACAGTGCAGCTTGGCAGTTCTGTTTATCTTTTACTGATTCATTTTAATGGAAGCTGGAATCTGAGAAGTTTAAAAATTAAAAGGAAGAGTGTGATTGCTGTAAAACAGGGGTTTAACTTATGGCTTTCTCTTTTTTTTTTCCTTGCACTTTCTTTATTAGCCCCAGGCACGATAACAGAGCTATCCATACCTGTAGTGTCAGTATTTTTATGCCGACTGTAAAAATACCCTGAACAATTTATGCTGAAGAAGCCAGGATCTCTTTCAAATGCAGCATTGCTGGGGCCAACGTATTCCTCTTTCAGACAACTGAATATTGAAAAGAATGCAAAACACACTGTAAAAGCAGAACCTGTCAGTCATCCCTTGGCGGCTCTCAACACTGGAAAGGATGGATGAAGAAGTCAAATATGGCCATCTATATCCAGTCACTTGAATGCTGAGCTCAGGGGCAACTCCTTGGGAGGTGGGATACAAGTTTTCTCTGGAATGTGCTCTAAATGGTGCTCTGCAGCTGAATGGGCATACTGCTCTGCTGCAGGGCACAGCAAAGCCATTGCCAGCATGTGCTTGACCAAGTCCATGGCAGGATGCAAGGAGACAGGAGTCCTGCAAGCCCTGCCAGGACCCCTCAACAGCAATGGGACACCTACAGCAGGTACAGGAGCTGTGTACAAGGTTGTCCTTGGGGAGCCAGACATTCCTGGTGCTACAATGGCTGACTGTGGCTTCTGAGGAGCTGTGTGTGCTGGACCTGGCCCCATCCTGCATGAGGATTTAGAGGGTGGTGGCTTTGGCTCTACACAAACAAGGCTGACACTGAGCCAGGTGTGCTGTGGCAGCAAGGGGCTGCTGGCAATGGTTTCCACCTATCTGCCCCTAACACACATCATGCCAGAGAGCCCTTGCAGAGCTGCAATGACCCACCCTCTTCCTCATCCCTCTCCCACAGTGTGAGCAATGCATGACAAGTGCAGAGCCAGGCACGCATGGGTACAATCTGACTGTTCCACAGTCAGCAGAGCCCACCCATCAATCCACCGGAGTCACTTTAAACTGCTTTTATTCTATTTGTTTCATTATGCTGTTACGGCTCTCCTCAGACACAGTGCTAATTAACTGAATCCCATCCTAGCAACTCCTGGCTCCCACATCATCTCCAGGGTTTCCAGTCCAGGGAATTGTAGCAGATCATTTATCCCAGGGGCTTTAAATGGATGCTTTTCCATGATGGAGCTGTAGGCAAAGGGACTCATAATTGCAGAGGTGCATTCAAGTCTCTAGCTCAGTATGCAGCATCAAAATTTGTATAGATTTTAAATAATTCATCACTGGTCTTTGGTATATTTAGTCATTCAAATTATGAATCTAGAATTTTGTTCTGCAGAGAGCTGGTGTGTGTCATTGTCAGAGGTTAGCTCTGTCGTCCGTGTCCATGCAGAGGAGTTCAGGCAAATTAAGTCAGAAGAAGTGACTGGCAGCAAAAGATACAGCAAAATCTGTGACACATAATAATGCCATGAGGGCCTCCAAGAAGCTGTGAGCTGGGTGATGCTGGCACATTGTCCAGCAGGATACACATTGCTGAGGTGTTGGGAAACACAATTAGCAAGGAGCGCTGCCTGGGATTGCAGATTATAGCCATTTGCATGGTCTAGGTAAGGACTTTAGGCTTCAAGCCATGAGCCACCAGCACTTGGGGACTGTATTCATCTGTTGCCCCTGTTCTGTATGTGGACTGCAAAACACTGGAGGCAGGGAGATGCTCTTGCACTTTGCTGAGTCCTGTGACTGTGGCACAGGCAAGTGGGCGCTCGTACCCATTAGCAGACATGGCAGCAGTGTTGGACTCAGTCACAGCTGGCAGAGACCTGAGGTTTGGCAGACTCCCAGACCCACTAGGCAGTGCCGAGTCCCTCTGCAAAGGGGTGGTTTAGAAACAGGGACCTATAACTTCGTTTTATTTCTCCATGGCCCCTGGCCCGTCCCCCTTTTTTGACTCAAAGGAAGTCTTTGAAGAGGGGCTCCAGTAGAGATGACTTGGGAGGGGTCTGTGTGCAGCATCTCCCAGACAATGAGCTCTGCTCAGGGTGTCCACAGTTATCCCAGCCACAAAGCACAGTGGAGCCTTTTGTCCACAGGACAGTCTATTTCAGGGAAATGCTGCTGTTCAGGAGTGAGTTGTTTTTGCAGAGTCTCAACACCAATTCACCTTGACAGGAGAGAGCAGGAAGCACTCAGCACCTCTCCCTAGGATCTCAGAGCATGCACAGCACTGATGCCTTTTTTCTACCTCTTATTTTTATGCATTACAGTCACATTATAAAGAAGTCCTGCAGAACATTCAATTACTTACTGCACAATTATAATCATATTTGTATATCTATAAGTAGGTCACCAGTCTCTTAGGTTAATCAATTATAATGGCATTCACACTGGTTTCTTTCATAAATCACTGACTTTTAGTGTATCCACTGAGATAATGGAGGAAAACCATCTAATTTTGATCTAAGTAGAATGAAATGTGAACGTGTATAATTTGCTCTTACAAAGTGTATCTAATGTTCTCTACATCTGTATTTATTTGTGCTGTTTCATGCTGCATATCGTTTAAGTGGCAAAAAAATACAGAGGCTGCTGCACTTAAAATTAAATGACCCAGAATAATACAATTTATCCGCATTTATTTTACACTGTTCATCATGAAAGATATTTTAATGACCTAGTTCTGATGCCTGGTGCACTCATTACCAATCACAGAAATTTGAGTCCTGACAGCAAGATTGTTCAGTGTGGCACAGGGATATTTTGGGAAGCTGTTTTGCCATGTAAACTAGGAAGTTAAGTGTAAAGGGTGGACTTCAGTCAGGCTGGAGACTGAGAAGGCCTTAGAATATGGTTGGGGGCCACCAAATAGTGGGCATCTACTGAGCCACTGAAGCTCTAGCTGCATTAATGCCTGCCCAAGCCACAGTTTTCAGACAACTCAGTGAGCAGGACAAATGATCACTGAATGGTTTCTCCTTTCTGCCTGCTCGTCATGGGTGCCTCCACAGTGATCTTGGACAATATGTGTGGGAGAACTTTGTGCCCCCCTCAGTGGTGTCCTGAGCAGGCTTTGCTTGGCTGGGTCAAAGGGACTGGGATGTATGCTGTGAAGTACAGACCAAGACCTAGACCTGTGCTCCCAGAACTGGCTGATCCCAGTTTGACTGAGGAAACTGGAGAGGAGGGAGATTTCTGGGGCTTAAGATGCCCTTCAAGGTTCTCTCTGATGAGCCTTAGGCTAGTTTGGGGTGGTGAAGGAGTGAGCTAACAGCAACCTACAGCAACCTACAGCTACCTGCAGAAATGACAGAGCCAAACTCTTCTTGGTAAAGGCAAATGATGTTACAAGGGACAGCAGCATCTTGGGAGAACTCAAACTGGAGATCAGGACTACTTCTCTGTGAGACAGATGCATGGTCATCCAGTGGGATTGTGGCATCCACAGCCTGGAAGGTTTTCATGCTCTGGCTAGACAAAGCCATGGGCAAACTTACTTAGTGCTGGTGACAACCCTGTTTTGAGGAGGAGGCTGGATGAGAGGCTCTTCCCATCAAAGTTGCTGTGGTCCCATTCTTCAGGATCCCTGAAAGGGAATTCAAGAAGGGTGGCACAATGGGGTGTGAACCCTTGCCTTCATAAGAAATACACCTTGAGTTTTGACATCACCTAAGTGAGAGACCCAACTCTAGAGGCAGTGGGGGCAGGGAAGTGGAGGGTCTGGTCAGCAGAAACCATTCCCTGCCTCAAGCATGGTGGAACACTCATTGCAAGCAAACTCTGAGTGATGAGCTCAGACATCTGGCCTGAATGCAAAGCATTGTTCTCCATCCTGCCCCTCTTGGAGCAAATGCAAAGCAAACCAGCTTTAGCTTTCTGTCTGCAGGAGTGTCTGCCTAAGCATCCCTTTGGCTGTGAGCCTGGAAAATGCCAGTGTTGGAGAGGTGGCAATGCAGGAACTGCACCCTGAACAAAACCAGTGTGCAAATTAAATGCAGAGAGGGCTGCTGGGACTCACCTTGGGCAGAGTCACTGACTGCTCTGGAAATGAGCTATGGGTTAGGAAATGGATTCTGCTTAAGCGCTGTCTGTTCTGCAACTGAGGAGCAACTTTGTGTTGATTTCCAAACAGGACCTGAAAGAGCAGGTAAGTGTTGGAGCTCTGCAGCCCCAAGTTTTCCCTGTGTCACAGCAGCTCCCTAACCCAGTGCTGGGAGCTGCAGGTTGGCCCTGGGCATGCTGTGCCTTACAGCTCACTGCCATGCTGAGAGCTCCACATCCCCACAGATCCACACAATTCCCTGCCAGCTAACTGGGCTGCTGTCAGCCCCTAACCCCAAAGCAGCTCATGAAGGCATGCTGACAACAGAGCCTAACAAAATTGTGCTTTCAAAAAAAATACTTTGGATGCAACCTTCTACTAACCCTCTCCATCTTTTTAGAAGAAGCTGCTAGCTGAAGAATAATGAGTGTTTTCAAATCTTTTTCTGAGGGCTTTTGTGTGTGTTTTGAAAAAACCAACAAAAAAAATCACCAGAAAAGAAACCCCAAGAATTTTTATACTGAATTGTTTTCTGCTTTCCTTATGGAGAAATACTTACGGAGAAATATGGAGAAAATTTTTATCCATGGGATTTCTGCTGCATGGAGCTGTTTAGTTTTGTCAGCAGGTTGCTTGCTTCTTTTTAATCTGAAATTGTTTAGCAAAAGTGCCCTGGCTTCTGAGACTTGGCCAGCTGGAAGGTCTGGCTCATTATTAATGTAATTATTTACTCATTTGTTGTGGTTGAAGCAGAGCCCTCAGTCCATCCATGTCAGCCTCAGGCACTGTGGAGGTTCCCATGCAGAATTGGTGACTGTGTCTGGGGTGAATGGGATGGGGATGGGTCCGGAGGAGCATTTATGAGGATTTGTCGGACTCCTATTTTAGAATGGAAATGTGTCAGCATGTCATAAATATTCTGAGTGATTTATGTTCACTTGTTCGGGTGCCTTAGCCCCAGGAGCAGATAAATTGTGGTTTAACATGTTATTTATGCTTTCAGGAAATTTAGTGCCTTTGGAAAGCACTCGGTGGAAAGTCTTGCAGGGAAGTTGACTCCTGGTGGGATGGATAACCAGCAGGAAGGATTCTGCCAGGTTCCAGGTTCTACTCTTCACAGGACCCTGTGGGAAGTGTTGAAAAGCAACTTTGTAGAGTGTTTTCTATCTCTATAGATGAATTTAATCCCTTCCTGTTTCTACAGGAGTTTGGAAGTCCTACACATCTGAAATGACAGAAGGTAACACGATAGAGGGCTTAGCTGAATTTTAGGTATGCAGATGAGCTAAATTAATTAACAGTAATCTCTTTTAAATGTATGGCAGAGTAATACCAGTCTAGTCTATAGAAAGGTTTTTTGGGACTTCACAGTGAACTGGGAGTAATTAATTATGCAATAACCCATGATTAAGCAGGTGATATCAGCAAGTCAGTGGGTAGGGTTTGGATTTGCCATTTTCCAGCAAAGATCCTTTGTGTTTGCTCTGTGAAGTCAGCCTACAATGGTGTCTGTGAGGGTGCCTATAATTCCTGAAATTCCCATGTGGATCATGGGTGTAATAACCCACCCTTCACTAAAGGAAAGCTATTATAGCATAAAGCTTGCAGGCTCAGAGCAGGTACAGTTGAAAGGGAGAACGGAGTATTTTGTAAAGAACAGATAGCTGGCTTAGGACCTTATAAGCACCTATCTAAGCCCTGTTCAATTAATGAAATACAATTTAAAGCAAAAAGGATCGGTACTAACCAAACCACTGCAATATAAGCTCTTCTAATTATGCAATAAGATAATGTCCAGCAGATTAAAATTTTAATTAGCTTAATTTAGAAATAGAAAAAGCATTAGATTTCTAGTTCTGGAACACCTCAAATGACCTTAGGAGGGGAAAGAAATTGAAAATAATTTGAGCATTGTGTGTGCACTCATGTGGGTTGTTTTCTCAAAGACGTCAGCAAATCCCAGTGTGTTTGGGCTCCTGGCTTTGCTTGCAAGAACCTGTTTGGGGAGCTTAGGAGACCTTGGGGAGCTCTGGGAGCAGGGACAGTGCAAAGGAGTGCCCAGCACTCATTTCTAGCCCCAGCTGCCTGCAGTCCCTCTGGCTCTGCTTTCAGAAGGCAGAAACTTGGTGGCTATAATAGGGACTTTTGTTCTCTTTTGTTTTCTTTTCCCTCTTTCCTTATCCCTATTCATAGATTTAAAGGCCAAAACAGACCATTAAGTCCAACTAATCTTACACCCTGCATGACAAAGGCCATCTTGCTCATCCCCTAATTCCTCAATACCATGGCTGACCATGACTATGTGATTATATACCCCCCCTGCAAATGCACTGGGAGCCTCTGTGTGCTCCAGGCACGGAGCAGGACCCCACTGAAAGCATCCAGCCTTGATTTAAAGACTTTAAGTGGCAGATGATTTATCACATCTCTCATTAAGCCATTCCAATGTATAATTAACACTTACAGTAAAATAAATCATTGGGACTGAAAGCACAGGGAGCTGTACACACAGAGTGCACAGTGTACAGTTGTGTTTGGTTATGAGGTGAGGAATCCAACAAATTACTTTTAAGTCTTTTCAGGGAAGAAACAAAAATGTTTGAACCATTTGCATGGCATAGAAACTCTCCAGCCCACCTTTGAAAAGGCTAGAGGTTTGCTAAAGAAGTTTGGAGGAGACAGAGTAATAAAGAAAAGAGGGGTTTATGATTCAAGGTTGAGTGGGAAACTTTTATTGGAAGGGTTTGGCTGGGTCCTAATCCCATGGGAAGAGCAGGAAGAATTTGACTGTAGTGTGTTTCTTTTTGGAAGGTTAAAGCCATTCCATACAAATGCAAAGCAGCATAAGAGAGAAACATTTATTCTTCTGTCAAGGCTGTCTAAAATGGAGGAAGGGAGGAAGTCCCAAACACTACATTTCATCAAAGCCCTGAAGGTAAAAATGATCTGCTGGCTTGAAATTTATCTTAATGAGCAAAATCCAGCCAATGAAACAGGGTGCAGATGAAAGTGACAGATGGAATCATTTAAAGTTTGATTCTTTGCATGAAAGAAAATAATATTTTTGATAAGTTATTTTTCTTCTGGTTGTTGCAGTGTTCTGCATAGTGTCACAGCCAGATTAATTACCCTGAATGTCTCAAAAATTCATGGTTAGAGGGAGCTCTTGGAAAACTGTTGTATCACTTTGGACTTAGGGAGGTCCATAAAAGCTCTGTGCATTAGGAGGACACATATTCTTGTAGGGAATCTCCTAAATTTTGATGCTGAGAGGTGCTGCCCTCCACCCCCTTAATGTGCAAGGCCAGGATTATGTGTTGCTTATCTCTAATAGGGAAAGATGAGCAGGAAAATGATTGGAGCCAGACCCATGCATTATAATAACATAATCTCTTCATCATCTCTTTGGACTGGTAATTCTTGCACAGTAACCTAGTGCACATGTGTGAGTAACAGTGCACACACACACACACAGCAGTGGACCCTGTCCCTGTGAGGGGGCAGGAAACCAAGCATTGGCCCCCTCTCCTCTGCCCACTTAACTTCTGATTACATTAATGAGCAGTTACCAGAGGTTCAAGACACAAAGGAGGTCATCTGCTGGCTTCTCTGATTTAAGCAGTGTTGGACTAGATACTGTAGTACACATAGCAAGTGTTTGACTGTGCAGCCCTCAGCCTGAGGCATGAAGAATTCACACTGGCATCAGATAGGTGAGGGGATGTTGAGGCTGTGGTGAGCCTGCTGCTGGTCCCCAGCCGTCTTTTCCTTGGATTCAGCATTCCCAAAGCTCTGAGCAGGAGGCTGAGCCCAGGATGAGCAGCCCTCACTGGGTGGAGTGGTGCTCAGAGCACGGAGTGGGTGCCCCACATCCATCTCCTGTCCAAGGAAGGAAGGAAGGAGGGAAGGCTCTGGTCAGGGGACACGATCTGCACGTGCACTCCCTGCCACACGGCTCTGCCTCAGCTGGGAACAGAAGTAAGGGATTGCAAGGAATTTCTTCAGATGTATTGCAGCAGCAGATTGAAATAGCTGCTACTATTTTGATCCAGTGAAGTGGCTGCTCAGGCACATGCAGGACTGGCAGCATCCCTGCAAAGAGGGATTCCAGGGGGGAATTCAGGGATTCAGCCTGTGACTGTAGTAATGCACACAGGGCTGGCCCAGGGTGCCTGGGGAGAGCTGGCCCAGGCCAAGGTGGTAGAATTTAGGATCGGGAGGTAAAAATTCACACTGCCCTGGTTTTCTGTGAATTATTGCAAAGTGCTGAAATGGTATGAACCCTGAGTGTTTTTGGGAAACCACAAGAAATTGCTGCACTCAGTATGTTATTTACATCCAGTCCAGCTGGGGATTTTCTACTGAATTCTGTTGTGGTGAAATTTAAAATGTTTGATTGCATTTTTGTTTTCTTTACCAGAAGTTTCAATGTAATATAACACAAATATTCTGTTTCCCTGTGGACTCACAGCAGCAGTGTGTGTGTGTGTGCGTGTGTGGGGGGGTGGGCTATGGAGGAAAGGGAGCTTTTTCTTTTTTAGGAGTCTTTTTACACATAACTGGAATGTGAAACTCCTGCTTTGTCCCTCATTTTCTTTTTTTTAGGGGCATGTTTGCTGTAGGCCTTTAGCAGCTTGGCAATCCTAGATTTGAAGCAAAAGAAAGAAAATTTATCTTCGCATCTTCAGAAACTGTGAATTATTTATTTGCTATTCCTGGTAAATGTGCAGTTGCAAAACCTTACTGTGAAATGAGCATTTATTTGTTTCACTGGACTATGGGAGCACTCCCTGAAGATTCATTAGCCCTGCTGCTGGAAAAAGCTGTCCTCAAAGCTTCTTTTATTATTATTATTATTATTATATTCCTGAAATTATTTTGCTTCACCTTCATTTATTCTTCTGTTCATTTTAAAAACTAGGTAATTGCATGAAGTCATCTGAAATTTAAGACATCTTCCTGAGATGATTTTTTTTTTTGCTCCTGCATCTGATCCTCTGTCACATAGGTTAATTCCACAACACTGTGTTGCCCAAATTCAGCATCAATTTCAACAAGCAAATATTTATACAGCATCCAAGATGCAGTCTGTACACAGAATGGCACCAAATTAAGTTAAATTGATACTAACTATTCTAGGATTGAGGAATGCCCAGGCAAAAGGTGGTACCAGTTTTATTAAATCTATTTCAAAACCAGTGTTGTTAAACTGGAATAATTTCACTGTGAAGGGCAAATTTCACCTTTCAGATGTTTTGAATGCCCTTGGACCAAATCCCACTGCTTTCACTTCACACAGGACTACTTATTGAGATAATGTATATTATATTATTATTGAGGTAAGGTTAAGTCTTTTCTCACTGTTCTTTCAGGGCCACGTGGTTCCCCCTCGGTTTTAGGAAGATTCAACAAATATTTGTATGAGTCTTTTAACAGCCTTTTTCTTCAGTGTAAAACCACTGCTGAAGACCAC
The DNA here is from genome assembly GCF_963662255.1 of Cinclus cinclus. NCBI lineage: Eukaryota > Metazoa > Chordata > Aves > Passeriformes > Cinclidae > Cinclus > Cinclus cinclus. Next base: position 8,719,265 of record NC_085060.1, read on the forward strand.
TGTATGTTATCTTAGCCTTTTACCAACCTTAATCAGGCAAATGCTGCAGATTTTGTCCCGAGCTAGGTCAGATACACTAGTTTTGCATTATATATCTATCTTCAAAGTGGGCACAAATTGTCCCTTGGACCATACGGTCTGCAAACCTGGGCTTTGTTGGCTCACACCCTTTCTAATTCCTCCTAATCTGCTCATAAGCACCTCCAAAAGGGTTCTTCACACACCTCACCAGTAATCTGTTTCAATGCCTGGTTGCTTTTTGGATCTAATGCCAGATGGTATTAATATACCCATCACTGTAATTATCCAGACAAGCAAACAGTGGCAGGAGCAATCCCAACTTCTCACTTTTCCCACTGATTCAGAGGCATACTTGAAAGAGCCCTTTCATCCCCATGGATCCTGTTCCCTGGAGTTGTCCCAGGCTGTCCTCATCAAAAGGGAATTCGATGTTTCAGCAGTTTCTCAGCCAGTTTCATGCTGGGAAAGAATCAGTGGTGATGGGGCAGTATCATTTATTCACCCTCCAACTGTTGCCCAGACACTTGGTACATGGCCAGGTGTCAGTCCCACATCAGGTCCCCCTTTAAAACCTTTCACAGGACTGGGATCTATGTGTGAAATGGAAATTCTGCTGATGCTTTGTAACTTGAAAGCTAGCCTGCCTTTTTTCTGGCTCCAAGATTTGCTGCAATGAACAGCCTGAACGGAAGGTTTCTGATGCCATGTGTTGGGAAGGAGGTACTCCCAAAAGCTTCCTGCACCCAGCAAATTCTGTGCAAATACCTCCTGCCAAGTCCATCGAAATGCCATGTGGCATTTAGGCAAAGTTTATTTAGCGATCAGTCAGCAAAATGAAACTGTAAGGGATTATCTTGCAATCATCCTGTAAGGTGGGTCCCTTGAGTATCCAGGTCTTTGTCTGAAGCTTTTAAAGGCTGCCCAGTTTACCACACACCCAAAGAGCTTTGGGAAATGTTTGTGTTCAGGGAGGTAAGATCTATAAGTAGAGATAAATGCATGATCAGTTCAATAGCTGGAAGAAACAGAGCTCTTTTGAACAACTCAACCTTTCCAAGACCCATCTCTTAATACAGAGCAAGATGTTACACTTGCATCAAGTGTATTTGGTTTTAGGAATGAGCAGCAGTGATGCCATAGTGACAAGAAGGAAGACTTTGATGCCCACATCACAAAGAATATGCAGACTTGCATTATTCCTTTGATTAGCTGCTCTCTGATATGTCAAGTCCATGAATAATCAAGCCTCAATTTCTAATTAGTTTATTCATCGCCCCACTGCTCCATGCATTCACTCATTTGCATACCATTTACTACAGTAGGGTCTTATTCTATGAGGTGCTAACAGTGCTTCCATCTCCCTCCCACCACAACATTTCTTTGGTCCTTTCCCAGATACTTACTTGCTCTTGGCTTTGCTTCTTCTCCCATGCAATGTCCATGTCATTGCTCTGTGCTTTTCCATTCATTTTAAGACTTGTTTCCTTAGGGAGTAGAGTGGTGTCTTCAATGCTGTCTGTCTCCTGGTGGTACCTTTTGACTTCATAATTTGGTTTTGCCCGGTCTAAAAGGAGAAGTAAAATTATGGAAGTTTCTGGTTTGCATATCTTATGGAAGTGGTGGAAGTCCCTTTGGGCAGCTGGGGACAAAGCTAGAGTATCCACTTCATCACTTCGAGGACAAATGATGGGAAAAGTAGTTTTAAGTGCCCTGGCCACAAACTTGTTTAGCCATCAGCTATTCCAGACAAGATAGGCAATTCCATAAAGGAAAGTTGTAGCAGTTGGGCTGGTGATTATTGTGTTTGTTATTTTAATAAATATGCTATTTTCATGACACAGGAGTCTTTTCTGTACTTATTTCATCTATCTTCCCTCCCCTTCCTGCACAAGTACTATAAGATGAATCACATTACAAGGAGATAAAGCAAATCTAATGGCTTGTTTGCATTTCTTTTAATCAAGTTATTCTAATTGTACTATTGTGTAAATAAGGTTTCCCCTCTCATCTGAAAAAGACTTAATCCTCCCAGCAGTTGGGGTTGCCCCAGCTCTGACCAGGGCTGCCACAGCCCAGTGCTGCCCATCTGCCCGGGGGTTCAAGCTGGCTGCACTCCTGCCCTTACCTGTACCAAACAGTGGACAGTGGGACCTGCTCAAGCTGAACTGATATGAAACCTTGCTCCTTTCAATAAGCTGGAGGCCTCAATTCCTGGCAAAGCTCTGTTTAACTCATTAAGAGCCTGCATATCTCAAAGCTGATGTGTGTTTTCTTTTTGTTGGAGACAAGCAATCACCATTTGCCAGCCAAATGCAGAGGTGAAATTCAGATGCTGTGGAAACAAAGGTTTTCAGGAAGTACACTGGGATGTGATGATCAGCCCCAACTGATGAGCAAACAACAGTTTCCTAAAGCAGAGATCAATCTAGGGCTTGAGGCACAAGGTGTTTTATTGATCTGTCTCTGGGCAAACACCCAGTTCCTTTGCATCAAACTCCTGATTTTCTGAATGTTCCCAGGGGTAATAAGAGAGGTTCAGCCCAAAATGAGATCCTGCACCAGCTCATCTTGGCTCTGCTGTACTGAAGGGAGGCAGCTGCTGACAGGGTGGTGCAGAAGGGACCCGCCAGTGGCAGAGGACACTTGTAGGTGGGAGAGGAGCTGTGGCTGTACCCATGTGCTCATCTGGGCATGACCACACACTGAGACATGGGGTGAGAGGATCCCCTGTGCCAGCAGAAAAGGACCACGTGTGGGGAGTGGCAACAGGGATCCTGTGTTTGGGTGTCTGGGGGTGCCATGGAGAAGGAGTTGAGATTTTTTTCACTGGTGTTACCAGGCACTCAGTGGTTTTGCTTGACCTCTTAACTTAAACCAGCTGCCCCACCAGCCATTGAATCTTGCCCGTGCTGTGAAACCTTAACAGCTCTACCCTGTGCTATTTTATCCAGTTCGGAGCAATTTTCATTTCTTTAATGCCTAAGCAAATGTTTTGGGTTCCTGGATCAAAGCTCGAGAGCATCATTTACATACTGAGAGTGAGAAGGCAGCAGACTGGAGACCATCAGTCATTACTGAAAGGATGATCATTGTTTGTTTAGCCCATTCCAAAATAATGGCTCTGCTGGGAACACCAACCCAGCACGCATCGTATCTTTTATAGTATATATTAATTTAGTGTAGACATTAGACCATTGTTATTCTATCTGCTTAATTCCCAGGTATTAGCATTCAGGATTGGTTTTAACTCACCACACATCTTTGTTATTTCATAATGTAAAGTAAATAAAACTGGAGGCAAACATATTTTTTATACAAACGACTGTGAGAGAATGATGGATATAAAGCACAGGTACATCTTTATAATTTTAAGGCTTGAATTTCAGAACACAGAGTTTTCATTAAATGGTGTAATCCTTTCATTTTGGAGATCCAAATGGAACCAAATTAACTCAGTAGTTCTCATTTCTAGAATCTTTGTGATAAAATTGCCTGTTATGGTGTGTTTTCAATGTTTTCAAAATATTATGGACACCTGGAAAAAATAGAAAAGACAGGAGAGGTTGCTCAAGGATGAAAACCATAATAAAGAAATCACCTCCAAACACCACATTTACCTGCTAAAATTATTTAGAGAGAATTGCTTGAGAGGAGGAGAAAAAGGAGGCAAGTATTTTATTTTATTTATTTATTTAGTTAGTTTGTTTTATGATGAATAAAGGTCTGGGAGAGTGTTTACAAACTCTTTTCTTTGCTGCCTGCTGTGCATATTAGAAAATTCAGCTCTAGGCTAGCTGGCCAGGCAGAGAAACAGAGGCATCCCAAAGGACAGGGAAGAAAAAGCTGGGATAATGTGGTGGGGAGGGGAAGGAGAAGCTCAGACATTTCCAGCCCTACCTCAGATTGGGGTTTCCTGAAATGCAGCACCTCTGTGTAAAATCAGTTAAGTATTGGAGCACATTGGTCAAACTGGGGGTGGCCAAATCCATGGTCCTGCCCCAGCTGCTTTTCCATGAAGGACAGGACACTGGGGATGGGGTGAAAGCCTGTAGCCAGAAAACTCTTTTCCTTTCTTTTTTTTTTTTTTAAATTGCTCTTCTTTCTTGCGAGGCTGCAGCTCTCACAGGCATTAATCGCCCCTACATCAGTTGTACCAAGAGGGAAAGGAAAGCCTCGGGCTCACTGGCTGTGTCGTGCTCCACGGTCCTGCCAGGTGGGGGGACTGGGGGTGTCCCTGTGGAATGGCACGGGGGAACACGGGGTGAGCACCCCCATGTGCTCCCACCCACAGGCCTCACTGAACAGCCACCAGCAGCTGGAGGGCCAAACATCACTTGCATACAAATATACACAGGACTGTAATCGGAGGTAAATCCACAGAGCCCTTGTTGTTATTGTTTTATTAACAGAACACTCTCGTTGCGCCGAGAGGTTTTGAAATATACTGACAGAGATAGAGCAGGTATTTTCTACCTGAATCAACAGAAACCACTTGGGGCATCAAGAAAAACACTCGATGCACTAACTCTCCACCCAAAAAAAAACCCAGAACAAAACCAAAGCACTGGGTGTTGGTGTGAGGTGTGGACAGAAAGCGGACAGCTCGGTGCCCAGCGACGGCGGTGTGCTGGTGTGATGGCCGGGCGGGACGGTGACTCCGCAGAGGCGCCACTGCCATTACCGGGGATGTTCCCGGTGGAACAGCATCCTGTGCCCTGCGGCGCTGCTGCCAGCGGGCACCGGGGCGGGCAGGATGGGCACGGGCACAGGGGCGCGGAGCATCCCGGGGCGCTCCGGGCCGGCCACGCTCAGAGCATACTCCGTGTGCCCGACGGTCCCGGTGCCGTGCCGGTCCCGGTCCATGCGTGGAGCGCGGTGCGGCATGGTCCCAGTCCCGGGGGCGCTGCCGGTGAAGTCTCAGTCCCAGTGCGGAGCGGAGAGGCCGCGCTAGGACGGTCCAGGCGAGGTGGGAGGGGGCGAAGCCGGTTCTGTTCCGGTGCTGTGCTGGTGCCGTCCCGGTGCCGGTGCTGTCCCGGTGTCGGTGCTGTCCCGGTGCTGTCCCGATGACGGTGCTGTCCCGATGACGGTGCTGTCCCGGTGCCGGTGCCGTCCCGCGCGGGGCGGTCCCGGGGGGCGGGGCCTGGAGGGGGCGGGGCCGCTGCGGGGCGGGCACAGGCGCGCGGCGGGGCCGGCGCGGGGGCTGCCGGGAAGGGCCGTGAGCAGCGGCGGGCGATGGCGGCGGCGCGGGTCCCCCCGCGGCGACGGCGGCGGCGGCTGCGGCGGCTCTGAGCGGGGCGGCGGCGGCGATGCGCGGCGCTCCCGGCGACGATGGAGGACCGGTCCCACAAGGTGCTGCTGGCGCTGGTGATGCTCTTCCTCTTCGCCGTGATCGTGCTGCAGTACGTCTGCCCGGGCACCGAGTGCCAGCTCCTGCGGCTCCGCGCCCTCAGCCCCGCCGCCGCCGCCGACCCGTACCGGGCGGAGGACGAGACGCCGGCGCGTTTCGTTCCCCGTTTCAATTTCTCCGCCGACGACTTGCTGCGGCGGGTGGACTTCAACATCAAGGGGGACGACCTGATCGTGTTCCTGCACATCCAGAAGACGGGCGGCACCACCTTCGGGCGGCACCTGGTCCGCAACATCCAGCTGGAGCAGCCCTGCGAGTGCCGCGCCGGGCAGAAGAAGTGCACCTGCCACCGGCCCGGCAAGCGGGAGACCTGGCTCTTCTCCCGCTTCTCCACCGGCTGGAGCTGCGGGCTGCACGCCGACTGGACCGAGCTCACCAACTGCGTGCCCTCCGTGGTGGACAGCAAGAAGGAGGTGCGGCTCCGTCCCTCCAGGTGAGGCCGTGCCCCCGGGGGGCTCCCCGCGGACCCCGGTCCCTCCCCGGTCTGCGGCGGCGGCGGGACGGGCGCTGGCCCGCGGGGCGCAGCCGTGCCGGGGATGCTGCGGCGGCGGGAGGAGGAGGAGGAGGGAGCGCGGTGTGACCCGAGCATCCCGGCACGGAGCGGGTGGCACCTCCGGCAGCCGCCCTGGCCCGGGGCTGCTGCGGTGGGTGCAGCGTGCCCGAGCTCTGCAGAGTGAGCGAAAGCTGCCCCGCTCCGCCGGCAGGGAGGCGATGGAAGTGATGTCCCGCCGGCTGTCGCGGGTGTGACCGCTGGTGGGTGATGAGCCGGGTGACACAGGAATAGCTTGGGGACCCCCGCAGCGGCTCTCGCAGGGGAGAGAGTGCTTCGGCTGCCTGGGAGATTCCTCCAGAGCTTCTCCTGTAGCTCCAGTGTACTCCAAGAATTCGTGTTGGTTTAGGGAGTGTCGCTGAGCTACTGTATCTTCTTGGTACCTGAAGTTTGGTTTAAGAATGGCGGCCTTGTAAAGTAAAGGTTACTGTTATAGCTCAGTTGCCTGCAAATATTTGCGTTGTTCTTCAGCCCTAACCTTGATTGTTTTGTGCTTGCATTTTGAATTTCAGTGCCACTGCTCTCTCTTTATCCCTGGGTCTTCCTTTGAAGTTGCTAACCTCCCCTGACCATAGCAATGGGGTTGCATAAAAGTTGTCCCTGACTTTCAGAAGCCCAGCTGCCCTTTCCCCCTGAGCAGTGAGGACCTGCTTCCTCCGCTCCCAGAGCTCTTTGATCAGAGCCCACCTTCGGTTTTAACAGACTCAGGAGCTTGTCTGTGGCTGTGCATGCAGCTGTACTGTGTAGCAGAACTCAGGGTTTCAGTGTCTTTTCTTTTGTAGGAAATTAGAAACTAAGTATCATTCCTATTGTGCTGTGAGAGTAATGGCAGATCCCTTTACAAAGAAGCTCCTGTTATATATAATGCTATCTGAAGTCAAGTCTAAGCACAGATTCGTTTGAAATACAAAGCAATTTATTTCTAGAATTCCTTTTATATAGTGTGACACTACACTGCCATCTAGTAGAAAAATGCTTAGCATCATTATGGTCCTGTACCCAAGGAGCAGCTCTTCATCAGACTTGGCTATTGTGATTCTTCCTCTTTTGTCTTCCCTACTGCTTTAAATTTTAATTGTCCAATTTTTGTGACATCCCATTTGCTAACATCAGGACGAGCTCCTTGCCCTCTGGGTCTGTTAGCTTCCTGGTTTCAGGCTGCTGAGCCTTGCAGCTATGTAGTTTATTTTACCTGTCCTATAAACGTGTTGTTTGTCAGCAGAAACATAAATCGCATAGCATGTGCTCTGTTTTGCTGTACCACTTCCAGTGTTATGTGTTTCTGTTTCCCTAGAGATGGGCCTGGCCTGCAGAGCTTTAGCTATGGGTCAGGGATTTCCTTCCTTTCCCAGAGACAGATCTGTCTGTGCTTGGCCTTAGCTGTGCTCTCCAGAAAAATGGGATGCTCCTTCTCCTGAACCCACCACCCCCAGAGGGGGAAGGGCACATCAGGCTCAGAGAGCCTGTCTACAGCTTCTGGCTTTGTATTTTTTTTCCTTTGTTGAATACCAGACATGCTTTCCTGAGTTGGAATGGAAGCGGTTCATGTACCTGCTCAGGAGTTCAGAACAATGGTTCCTCATCCTATAAACAATGTATGCTGTCACAGCTGACTTCTGAGAGATCGCTAGGACTTGGGACTGAAGCCAGGAGAGAGGGAGGAAAATGAAGCTGTGATGATTTTGTGTTAGGTAGAGGTCTACTCTCTCAAAGCCTTTGAAATTATATTATACTTTTAATAACCTAATTACACAGCTTGCTGAATAGCTAGTTATCCTAAAAAAATGTCTTGACAAACAATTATTTGGACTCCAATTTCTAAATGTATAAAAATACAGGAAGAGAAGTTCTTAAATGAACAATAGTTCTTTCAAGTCTTTCTGCCCATTTTAATACCTTGTCTTTAATTTTAGTTTGTGTTCTCAGTTTAGCAGCGGTTCAGCTGACAACTGGTTAACTAGCACCTCTACCTACTGCCAGTAACAGACAGAAAGTCTAAGCCTTTTCTGGGCAGATAAAAGCTGCTTTCAGAGCAGCAGTAGATGTGGGATGAGGGTGTCTAAGATGGGAAGCCGTGCTGGCTCCAAGTGGGGTCAGCCTGGCTATTCCTGAACTGAGGCTTTTAGGGGGAGGCCTGACCATTCTGGGTCATGTGTGCTGGTGGGAAGGGAAAGGAAGTCACAGCCCTGCTGTGCAAATCTTGAGAGAAGGGGAAGCAACTTGGAGGAGTGCAAGGCCCATTCAGGGAGCATTGTGAGGGCAGGGAGAAGGATTCAATCAGGAGCAGAGAAGAATTTTCTCAAGCGAACCTTGGCTTGACAAGGGTGGAAATTCCTGCATTTATAGTTGAGATGATTGAAAAGTTAGACCTGTTGTGAGAGTGAGTTGAACTCCTTGGCAGCTGCATCAAGCAGTCTGTAGTTACTGTCTTGGGGCTGTGTAGCCTTGTCTGGAAATACCCAAATGTTCCATCAAACCTTTTGGCTAGCACCTATGTGTGGTTACTTTGCAGAGATGTTTGTCTTTTCAGGTGTGGTTAGTTTGCTTGTCAGATTGCTTGTTACCTGGTCTGGTCTCTAGGGGCCTTTTATTTTGTTTAAAAGTTGAGTCTTTGTTAGTCTAGAGGGAACTCTGTCCTGGACCATGCAGTGCTCAGCACTGGGTACAGAGCATCGCTGTGGTAGGATGTGATGGGATCAGCCTGGAGGGTGTACACCTGAAGAACCTTGCTGCCTTCAGCAGTCATCCTGCAGTATCTACTTTGAATTCTGTTGGTAGTCTAGCTCTGTTTTCTCTGGGATTTGCAGGTTTGGCATGCAGATTCCTTCACTGGAGCAGTGAAAATACTCAGGATGTGCTTTAACACAATCCTGAGGTGGGTTTAGCACCATGGTGCTTTCCTGTCTGTGAGCATATAGGTTCTCAAAACTTCCTTTCCTTTGCAATGGTGGCTTGATAAATAGCAAGCAGGTAAATAAATCTTCTCCTTTGGTTCTTTCTTCCTCTGAGGGAACATGGTTCTCTGGGTGTGAGGTGAGGGATTTCTGAGTTTCTCTCCTTAGATCCCATTGGAGTGCATGTTCTGTGTGCTTCTGTTCCTGTTTGTCTCCTGTTCCATCAGCCCTGCTCACCACTGCAGCAACCAAAAATCATATAAGAGTGAAGGGGGAAGGTACAGGCAAAGTTGATGCTTTCAGTCCTTTGGATCTGCCACTTGGGAGGTGGGTGGAATGGGCTGATGGTGGTGGCAGAAAGGAGAGGATTGTCTCAGTTTCTTGGCACCAGTGGTGAGAAAGGAGAAATGTGCTTTTTCCTAGTCATGAGTGACTGACTTGGGTCACTTGATTGATTGTGGAAGCCTCAAAGCTTTTGGCACACTGAACGGAGGCAGCATCCAAAGTAACTGTGCATCACAGAACAGAGATTTCTCTCAGCTCTGGCTAATTATTATGGGACGTGTCTACTGAAGTTGTCTATAGCAGTAAATCTAGTGGCACCATTGCAAGAAACAAAAGACCTTGAGGTTAGACAGGAAACTGTAATGAGACATAGGAGCAAGTACAGGTACCAACATTCTTAAGTGGTGTCATGGCTTTGTCCCCTGGTTGGGTGAGAGATATGGTTGTGGTTGAAGGTCAGGCTGTATTTGATGTTCCTCCTGGGTAGCATTAAAGGAAGGAGATGTTCACTGTTGAAAGGAGAATGAGCTTGTAGAACTGCCTCTGGAGCCAGAAAGTCTGAGATTGGAAGAAATTTTGTGCTGCTGGTACAAGTCTGTTGGACCAGGTTGGTGCCTGCTGGCTTTTGGGAGGCCTGATGTTGGCACCAGGTTGTGATGTGGGGCAGAATCTGCTGGCAGTGTGGGTGTTCTTATCTTGTCTCTGCGTGTTACTGAAACCCTTCCAAATTGAGTTTTACAAAAATTGGAAAAAAAAAAAGTTGAAACACTTCCTAGCAAACTGGAAACACAGTGTGTGTCTCTGTTGGCTGAACAGATTAATCCAGATGCTCTTGAAAATGTGGAGTCATCTACTTTGAGGTCTGCAGTACTGGGTCTGAGGTAGGGTTAGTTTAGTTTTTAGTTTTCCCCAAGGTGAGTTTTTGTCATGGTGCTGTGTGTACACAGCTACAAAGGTATTGGTAACAGTTTCCCAGTAAACTGCTTTGCTGTGGAGGGGGAAAACCATCATGTAGCACTGCCAGGGGGAGAAAAGCCACTTGTAGGGTTTAGTTCTTAGCAGCTGTTGAGTGTGCCTCTCCCTACTGCAGAGGTGTTGTATAGCTGTGCGAGTGGATGAACTCAGTGTTTCACCTGCAGTGGGGGAGCTGGGGAATAGTTAAGGCCCATAAATCAGCACTAAACCCTCTGTAGGCTGAAGAGATGCTTTAGGGTCCTGTGGCACCCCAAGACTTTGAGTGGATAATGCAGGCTATGGCAGGTGGTGAACAATTTAAAACCTCTGGAGCTGGTGGATCAGATACCATTTCCAAGGACAGAGTCCCCCAGTGCTGCTGCTTTTGGGGTGAAGTCTGGGGTGCTGCTTGGGGTGAGAGGGGACCAGCACAGCTGAGCTGGAGGCTGTGAGCAAGCAGATGGGGTTACCTGCTCTAACCTGGGCTCTGGCCAGAGCACCAAGATGGTGCCTGCGTGCCCTTGAAATACACATCACTGAAACTCCCTGGGAAAAACTGGGCAACAATTATAATCAGAAAAAAGAAAACAAACAAACAAAACAAAAAAAAAAAGACCAAACAACAAACCACCAAAAATACCAAAAAAACAAAACCAACAAAAAAACAAACAAATCAGAGCTTTTGCAGAGATGCTGCCAGGCCTGAGTGACTCTGAGCTGCTTCATTGTTCAGCAAGATTTCCTAATGACCCTGCTTGCTTCAGCCTGGTGCTTGCAGGGTGGGATTTGCAGTGAATACTATCTTGCCACCCACAAATGTGCACCTCCAGCAGCTGAATTTTCCTGCATGGTACCTATTGGGACCAAAGCAGTAGGAGCAGTGGACCAGCCTACAGCGTGTAAAAGGGGTTTTGAGGGGAAGGGCAAGGGATTATTTTCATAAGTACAAGTGTTTCCTTCACCTAATCCCATTATAAGGCCTGATCTTGAAAGGCTTGGTTATAAACTTAAGTTCATGGGTTTTTTAGGTTTGGGCTATAAGGACTTGTAAAGCTCTCTAAATTGGTATTGCTGGTTTTGCAGATAAAGTGTTGGACTTCTTAAAGGGATTAAAAAATAATTTTTCATATTAGGTCTCTTCAGTTCTCCTCTAATGAAGTGCAAATTGACTTTTAGTTATTTGAAAGTATATGTTTCCTACTGCCTTTAAGTTTGGAGAATTTCTTGTAAGTAGAGAGAAGGCATTAATTGTTGCAGAAATAAACCCTGGTGATTGCAGTAGAGCAAGATATGAGGCACAGGTGTTACACCTTGAATTGTTTATTCCATATGTTATCTGAGTTGGTCCTCCCTAAAGAATAGAGTGGGAATTTGAACACTGTGGCATGGAGCTGCTATACTAAGATATGATTACTTTTTATTAAAAGGGTGCCTTTCTGCTAATTTTTTTTTGGAATTTATAATATTCAAATTAAACTATAAATAAATGCTTTGACTGTATTAAAATAGACACAGATTGTGCCTTGTGATCCCTCTTGATAACTTTATAACCTTTAATAAAGGTTATCAAAGGCGCTTGGAAGTCAGGCATTACCAATAAGTTATTTTTATTAAAAGACAGATTTTTAAGTTTAACCAGTTGAGCATTTGTTCTGAGACATATTAACTGAGATTAATTTGTGCTTCATTTATTTAATCTGAATTGTCAGAAATCATGTTCTCTACCGATGTAAATGTCGGCAAAAAGGACTTATTAGTAGATTTGATTGCTTTTTAAATTTAACTAGCAGAGATGCACTGGCATGCCTAAGAGAATTGGTCTGTTTCTGTGAACAGTTCAGTGCCTAATGAATCACTTCAATGTACTTTTCTGAAGGAAAGCAGAGCAATTTAAATGTGCAATGCATTGATTTACCTCAAATGGATTAGGCCTCTGTGTGCAATCCTTTGCATTAATTTACTTTCTCCACAACCGTAATAATAAAGGCAGCATTTCTGTATGGCATTGGCCCAAATTAGCTCATGTAACTTGCTAGAAAGCAAAAATAATTAATATGTGGCTGGAAATGGAATGTTGGAATGGGTCTTTCTGAGAAGACACAGGCTTTGGGAAGTGCAGTAGGGTCCAGGATGCCTCTGTCATACCAAGGGCATGACAGCTGGGCTGGATGGACCCCATGTCAAATGAACCTTGTATCAAAGGTTTTCTTGACATTTTTATGGGAAAAAAAAATATATATGCATTTGTGATTTGTGATTTGGTGCAACTCTAAGAGATTTTGGTGATGTAGACAGGTTTATCTTTAAATTACTGAAGAGATAATACAAAAACTTGCAACTCCAGCATATTCATCTTATTTTATTCCTGCAGTAACTTTTCAGTCATCTCTTCCCCTCCTACAAGCTCAACCTGTGGAGCAGCCAAGGTGTAAAACTCTGGCTAATTCCTTATTTAACCACTTTGCTGCAGCAATGGTGCCTGGGTTTTGTTTCACTCTGCAGGGATTACTGTGGGCGAGCAGCCCTCAGGCATTTCTGGAATTATCCTTGTAGGCTCCTTACATACTTGTGAGGATTAATCTCCCCTTCTCGATCAGTTAATTCCCATTGCAGGGGAGCATCCCCAGCTGCTGCCTTTGTTCCTCGGGAGTCTGGGTCCTTGTTCCCTGTTTGGGGATGGAATTCTTGCCCAAGCAGTTCCTGAGTCTGCCACATCCTGGATGGAAGCAAAGCCAACCACGACATCTCCATGACAGGAGATGTGGGACTCTCCTTTTCTATGGGATGATGGAGGCAGCATGGTGATTGGGATGGGGGGAAAATGCCATTCCTACCTTCCTCTTCCTCCTCCTCCTCCTCTTCTTGCTTGGCAGCTGGCAAGCGTGGATTATTGTTTGTGATTGACTTGCTGTTGCTGGCAATTGTACATTGTGTTCTGGGACTAATAGGGTAGCACCAAATTATTCAGGCGTTATTGAAACGAATGACATTTGTGATGAGTAATAAGTAGGAGACTTTGGTATTTATGAATAATTAACATGGTAAAGTTTTTCTTAGACATGAAGAAATTATTTAATTTCTACTGTGAACACTCTGTAAAATTAATGAAAGATAATTGCATTTGCTAATGTGAGACTAAGAAGCCAAAGTAATCTATTATTTTGCATTTAAGTTCATATCACTGATGTAAACAGCCAGTGTAGAACTCGCTTAATACATTTTCATAGGGTGGGACCTGTGTTTATCATCAAGTGGGGTGGCTTTTGTGGAAATAGAAAGTCTAAACACTTCATTTGCTGTTGCCTTTCCAATCCATTCCCATATCTCTGGGTGGATAGTGAATATATGCATATAACAAGATAATGTTTGTGAATAAGTGGCATTTAGGACCAGCTTTTTTCCTTTTTCCCTGACTTTAGCCTTCTTTCTCAGCTGTTCATGCTTTTAAAGACAGAACCCCTTTAAGCTATTATATACAGCTTTGAGTGAAATCTCCTCATTTTTGATCTTGGAAAAAATCATTAGTCTTTAGAGACCTATAAATCATAAGATCCATTAGGGGTGAGGCTCACATCATGTTACTTCTTGCTTCTCAGCTGCTTATCCAACTCTGAAGGAGCCAAACTTTTGATGTAATATAACTAAATATATGCAGCTCCGAGGGAGATAATCTTGCAGCATAAATGATTTTGCACATCTCCATAAAGGCATGAAGAAGAGTCTGCCTTTCATGGGATCCTTGTAGCAAATGCTCCTAATTTGCCGTCATCAAAAGGATTGTGCAGTTTTGATGCTCCTAGAGGTCCAAGTAGCTGGAAGATCAATTCTACCATAGCTCCTTTTTTTTTTTTTTTTTGGCCAAGTTCAAACATTGCAAGGCTCCCAGCAATGGCAATCAGCTCATTCAGTGAGCTGCTTGGACTGTAAGATCCTTCGGCAGACGCCCAAATCGAGTGACTAAAACACTCTCTGCCACTGATTATTTTCTCCGGCCTTTCTTGGGTTCAGAGAAAAGCAGCTATTTTAACCCCCCTGTTAAGCAAAACAATGTTTCCTTGGTCAGAGCCAAAGAAGCTGCTTTTGAGAGTTTCTCTTTCAGGGTAACTGAGGGGAGAGCATTTCCTTTTGCTTGTGGGAAAGTTAGTCCCTGGAGCAATCCCAAGGTATTCTGAGGTTGCAAGGGGTTTTTTTTGTTGTGGGTTCAGAGAAAGTTATTTGGAATAAGCTTGTGTCCTGCTTAAGCAAAACCTCCCAGGTATTAACTTTATCATATTTTTTGCCAGCAGTTAACTCATCTTGATAATGAAAGTGCTGTGGGGGTTCTCATCCCCATGGAGGACTTAAGTGGGGCTGGAGGTGGGAGTAGGCATCTGTCCCTGCAACATTTCCAGAAGAGCAGCAGTTTTTGTTCCTCCTGGAGCTAATTCCACCAACTGTAGAAGGGAAGGAAGATGCCTGTGTGGCTTCTGCCTTTCACAGAGCTGTTTCTTTTTCTGTGGGGGTGTTTGTTCTAATCAGAACAGTGGTAGCACAGAGAAGGGAGAAGACAAAAGCACTCAAGGAAATGTCAGACACAACAGGATGTGCCTGCTGGATGGTAGCTGAGTGATTTGCAAAAACGTAAATGGCATAAATTAGTCTTCAACTCCTTTAATTCTTGTGTGCTGCGAATCAGTCTCTGGTAAGAGAGGAAGTTTCTTGTTGGCATGGTCACTCCATTTTCTCTTTTCCTAAGTGCACATCTTTAGCCAAAACTTCAGTAGGTTTGGGTTTTTATACTTCAGTGATTTCCAGTAACTTTAGTCGTTAGGTCAATAAAATGTGGGGTAGAATTTTTGCCTTCAAATGCAGCTGACTATAAAGCTCAGTTGTTTGGCTTTCAGGTGATGTGTTGCTGCTGGGGTCTGTGTGCTGGTTCTGGTCATGAAAGAAAAGTGGTACATAAACATGAGAGTGGGATTTGAGAAGCCAGAACATTACGCCTGGGATGAGTCTTGTCTTCATCACCAAGTCTGTCATCTCTCAGCCACTGCCTTATCTGTGTAATTCAGCTCTTTTCATGAGGATATCTTTCCATCTGTACATAGCATAAAAGATGTTGAATTTCCTACCCTGACTGCATGTAGTAGCTTTGCTGCCTATATGTGACTAGTCCTAGGTAGAGACACTGGAAATATTTGTGTTCAGTTTGAATTTAGGGAAGCTGTAGTGTTGAGATATAAAACCAATGTGCTGTAGTGAGAGGTGAGAGGCACCATGTATGTATTGAGGTCCTGGGAGGGTTCTGGTGTTCCTTCCTTTCCCAGAAAGGTAAGAGGGAAGTTCCCTGTCCACATGGCTGCTGGTGTGGGGTCACACCACTCAGTGCTTCTAGGCCAGACCTCTTGTATGATTTTGTTTTTACCCTTTTTCATGGATGAATCAGTGTACAACTTTGCTTTTTAAAAGGAGCAACTCAAGAAGATCCTAAGCCTGGTACAGGTGTCCTGAAGTAAGATCTAATCATGCTCTAAAGGTATGTTTGTGAACATGGTGCTCTGACTGGAGGATGTAGTGAAAAAAGCCAGGACTTGCCCTCTGAGCAGGAGACTTTGGGTATCTGACACCAGATGTCCTGACCAAAGTCAGTAGGAGTGAAACTGCTGTACTTTAAGCTGTTGCTTTGTCTGGTGGCTCTCAAGGCTGCTGCTGCTCAGAGTGGAGAGGACAACACCATCAGAAGGCACAATGGTTGCAGAGACCTAGGAGAAACTTCAGTTCGTCAGTTCCTTGTATCTCTTAAACTCTCTTAATTTGAAAAACTATCCTGTATTGCCATTTGAGTCAGTCCTGCTTCAGATAGCTAGACCCCAGGTGAGCCCATAAACATAACTAATGGATTTTGCGAAGTAGAGTTATGAAAGCCTTTTTTCATCCCATTTCCAGAGAAGAGGCAGAAGACAAGTGAAAAGAGTAGTTGCACCTGCAGCTGCTTTTCCTGAGATGAGCCAGCCTTCTACTGGCTCACTTTCCATGCTGATAGTTTTGCTGATGCATTTTGGATGTCAGCAGTGTTCTGGATTGGAATACGAGCACTCTCAGAATTTTATGTCTAGAGACAACTTCCTTACTCAGTTAGATTTATAGGGTAGTACTGATAATACCTGCTGGAGATTGGAGCTAGCAAAGGTACAGAAGAGCTGAACAAGAGGGCAGTGGCTAGGGATGAGTTGTGACTGGGAAACTGTTCTGCAAGCTGCTTTATCACCCAGAGTTTTGTGACATAGTTAACATGCTACCATGTGCAAGAAGAAATTCCAGTTTTGCTAGAAATACAGTCAGGAGAAAATACTGCGCAGGAAATGTGTTAGCACTGCCTTGTGTTTTGAGTTACTGAGCTGTTTTGTTGCTTGCAAGGATGAAAGTTATGTAAACTATCCTTGTCTGTGAGCATGGCTAATTGCATTTGGCCAGAGTTTTGGTACAATACAGCTTTTGGGAAAATCTACCATAAATATTTTAAAATTTATTTATTGGGACATTTAAGTGAAGATATCTAGTGGTGCTGGTATTTCTGGATATGGGATCAGAAGGAGGTTGTCCATCACTAGGTTTAAGAGGCACACAAACTATGTCTTGTCACCTAAACTCTGTTGTGTTAACAAAAGTACTTAAATATATTGCTTAAGCATAGACTCAAAGTGTTTAAATTTATTGCTCAGAGCTTTGCAGGATAGGGATCAGTAATGGTGTCAGTATGTTTTGTTGCCCTGGAGTGGCAAAGTTTTGTGCTCTGCAGACTTGGGGTTCCACGGGTGTTTGCTCTTGTTTGGGATGCCAGTAATTCTGTAATTCTTGCTGTCTTATACCTTGGGGCTGGTCGGTGCTGCAGCTGTGTGTGCACCAAGATGAGCAGAGGGTGCAGGGTCTAGAGACTTGCTTAGACAAGTGAAAGTTGAGATTTCCTGTTATACAGGACCCAGAGACCTGGGGAGCAGCTTGGGTAAGTTGATGCATCCATGTGATGTTGTCCATCCTGGCTGGTATATCAGCCTTGGGTTGGGGACCTGGACAACCAGAAGCAGCAGCTGTTTCAGACTGTGTAACAGCCAGGCCTTTGCAGGAGAAGGCTATGGGAAGAGATAGCTTTCCTAGGCAGGTTTGTTTGAGGGTATAGGTGAAAATGGGAGTTTTAGATCTCTTTTCCATCAGCATCTGAAAGAATACAGTAAAATGGCCAACTCTGTTTGACCTGAATCCAGACCTCCCGTCAGCCAATCCTTTTTATAAAATTGGTCAGTGTATCAGTCAGCCTAGAGAAAAAAACACAGAAAGGACTTAAGAATAACTGAGCTCATGGTGAGATAAAAATTTCTCAGAGCCTGGATTATGGAAGGATCCAGTTATTTGTAAAATATATAAGCAGATTCTCTGGCTTGGCTGCGGAGGCTCAGCAGTTGTGCTAGAGGATTTGATTGTATGCTCAGCCCATCCTGCTGCTCTCCCAGGTACAGCTGAGTCTGGAAATTGAGGTTTAAGGCTGATGACAGCTTGTGTATTAAATGTTACAAATTAACTGTACTTGGGAAATTGCAATTAAAGGCTTTTTTAAAGGAATCTAAGGCTCTCTTGTTTCTTCTCTGAAAGGTTGATTTTGCTTTTCCCATCATGTTACGTTATTTTTCTGGAATTAGCAGAACATTTTTGCTTCTGCTTTTCCTCATGTATCATCTGATGTCAGGAAGGTGAATTGCTTCCTGCTATAAACCTCTGTAATCATAGAAGAGTTATGAGTATAAAGTGCAGTATCATACTTTATTTTTTCCCTTACAGTAAAAATATTTAATGTCTTATAAAATGGTCCATCAAGGTAAGTGATATTCTGGTCTCTTTACTCTTGTGATTAAAACTCTTTTAAAGGATATTTGTATGTCTCAGTACATGTAGGAGTCCCAGTACTTTTAGTTGCTTATAATGGGGGTTAGGTTGGTTAAACTTGAGGTCTGTCTTCTCATGACAGTGGGCGCTCAAGCTGAAATCTGATCATCAAGGGAAGGTACTACAGTCTATGAAGTGAGTTGCTCTTTTTTGGCAGCAGGTGCTACCAAGATGCTTTCCTGTGACTTTCATACATTTCAACGTTTTTGGGGTGGGAACCTCATGTCCTCCCACCAAACTCTTGGCAGACAGAAGTCAACTGGACACATGAGCAGTTACAACTGGCTTGCCTGTCTAGGACTATGTCTTTTAAGGCATGGCTAATAGTTTGGTTAAAACAGAGGACTGACTTAATTTCCTATAGAAAGGGGAAGCACACATATGGGACGCAATATAAAGGTAGGAATTGCAGTTCTGGGCTGCTGGAAGTCATTCCCTTTTTGTATTTGTGGAAGTTTGTGTTGGGCTCTGTTACAGGACTTGGAGATGTGCTTTCTTTTGGATTTAGGTTACTGTGGGATTTACAGAAGCTGAAGAGTACACTGTGTCCCCAAGGTGTGACCTGTGCTAGAGTAACTGATCCTAAAATCTGCAGTGTGATACCTGCTGGGAGCCAATTTTGGATATTTGGAGAAGTGAGGAGCAGAAGACAGACGTTTTAGTTCATGTGAACAACATCCTTTTCTTTTGCAAGTGGTTTTTCATCTTTGCTTGAGCAGCTGGGATGAAACATTCCTTTCTGCTAAGGACAAAAGCAAAACCCTTCACTTTAATGCTGGTAGCAGGGCTGGGATGTGCTGCAATCACTTGGCTTTGATCCTTGGTTGTGGGGTAGGAATGCACAGTACAGATCAGGAAAGTGTAGTGGTGAAGTGTTTTTAAGCCCCTGGTTTAGACTGACGTCTGTGTTGCTGGCCCAGAGTAAGATGAGATCACTCCAGGCTGCAAGTGCTGCTCTTTGGGGTCACCTGCAGCAGTCGCATCCCAGCCACCTCTTCCTCACCCCCATTCCCAGGTGCCCCCTAGGCAGGGAGACTGGAGCAAATTTTCTGGGAGGACTGTCAAAAAGTTGTCTGTTCCCTCCCTCCTTGAAGGTTGGGATTCTCTTCCTGCTTTTTATTTTCTGCACAGTTTTTACGTTGAATGAGCATCTTTTTGGCAAGCTCCACCGCTCCTTCGGCTGGGAGCAGGGTTTCTGCCTAGCAGAGACTTTGTGGCAAAATTTATTGTGCTTGAGCACTAACCTGAGTGGGTTTTCCCCTTTCTTTCTTTAAACAAGTTTTTTTCTTCTTTTTTTTTTCCTTTTTTTTCCCTTTTTTTTTTCTTTTTTTTTTCTTTTTTTTTCTTCACTAATGGAAAATTTCAACTTGTCCTCTGCTTTAAACACAGTTCAAGCTTTTCCAGGAAAATGGAATGAATCAGTATCCCTCTTTTGCTTCTTGTAATAATAATAATAATAATAATAATTGTATTATTTTTATTGTGGTTTTGATTGCATAAAGGCCTTTTTCTGGCAACATTTTCTATGTAAGAGAGGGCAGACAAGATCTCTAAGGTGGTGCCTCTCCCTCAGGAGCTGTGTAATCCCTAGACTTTGAGAGTTTGGAAATCACAGCTTTAGGAGGAGGCTGAGTCTGAACAAGGACAGACAATTCTTAGTGTGTTGTTCTCCTGTGGACTGAGGGGTTTTCATTCAAATGATGTGTAGGGATGAGCATTAAGGATGACTCTGACATTATCCTTTGGCAGCAGGGAGAGGCAGCCTCTTGGTGCTCCTCATTTCCTTTGCTGCCACTCGCTCTTCTTGGAGATCCCAGCACTGTCCTAGAGGTTTGTTCTTAATTGTTTTACCTTTCACATAGACTCAATGCTCTCTAGATTGATGTCTTGAAGCATGGGTTTAAAAATGAAATAACAAATGACTGCACTCCAGTGGATGTTATTGCACTAGACATTATGTTTTAGAAGTCACTGTGGTTAAGTGGGGTATCTCTGGAATCTTGTTTTTATCAAGACATTTATGTTCTCATCTAATTTTTGTGGAGAGTCGTTTAGACGTTTTCCAGATTAGAGCATAATGGAGCTGCTAGCTATAAATGTTCAGAGGAATCCATTACACATGCTGATTTAGTGGTTAGTCACAATTACTTTGGAGCTACAGTGTCAAATTTAACACCAACCTTCAAAACTACATATTGTGAAATCTGGTCATCATTCCTATGAGATGCTCCACCCTCTCTGAGAAGAAAAAGACATTTTGTACAGCAAGATATAAAAGCAATTTGGAGGGGACAGGCTGATGCTGGAGGAGCAACTCAGTGTAAGAAGCAAACCAGCAGGCAGCTTTTCCCTGTAGAGTTTTACCCTTTTTCTGTCTGCTTCATGGAAGTTCAGAAGGTTGGTGGTGGCAGTGTGTTGGTGAGCTTATTTCCATGTGCTGGAGGTGCAGATGGAGGCAGTGACCAATGGAGCTGGAGTGGGACAGTCCCATGTGCTGCAAACCTCTGTCTCCTTCCTGCAGCATTGCAGGGTGCAGGATTCTGGCTGCTCCCAGATGGCAAAGGGCTGGTCTCCTTGAGGTCAGAACTGGTATTTCTGTTCATGGTAGTGGAGATGTTCCTGCAGGTTCTTTGGAGAAGGCACCATAGGCCACAGAGCTGTAGTTAATAATTAGAGTGACTCTTGCTAACACGAGTATCAACAGACATTTTCACTTACTGTGACTATAAATAGGTGTGGGTTTAAAAATCAAATAGCCTCTGCTTTAAGCAAAGTTAAAGCTCTGCTTTAACTGGAAGCTGTTGCCTGTTTTGCTTTTGTAACACCACCTTTTCCCTGAGGTAACTCCCTGCTTGTTGCAGTTGGCTGTATGTTCCTGCATCCCACAGATGGGAGGTGTGTGCAGTGACTTGAGAAGCACCTTCTCTGGCTTCCTGGGGTGGGAACTATTGCTCTGAATTGAATGACCTGCATCTTGCTGAGTGCTGTCTGCTGAGGGGAGGCTTATGACCTGCAGTGTTTCCTTGCTCTTGGCTTGTGAATTTGTCTGAAAGTTGTTGTAACGCTCTGTCTTGGGTTTTAAGCCAAGGGTGGACATGATCAAAAGGAAATTAACCTGAGCTTTAGAGGATGAGTAAGTAAATGCCATTGAATTTGTGCATGTTAGCGTCTCAGAACAATATTTGTGTTAAGGGATGAGCTTGTGCAGTTTGGCATCCTGAAGCTCTTCGGCTGCTTTGTTGTCCAAGAATATTTGTTTCCACAGTGGCAAATGCTAGAGATGGTCACAGGATACCTGAAAATGCTGCACTGTCAGTTGTTTAATAGCAATGATATAATACACATTTTAGAAGAACGTTATTTGGTTTTGTTAAGACATGACCTTAGTTTGGAGTTTCTTCTTGATACGTGGAGGAGATATTAAAATTCTAGGTTTGTGCAAGCTGAAAGGGTCAGTACTGTGATCAATAGCTGAGTTTATTTGTAAAGCTTCCTAAACACACAGGAATTTTTAGATATTTCAGCTCAGATCCCTCTTCTTACCAGTTGCCCAGACATCAGAACACTTTAAGACCTGTCTAACACACACATAGTGTAACCCTTACATTCCCTTGGGTTTAGAATGTTACTTTTGTTCTTGAGCACAAGGTAAGCTTTTAGAAGAGGTAACACTAGAGGATTTCAGTTCTGCATTGAAATTAAGTTTTCTGGGAGTTAACAGCGAGTCTGCAGTGAGTTTGAACTACCTGGGGAAGGAGTTTGTACTGGCTGTTATGCTTCTGGCAGCTCATCCTCAGCTTGCTCCTGGAGGCATCCACAGGGCATTGAAAATGTCAAAGCAGACGCTGTGCCCTGGGGTGCTGCCAGGTCTGATCTTGATTTGATCTCCAGGGCTGCCTGGTCTGGCTGCTGTGGAGCTGAAATCTGCAGACTCCCCATGGTGTGTGCCCTGGACTTGGCAGGGGTGGTGCTTTCATGGCCCAACTCAGTCCTGTTAAAGACAATGGTGCTCATCCCGTTCATTGCATGAAGAGCCCCCTTCCCTGGAGAGGCTGCCTGCCAGGAAAAGAGATAATTCATGCCCTACATCAGCTCTGTCTTAAATTGGTTGAGGAACAGGATCCGGTTAGCTTTAATGATAAGAGCTGGGATTTTGCAGTGTCAGCTCTTTTCCACAGGGTTTATGCTGGGATCACAAAACTCATAGGAGTTGTATGATGGGATGGGAGGTTAAAAGCCAGTGTAATAGCCACAAAATGCTCCAGCCTTACAAAGAAATGTCACTGCATCCTCCTTGGATACTCATAATTAGTAATTCCAGATTTGCCCTGGCTCTTCAGAGGAGTTTGCTGGGAGGATGCGTCTGTGAGCTGCACTTGGCTGCCTGCTTAGGGTATTAAACCAGAGTGCTGTTTCTGACATTGTTCATTTTTACAACTGGGTTTCCATGTCTTGCTTTAGCTGTTATCATTAGCAATTTGCTGGGCTTCATTTTGGGGATGAGAGAGCTCTTTGTGATCTCTGAAGCATTTGGAAGTGCAACAGTGTATGGCAGCAACAGTACATAAACCTGAACAATAGTATTCCTTTCTAAGTGTATTTTTTAAACTCTGTTTTCTCTTTAAAACTAATTCTTCTGGGCAACTGAGCATATGTATTATTGCTAATATTTTCTTAAAATCAAATCCAGTACATACAGGTTTTTTACTGTTGCTTTTAGAGGACTAATTTCTTTTTTTCTTCCCCAGTAGACTGCATTCATTCTTCTCTCGTGACTTTTTTCCTATTTAATTGCTTTAGTGTTGCATTGAGTTCTGTTTTCACTTCTTAATTGGCAATTGTTTCGTGTCCGTGGTGAAAGAGAGGGAATTTCACTGCGGAATTGAAGGCAGAGATTTGGACCACTGTGTTTTCATTTAATGAGGAAGGTACTTAGTACTTCTCTTCAAACTGTACCTGTTACACCAACAAGTGGTGTCTGCTTAAGTGAAGCCTGTCAGATATATAATACACACTTAACACTATGTAAAGAATGATAAATTAGGGCACTGATAGCAACTAACCAAGACTTTGTGCCCTGGCACAGCCAAGGGGCAGCCAGTGGTGCCAGTGGCATGGAAGGTATGGGCTGACATGCGTGGTGGGGATGTGGCCAGGTGGCTCTGGCTCTCAGGTGGGTGAGTGAGAAGGGTGAGTCCAAGGTGAGTCCACCTTGACTGATGGACAACTCTGTGCCCTCTTCTGTGCTTGTGATCTTTGCATGGCAAGCTGGGCAGCCTTGCCTTAGCACTGCAGTCAAATGGTATCATTGAGATGACTTCAGGGTTAGAAATTTCTCCTTCCCAGTGGGTTGCGATACCCCTGATGCCCTTATATTCCTCATGCATGAATGCTTAGTTGCAGCTTTAATGCATTTTCTTTCTACTGGTTGCTCTGGGAGCTGGCTCATTGTAGAGCTACACCTGATACAGGGGAACAGAGCTGCTCAGACTTCTGGCCCTGGGTCCTGTTTAATCCACCCAAGCCAATTTTGTTAGCAGATGAACATTTCAGCTCTGCTGAGTTAGTATATAAATAGCTTTTGTTACAGCAGTGCAGCCTCTATAAATGCCATAATGTCTTGTCTGTGAGGGTTCCTGCACTTAACATTTTAGGGTTCTTAGGGTATGGCACAGACTATTATTGATCACTTCTTATAGGTGCCTGTAGTTAGCATAAAACAGGAAAGTACCACTAAGTTGTGGGCACTTATTTATAAATATCTTAGAGCAGCTGGCAAGCCTTGGAAGGTGCAGTTTGTGTCCCTTGGTGTGAGACTGAACTCGGGTGATCCTAGCTCCTGTACCAGGGGGCTCAGAGCCAAACCCTCCAGCCCTGCCACCAGCAAGCACTGTGCACCTGGAGCTCACTGCCTGGCTAAGGAGGCGTGAAGGAACAGCAAAGCAAGTTGTACTTCTGCATAATAACTAGAGTCTCATCCTGCCACCTGCCCAGGCATTGTGGCTTTGAGGTCATATTGATGCAAATACACTGTGTTGAGTGCATCTCTGCTGCTTCTTCACCCTTTTGAAATGCATGCCACATGGTCCTGGAATTCATCTTAATCAGAGGCAGGAATGTTTGTACCAAGATTGGCTGATGTATTTATTTTACCCAGGATTAATTTATAAACTCTATCTCTACCTGGAGAAGTTTGATTAGCATTATAAATCTAACGTGCAGTGGATATTGAAAGAACTTGAGCTTTAAAAAAAAAAGGAGATGGGAAATTAGAGGGAGAAATTTGGTTTAAATTGCAAGGCTGCCTGTGGTCCTGGAGGAACTGGATAATGTCATGTCCCCTGAAAAAATACAGCCTTTATGGAATCTACTTGTTTTATTTATTACAGGTATTCAAAACATGTTTAACCCAGAGCTGGAAGTGCCTTAATGATTTAGAGGTGGTAACAATAATTTAACTTTGTTTTTAGTTGCAAAACTACATAATATTTAATCCCTAATGTAACTCATGTAAATAAATTTGTAATTCCCAACAGGCAGCTGTGATTGTGGTTTTCATTTTTGTGATGCACAAGATTTTGAACCAGCACTAGAACCAGACTAGTGAAACCATGCCTATGTGAACACACATCTCTCCTGCATAGCCAGATGTCTTTCAAATCCTTGGTCAAGTTTCTTATGGCCGTTCTGTGAACATTAGTACAGCTGCTGCTTGTAGAATTTATTTCTAGGAAGTCCATAACACTGGGATTTTCCTCCAAGGGCAGACAAATGGCTTAGGGGAAAAAAGATTTTTTTCCTGAAGAGTGGTTACCAGTATTGATAGTTTATTATTGAAATGGTTTTTAACTGCAGACCTGTTTGAGGGCAGGGGATATTTCTATAGAGTAAGAATTTTTTTGGTGTTATTCCCAGAGTGTTGCTTCTTGCAGTTGCCTGTAGGATTTGGGAGTCACCTAAGGAGGTCGTGGTCTGTTGTTTTTTTTGTTGTTGTTGTTTTTTTTGTTTTGTTTTGTTTTGTTTTTTTTTGTTTTGGTTTTTTTGTTTTTGTTTTTGTTTTTGTTTTGTTGTGGACACAGTTGCCTGGATGAAAGAAGACAGCTAGAGAGAGAGAGGAAGAAGTGAGGAAATATTTCATGAGGCAGTTGAAGTGAATGATTCTGCTGATTGGTGAGGTGGCAGACGACCATCTGCTCAGCTCTGCATCCCTTGCAGCTGACCTTAGCTTTGTTCTTGGGGAGTTTCTCCTAGGGCCTGTCACTATGGAGAGGAAGACGTTCACCACAAACAGATTCACAGGAGGTCACTCCTTTGTCTCAGCCCTTCTCTCTCTCTACCAGCTTGCTAAAGCCACCCTCGCATCATCTGTCCTTATCCTGGAGCAAACATTAATGGTCCCAGTGTCTCTGTGCTGCTGATGCAGGCAGAGGGTCCTTGAAAGCAAGGCAGTGACAGTGCGGAGCTGGCATTTTCCACCAGGTCTGCTAATTAATTAAGGTCATATGTCCCAGCTATTAGTTTGGCCACTGTTTTTCTCCATTAAGCAGACAGTGAAATGCCAGGGAAAGGGAGAACAGTTCTCCCTTCCACAAAGCACCACCACGACTCTGCAGTGATGGTCACAGGGTGCTGTTGAGCCATGGGTACATCAGCCTATCCATGAGGCAGTATTTGCTGCTTCAAATAGGAAAATTTGGGTTATGTGGTAAGGAATGCTGCATGCCGGAGTGTTTTCCTGATTTTTCTAAGGGTCTGCTTCAGTGAAGGCTTGCTAAAGAGTGAGGTGTTACTAGCTAAGCTTGCCGAGTGCATGCTGGTAGAGCTGAGAAGCATGCTTTAGTATTTTTAAATAAGCAATCATTGCCTCACTTAAAAAAAAAAAAAAAGGTAATTCTTTTAATCAAGACTTATTGTTAATGTGGAGAACATTCCAGTGCAGAGTACGTCACTGCTGCAATTGTCTAGACAGGTTACCAGTGTCCCTGTTAAGCAACCTCATTATTTATTTATAGTTATTTATTATAATAAATGTGATTGCCTGCAGTAAGACGCAAATTCCACCGAGTCATATTTCAGATCTCACAGCTGTGTTGGTTGAATTTTCAGAATAACTAAAATGTTTGCAGCTGCAAATAGAGCAGCCTCTTACACTCTCGGGTGTCTCCAGTTGGTGCTGTTCCTGGTAAAGGTACAAGGGGAGGAGATGCTCAGTTTTTGGGAGGAGGAGGCAGCATCCTTCAAGTCCCTGCACACTGCCTGACCTTGGATGATGTCCTTGTGGGGTTTAGGAGCTGGTGGAAGTTGCTGTCATTGCTGACTTCAGCAAGGCTAGGATAGTACCTCAGGTGCTGCATTTAAAACGCTTTAAATGGAAAACATCCAGTCTGTACTAGAAAATGGAGACTTTATGGATTTGGTTTGTTATCACAGGGATCATGTTCTCTGTTGCAGACCCATTTACTTTGGTAGAGTTACTTAAGATTTGCCTCTCTCTGTGTCTATGATAAAAATTTGCTGTGTGTTTTTCCCTGGAATTTTGTTGTATGGCAGGAGCTTCCCAGGATCCCAACAGCTCCAGTTTTCTGGGAGAAGCAAGAAGCTTGCAGAACCTGACTTCTGTCTAAAGGGAATGACTTCCTTTTTGACCATTTACCCAAAATCTGGAGTTCTCTGAGCTATCTGGCCAAGGAGGAGAGGTAGTTAGTGACATCTACTCAGGAGAGAGCTGAGCAGAGGGAGCAGTTTCCTTGCACATCCTTTCTGATTGGTGTTCAGCCTATAAATGGTTCTTGCTCTTTCTCCCCTTGGAGTCTCAGGTCTACATCCTTCTGGGAGTGCTCTGGCTGCTGTTCTGGTTGTTAAGCATCTTCCATAAGCTTTCCAAAGCTCCTGTGTATGAATTCTGCTAAGTTTTGGGCATGTGCTACATGTACCTGTCCTCTTGGGTGTATTGTAATTACTTCAGCTCCTTGACTCTAGGGACAAATATTTATCCTAAAAGGTTTATCTATAACACCCATTTGTTTGGTGTGGTGGGGCACGAGCCATATGCAGAAGATAACCTTGTATGGTGCCCAAGAAGGGTGGAAATCTTATCCAATGGTGTATTATATGTGTGTGTATATATATAGAGTGGCAGGGTTATGTGTAGTTGATCTCTGTTGGTAAGGTTAGTCTGATGGCAGCATCTGGTCAAAATGGTTGAGCTTGGCTAGATGTATGTTTTCTTTCCTATGGAACTTAATTTTATCAAAGTATGAAAGAACATTTTGTTTGGCATTTTATGAAATGATTTGAGGGAATTGAAGTTAGTTGTTCCCTGTAGCATTTGATAAAATACACAAAGGCCAGAAGGAATGAATGATTCACGTCTCGACTGTCAGCTGTGGTGGAAAAATGAGGTGAAGCTGAATTCGTGATATAAAAATCTGTTCATCAGCACTGGAACTTGTCAAAACATAATTTCATCTTGTTAATTTTAGTGAATTATTGACTCAAAAGTAAATCATAAAGATTTGTAGAAGCAGAGCAAAACGGTGTTTTAGAGTGAGTGCTTATTTTTAGCTTGATTTTTTTTTAAGGAAGATTTCGTAAAACTTCTCACTGTTATAAAGTTAACATGTTCTTGCTCCAGTAGCACCTGCCTGATTGTAGAATTTTAAGTTTAATCATGCACCATCAAATTCTATTTTCAAATTTAGAATTAAAACAGTCTTTCAGGCTTAAGTTAACGTGCTCACTTTCATTTCAGTGCACGTAGTGGCAGATAATTATTGTGCATGCTGTATTTCTCTCATTAGTAGGTTAGTATTACAGCTTCTGCCAGACCACAAATAATTAAGGGCTACTTCAAGTATGACTTTAAAAAGAAAAAAAAAAGGAAGTAGTTCTGAGGAATCCTACACAGTGAGGTAATGAGTGTCTGCAGCAGAGACCACATAAATGACTTAATGTCCCCAGATCAGCTGACAGTCAAACATAAAACTTGCTCAAGCTTGTTAGCTAGTCTCATCCATGGAACTAACTGCCTATTCTTCATGGATGTTAACTCAGTTATACTAACTTTTTAAGGTGAAAAACCCATAAAAGTAGAAAAACTACATTTGAAAAGGCAGTAGTAAATGAGCCTTCCTGCTGTAATTAAGCAGACCGTTGATTAAACAGACCTGTGGACTTATTCAGACACTGCTGTTCACCATGTGCAACTGGTTCTGTTCAACCACTGCTATTGAATGTGGTTGACCAGCCACATCTGAAGCAAAACCTGCTGGGATGGGAACTTCAAAATTTCTACACCAGTGTGTGTATGCATCAGATGAACTTGTAAGAGAAGGGAGGAAATAGACTGGCTGTGGGGAAGATGCACATGGATGGAAGGAGTGCTTACACAACTCCCTTGTATCATTGACTTAGATGAGTTTGTGTCTAGCAATAGATGCAAGTAATGCAGCATTTTAGGTCTGGAAATTCCTCTAGTATCCCTGGATGAGAAGGGTACTGTTGCTATGAATTGCTAGTAGTTTTGCTGTAGCCCTAATGAAATAGCAAAATTTGAATGGTTTGGGCTGTTCTTGGGCAGCACAGGTGTGCCATGAATATCCATCCTCCTCCTGTCTCCAAAAACACTGTATGGTAGAAAATGCAAAATGGTCCAGAAAGTAGAGGAATGTGTAAGAAGTAGTGCTCATCTTCAAAACTGGCTTGGCTGTCAGGGTCTCTCTGCATTGCAAATTCTTTTTTTAAAGTGGTATTTGCTTGTTTTTTTCACTGCTAAAAAGCAGTGAAGTCTTGGGATCCAGCTGGTCTTCCCATTCTTTTGGAAAGTGCTCCAGAGTGTGTGATGTTCTCACCTTCAAAATGATGTCAGTTGATACAGGAGAGCCCAGGACCACCAGGTCTGTTGACAATATCAGCAGAGACCTAAAGGAGCTGGAGGCTTCTGAAGATACTTTATTGAAAGGGTTCTTGTAGAAGAAGCTGAGCTACTTTCCAGGTGTTTTTGTTAAACTGTATGGAAGATCTTGCTGTGGAGGAAAACTCTGAGGCTGGTTGTTTTGCTTGGCTTGTGGATGGTGTGGGTGGCTTGGGGGTGGGATTCAGCTCTTCCCAGCAGAATTGGGAGATGACGGGAAAAGTGGGAATGTTTACCTTTATCTGAAGCCAAACAGCTGGTTGAGTAGAAAAGCAGGAATGGATGACTATATCAATGGAGATGCAATTGAAATTGCTGGCTAGGAAAAGGACCTTTCTCCTCAGCTCTCTAAGAATGGATATGAGCAGGACAAGATTCTGTTGCAGAGGTCAAGAAATGTGCTGTAATTGAGTTGTGCAATGAGCTGTCGCTGCTACACGTGGCTAGGCAGGGAAAGACTGTTCTTTAAATCTTATGCAGAAAGAATCAGCAATCCTTAGATTCAGGCTGGCTGTGAGGATCTCAAGTGTTTTGTTAAAAGCATGTCTGATGAGTGTAGAAATGAAGGGAAGGTAGGGAGAGCAGCTGGAGAGACAAGTGCATCCAAGCCTGGGAGGGAAAAGTCTGTGGAGGGCGAGGGTAACAAGCAGGTGGAGAGCAGGAAGGTGGGCAGAGGTGGGCTGGGAAGTCACAGGTACATGGAGTCATCACTCTGGGTGCAGTGCTGCTCCCCAGAGCTTTGTATTTCTGGTGACAGATGTGGAGAACTAATGTGTTGTGTTGCCAAAAGGAGCAAAAATCCTAATACTTTGCCACTGAGGATGCAGGGTGATTGTACAAAAAGCTAGAAGAAAGGCAAGTGTTTAACAGTGAGGGTAGTTTCACCCACTGATGGTTTTCTGCTTGTTTCCTCTCACTGGATTTTAGTAGGGCTTTAATAAATGACTAAGATATGCTGATTAATTTGACTCGCACCTGTCTGGGAGCTGATTTGTGGTGGTGACTGCAACTGGAGTGGGCAGGAGAGAGAGTCTTTAGCAGAGAGATGCTCCTTGGAAAACCAAATCAACCTCCCTAGCTGTAACTAGTTCTTCTTCCTATGTCCTGCTTTCAACCTCTGATTAAATTTTGCTTATTTTAAAAAGGAGATGGCTTCTAAAAGAACTTGACAGTGTGTTAGTGAAACCATTTGGTGTTGGCTGTTTCTGCTTTATCCTTTAGCAATGCTATTGAGACAGAGATCCTGTGATTTCCTGTCTCAGATTCTGCATAGGATAGAAGTTGCAGCAGTAAGGGGAATTGTTAACTGCTTTCCTTGTAGCTTTTAACATTCATGCAATTGGTATTTGGCAGGATCTTCAATATATATAATTTGTCACAGAAATATTCTTGAATTGCAGATGAAGAGCTGCAGTGGTAGTTTAAGGGGATGCATTTGTCTCCTTCTGCTTTTGGGTTTATTTTTTGGGGGGAGGGGGCTTTTATTTGTTTTGGTTTTTTGTTTGGTTTGTTTTTTTTTTTTTTTTTGTTTTTTGTTTTTTGTTTTTTTTTTCACTTGGTGTTAAAATCAATATTGAATGAGTGCTGCTTTGAAAAATAAAAAAATTTACATTCAGATGTCCAGAACCAGTAACCAACAGACAGCAGTTGAAAGTCCGAACATGGCCAGGCAGAGGAAAGGGATCATTCATCACACTTGCAGTTTGTTACAGAGATAATGTTTGAGGAAATTAAAGCGTGGTGCAGAACTGCTCAGGGGTGCTTCTCCTGCACCGTGCATATGCTCATGCTTTATTTGCCATTATTCTGCTGTAATGTATGTTTGGCTGCTAGCAAGCACATGAAAACCTAATATCAGCCTCAAACTGTGCCTCCTTTATTTATAAACAGCTTTTCTTTTGCTTTATGCTGATGGAGCACGTTACAGAGACATCTTGCCATAGACTATGTCAGTATAAGGTGCCAAAAATGAAGAGGAAACATTTTATGTGATTAAACAACTGAGACGTTCTGACAGATGTTTGCCTGACAGTCTGCAGGAAAGGCAGTGACACTCAGATCTGGTTAGTGCTGGTGCATGTGTTTGTGCCCCAAATTGAGAGGGAGGTGTTAACAGCTGGCTGTGTCACACAGGCTCCTGAAACCCCTTCCCATGTGTTGTACAATGGCTCTGAGTGTGCTTGGTGTGGGCTCTTTTCCTGCTGCTGGACTACCTGCAAATCCTTCCCCATTCCAGCCCCAACAGCTTTCTCTCCTCTCCAGTTTTCCTTTTCCTTAGCATCATCACTTTCATTTTCTGGCTCCTGACTCTGTTTCTTGCATGTACTTTAGAAAGTGTTTACTGGATTCAGTTAAGGCTTTTGACACAGATTTTGCCAAAATAAAATCACATCGAAGCTACTGGTTCTCACCTCTTGGCTGCAGCTGAATGTCCTTCCACTTTAATTCCCAACCAGATGGGTGTGCTTTAAGGGCTTTAAGTTTATGTTGAGGCTTTGATGGTTTTTGACTATTAAAGTAGCTTTAATTTGAAGTTTGAATTCAAGGTAATACAGCTATGGCTTTGGAAAAATTGTTGTTGATTATTTCATATTCTGATGTAGGTGGTAGAAAGGCCCTAAATTTTTTAAAGTTGTACTTGGAGAAATAATAAAAATTAATTCAGACCTGTCCAAGCTAATCTGTTTGGCTTTTTTTCCCCCCCTCAAGTTAATAGAGCAGGATGAAACCTTCTGTGATGTGTAATCAAGGTGGAAATTTGTTTTGAGTACACTGCAAAGGTGTAATCCCCTTCAGGGATTATGGTATATTTTGCATATCACCTCCCAGTGGCTATCCAAGGTTTCAATGGATGTTTTAACCCTGCTGTTGTCTGTAGCACTTTGGAAAGCATTCATTGATAAAACGGGATTTTACCAGCAGCTTTGCAAAGATCTGAAGGAAGGCAGAGATACCTGGGAGAACAAGGAACATTATTGCCTACATTAAGACATTGTGATTCTGTCAACTGCATTGATGAAAAAAGGACACCTACCCTGTGTGCCAGAAGTACTTATAACTCATTTGGGGTTGAGTTCAACCCCAACACCAAGAGTGTGTTTGCTTTTCCAGACCATCTCTCTGCTTGTAAAAAAACTGCTTGTGTTGGAGTAAACCAGTTATGGTTTGCCATTGAATCTTGATTCGTCTCATTTGCATGGAGGGAAAGGTAATGTGAAGACTTTATTTGTTGGTGCGTGGCTAAGAGGATTAGATGTGGCTCTGCAAAGGTGGGGGCAGATGATGGGGACCTGGGGTGATGAAAGAGCATCTGCCATAGTACTGCTTATGCCATAAACACTTACTTAATATAAACTTTCTTTTTATTCTGCTTTGTTTGGGTTGAAGGAAGCACATTTATTACTTTTACTTGTTGTGGGGGAATGCTAAATAATTGCTTCATCCTACCAAAAGCAGCTGGTGAACAGGGTGGAGAGATAGCATAAAGGCTAAATAAGTGTAAATGGATTAAGTGTTTCTAATTTATGGCACAATGCTCACAGGGAAATACTCCCAGTACGACCTGCAGCTCTTTCCTGCTGAATGAACAGATTCATGATGGCAATGTCTGCAGTGTTAGGGACATGGGTGAGGTCATGCCTTGTCTTTGGCCCTAGGAAATACTTCAGCTGGAAAAGCCACCATTTCCTTGCGGCTGCTTTGGATTCTGCTTTTCCAGTTGAGAGAGCAGACTCTTTTTCTGGTATAGTTTTGGAAAATATTTAATTAAGCGGCTCTAATGAGGGGCCATTAGAACTGCAAACGGAATTATTGTTATCATCATTTCAGCTGTTAACATTTTAAGGGCAGTTGTTCACAAACTGTTCAGTAATTAGGGCCCAATTCACTGTGGAAAAATTGTAGCTGGGCTGCTCTGTAACATGGAAAGGAGCATTTGAAAGGAAGTAATTCTTCGCAGGATGTGCAGTGGACACATGCACCCATAGCTTTTCAACTGCAAAGGTTCAGATCCCAGAAGTGGTGTGGGCTGCTGTGCCATATGCACAATAGATTTATTCACTCTCACAAGTACTGCAGAATTGTCATGATCCTTTCATAGCACTGCAGAGCAGCATTTTGGGACAGAACTGTGGAAACTCATGGCACAGCTGTTGTAACGATCACAGTCTGCAGCAGTTCTGCAAACTTAGTGGTATTGTGATATAAATGGCCAGGTGAGCCATTGAGCCTCCTAGGAAATTAAACAGCACAAGGAGGGGAAAAGCACAAATTACCTCTCTGTTCTTGGTAAGAAGCAGCACCTTACACAGCTTGATGCAAATTGTTTCTAGTTAAGGAATGTCTTAAAATGCAACTCTGCAGGGTTGCTGAGCTGTAGCTATAGTTAGAACTGCAGCTATAGATAGCATTAAATTTATTTAAGTGCTTATGAAGTGAAGTTTGCCATTTCCTCCGAGACTTATTTTAGAGCAAGTCTAGCAGAATTTTTGAGTAGTTTTGTGCACCTCATGTTCAAGCACGTTCGTGCTGCTGAGGCTGGGCAAGAACACAGGGCTCTGTCAGTGTCTGGCTGAGTGGGTGCTTTGTTTCCTGGTTCTGGTTTGGGATGGTTCTGCAGAAGCTGTGTGGTTGAAGCAGCCTTCCTGCTGGTCCTGGTCCTGGCAGGGTGGCAAAATGTGGCTGGAGCATAGGCTCTGCTTCCACAGGGAATGTCTGGTATTAAAATAACTTTGTGTCTGTTTCATGCTGGTTCATGTTTGCTTTCTGGATTACAGCATATTCTGCAACTCTTAATTGGTAAACCCTCTTTCTAAGCAGGGGAGGGAAGAGCTTTAACTCAAGAATAAGGCTTGGTGGCAGCACCAAGGAGCTCTGGAAAATAAAAGCTGTGTGCCACATCTAAGCCCTGAGACTGTGAATTTTCTTCTATTAACTCCTCTTCAACTTAAGTCAATGTCATCTCTCTTGAGAGCAGATGGATAACTTTTGGATCTGGGCAAGGCTTTTTCCAGGTAGCAGTGGTTTGGTCATGGCAGAGGACATGGTGGAAAGCCATTAGTGCTCCAGAAGATGTGTTGTCAAATGGCTGTTGCGGTGGGAGATCAGGGTGTCCCTATCCACTGACCCTGTGGAGCACATACCTGTTGTTACTGGACCATCCCTTGGAAGGTGGGTCTAGGGGTTGGGGTCAGGGTTCCCTAGATGGGTTTCTGGGTGGAGAGCTGGTTTCCTGCAAGGCCCCGTTGTCCTGCAGAGCAGCCTTCCTGTTTTCCCTTGAAATGGGAATCCTCTTTGGCACCATGTTGGAGCTCTGAGAGAGGCAGGCAGTGAAGTGCTGTGTCCTTTTGGTCTGAGAAATGGTGTTTTTCCAAGAGAAGGGGAGTACATCTCCTGCCATGAACAGCATCTCATGCAGAGAGAATCAGAGATGCCTCCAGGGACCTGTGGGCCAGCCAAGGACAGTGGTGGCCCCAGGTGTGCTGGGGTACACAGGGAGCTGGTGCTGCTTTGCTTCCTTGCAGGCTCGTTCCTGGAGCTAAGGCTAACATATCTAGCAGTGAACTGAAAAACTTGTTTGGGTTAACATTTCCTATCCGGGGAATACCCTAGGGCTGAAATACCCTAGAGCTGAAATCTTGCTTTGCCTGCAGGATGGAGTCAGGACAGGCACAACCATCTCCTCTGAGAGCTCCTCCACTGCTGTGCTACAAGAAACAAACCAAGATTTCCAGCTCTGGAGACACTGCTGCTTTTTTCCCTTCCCATCCTAAGCAATCTGCTAGCAAAGGAATTTATGATAATGAAAATATTTTTTGTGTGAAGTGCAGTAGCATAGAGCAATAAAACCCCATAATTGCAGCGTGAATATTCCATGTTAAACCAAACTATCAATTATAGTTTGCACAGAGGTTTGCTAGACTAAAAAGGTGGTGCTTTCATGTGAAAAAATATTCATTATCTTCTTTCAAACACACCTTAATTGCCAGCATCAAAATTATTAATTAAGCAATACATCTTGTGAAACTGGATTGGCTCACCCGGTGCACGTGGAGTGTGTTAAGAAAGGTATGGAGAGCATACAAGTCCCTGGATCCTTGCAAGGGAGAGCTCTCTATGAAGTCTGTACTCAGAGTTGGTTTTATGACAAATGTAATTTTTTGGGGTACACTGTATTTAATTTGGCAGCAAAGCTGTAATAGAAACAGTGACAAATTCTTCAGCCAGTCCTTTCCCTAAGGTTCCCTCTCTGGCAAACCCTCCAGTCCTGCAGCCAGCTGTGGGGGTGGCCGGGCTTTGTGCAGGGCATTGCTGCTGCCAGATCTCCTTGTCCCTGGGGCTTAGCCCCAGTGTTCCAGGTGCCCCAAAATGTGATTTAGAAACATCCATGATAAGTGTAGTTGGAGCAAAAAAAAGCAAGCAAAGAATCTTAGTTCTGTTTTGCTCACCTGCCCCCCACCCCAGATGTACCTGTGCTGCTGGCTTCCAGTTGCTTCCAAGGCCATTCTGAAAAGCACAACTGCTTTGAAGAACAGAGCTATTCTATTTGAGGCATTTCATATTTTCATGCTAGGAGAGAGGCCTTGGATAAAATTAAATTTTAAGACTGCCAGTTGAGACCTGGAAATTTAATTTCTTTTGCTTCTGGTCACTCAGTCCTTGCTCAAAAATTGTTTTTCTGTAGAATGTGGTTGGTCAGCATCATATCTGATTAGTGCAAGGAGAATCTCAGACCTGCTCTGTTGTGTATCAGACACTTGTTGTTATCTTTCTGTTTTCCTTCTCCTTTGTTTTATCACTCAGGAACGTCCCCAAATAATGGTGAAAAGCTGTTGCACAGAATGGTCCTCATGGTTACAGGTGAGAATTGAGAGTACAGGTGGATCTGTGGGTATCCAGCTTACACTGAGACAACCAGACCTTTCCTCTCCAGGCACCTCAGTGCACCCTTCCTGGCCAGAAACTCCCCTCACTCTTTATTGGTGTGCTTAAAGCCCTTTCTGTGCTTGACCCTAATTTTGTTATGTGTGTGAACTTGCCATGATAATGATGAATAAGGTTTTTTTCTCTATATATGATTTTAAAGAATGCTATTATCTTCTGTTTCCCACTAGCTCTGGAGGAAACTATGCCTCTAAAGTATTTGTCTCATCAATTTGCAAAGACATCTTTATTGCCCTTGGTGGATCATAAAGGCTGCTTTCCAAGGGGATGTTTACTGTAAAAGCTAATGAAGACATCATTGCTTTCTGTGGTATCTTGTAACTTGTTCTCCAGCAGGAGTGATTGACTTCTTGTTGTGGCTGTATCTTAGCTTCTAGGTGTGTGTTTTAATGATTTTTTTTTTTCTCCTCAGGTTGTTAATAGTAGAGTTGGTGGATTGGACAAAGGCAGTGTTGTCTAAACTGGCAGGGCTTACAGCAGGCAGGGAAGATGTCTTGGTGCTCTGTTTGCTTTCCAGGTTTTCTTGGCATAAGAAGGTGATATTGTGTATATCACCTAAAATGAGATATTCACTAAGATTTTTAAGATTTTTCTCTCCCACATCCCAGTGCAGATAGGGTGTTCCCAGTCACACTTTTATGGCTATAGATTTTGCACTTTGCATTCACAAGGGCATGGAAACGTGATTAATGTAAAAAAATGTCAAGCAGCTTTAATCAGTGCTGATTTCTTATCGATTCCTGCCCTCCCTTTTCCCAGAGAGCCATTGTGCTTGCACTGGCCCATCAACTTCTGTGCAGTGAATAAAACCTTACACCTTTCTTGATGCCCTCTTGCTCTGTGTTTAAAAGAGGTACTGTGAAGAGCCAGGGAACTGCTCCTCTGGGATTATTGAGTAGCTTTAGTCACAGTGGAGAGAAATAATGGGAGGACAGAATAAGCATATTCTACTTTATGCCATTGCTTTGCTGCCACATGTGCTAAACTATGCACGCAAGACAAGTGGTTTTACATCTAATGTATATTTTCAGCTGGGGTGGCCTTTGTGAGACATAAGTGACATAAGGTGAACAAACTGCTTATTAAGGTAAGACAATGAAGCCCCAATTTTAAAAGGTTAAGATGTACTAGAAAGTATCAGAGCATCCTCTAAGTCATTAATGCTGTACAGAATGCACAGCATGTGGTATTTTGAAAGGCCACTGTAACCTTTTCAAGCATGAAGCATGCTAAAAGGAATCTATTTCCTCACTGCCTTGAAAAGGGATATCACTCTTTAAAAGCCTTAGTTTTTATTTGTTTAAAAAAAAAAAAAAAACAAACCAAATTTGGTGCATAAAGAGAGGGAGGATCCTTAAAGCTAAGTGAACAGCAAGCTGTCTGCAGCAAGGGAGCAGCCCTGGAAATCCGTAAGTGATGTGAGATGTGGAATTTTATTTATTAAAGAGAAAAATATTCTTACTGTTGTATTTCTTCCCCAAATGCTTACCTGTGTTTTAAACTTTGCACAAGCTTGGTTTTGGCCCTGTACAGAGCAGCAAATGTTGTGGTTGGATGAATGTATGTTGTGCGATCTCCACACCTGTTTGCAGTGGCGAGAAGAGGTGAGGACGCAGCAGAGTGGAGTAGGAAGGAGCAGCTTCACCCATCTTTTTTGTTGGCAATGTCCTGAGCTTCAGAATCTGAAGCATGTTCTGGTGGGAGGGGGAAGAATCCACAAGTCATCAGGCAAACAAGTTACAAAGACATAAAAAGGGCTTGTGTATTCCATAAAGCTTGTCTGATCCTCTGAGTTAGTGTGTTTGGTCTTATGACAGCTCCCTACAGAGCCAGCCTTGCTGTCCTGTGCTGTCACACAGCACCACTGCCCCCACCCAGCTGGTCTCTGTGTTTCCATGGTGGTGTTACCTGCCAGCAGCTGAGAGCAGGAGCAGCCCGTTGATCCTGGCCCCAGGGATGCTGCAGCCATGTGCCCAACCACTGAATGTCTTGGGGCAGCAGTGGTACTGAACAGTGGTGGACGTGCTGCCCCACTTCAGATCTGTTGGGATGAGTTGGGCAACACTACACTTCAAAGTGCTGTGGAAGTCCAGTTGTACCTCCTCCTAACATGGTACAACTTGAGGACTGCTCTTTGGGGATGTTGTTCCCCAGCCTGCTTTGCATTTTAACAGAGAAGGCTGTGAAGAGTTAACATGCTTCCTGAGACTTGGGGAAGCCACCAGGTCGC
The DNA here is from genome assembly GCF_963662255.1 of Cinclus cinclus. Classification (NCBI taxonomy): domain Eukaryota; kingdom Metazoa; phylum Chordata; class Aves; order Passeriformes; family Cinclidae; genus Cinclus; species Cinclus cinclus. The sequence goes on from NC_085060.1 coordinate 8,757,377, forward strand.
TGAAGTCAACTTACCTTTTAGATGGCCACACTGTACTGAAGCAGCTGGGCTTTGCAGCAGGCATCTTGATTTTGTTGCTGAGGTCTTCATGAAACAAATTAACCAGATGCAAGTTCTGACTTAAGCCCACTGGGAATTGGGAGGATAACAGACCATCTTGCCCTAAGTTAAATATGCACTCTATGAAAGAACAATTTAAGTGCTACTTGTAGTCTGTCCTTGGCATCTGTTGGCTAAATGGGCTCTTCAAATATACACTAGAGCTCCAACTTCACTTGCTGTAGCTAGCTCCTGATTGCAGGATACTTTTTACTCCTGACTATTCAGCCTTTGACTCTTGCAGTGTCAGTGGAATTAAAGAGCATAAAGAGCAGGGTTTTACAGTCAGTGCTTCTGCTTTTGCTCGTGTATCCTGAAAGCTGCTCCGGAAGAGCAGAGGTTTTGTGTGTGGAGGGAAGAGATGAATTAAAATATTTTATCCCCTCCTGAACACAGAGAGAGTCCTTATGTTTATATGATCTCATTCAGTGGGTGTCTAAAGGCTGAGTGATGTGCACTGTGCCAGGGTTTTCAGTACATGTTGCATGGGAGCAGGGCTGTTTTGCTTTTCTGAGAGGATGGGGGAGATTTTGGTCTCTCGGGGGTTTCTCCATGTTTTGGATTTGCTTTGCAAGCTAGGTTGTGAAGACTGACAACCAGGCAGTTGTCACCCAGGTCTCTCGTACATTACAGGTCCATCATCCACCTCTAGTTCTTTTCCTGGAAACCAATAGCAATTTCAGTGTCCCTGTTTTGGGACTCCTGTGGGACTGCTCCCAGTGTGACACATTCAACAATCAGATCATAAAAGTGAAGTCTAGAACGTGCAAGGAAGGGACAAAGCAAGGATCTTGGCAGCTCACCAGCCTCACTGTCTTTCTTGGCTGAGGCTTGCAAGCATCAAGTTGCATTCCTGTGTGGAGGAACAATGGTTTAATGTTTGATAGTGATCAGATCAGGAGGAGAGCAGAGCACCAGGCATCCGACAGGTTGTCAAACCTGTCACATCCCAGCCTTTTCTTCCCCTTGACAAGGTTAGCCACTGACTGACAAGGGTACACTTTGCCAGGATGGCAGCAGAGCCTTTAGGAGGAAGAAAAATGCTTTCAAAAATGAGTTCAGCTGCTTTCCACGTATCTCAACATCTCTGCACAAAGCTGCATTCTCAGATGTGCCTTTGCAATGACTTTGAATCTTTTCCTTTCTCCACTTCCCTGTTACTGGAAAAACAAACACACACAGAGCCTTTCCACAGGCTGCAGATGCAGATTGGATGAGGCATGGAGCAGCATTGCAGGGCCATAAATGTCCTGTGTTGTGGCTGCTGGTGTGGGGTGGATGTCTGCAGTCTGAGCACCAGGTGCACACAGCTGTGAAAACCCACCTCTGGTGACAGTGGTGTTACAGATAAGGAGAGTTTGGGAAGGGGTGAACTCCTTGTCTCAACTGGAGAGGCTTCTCTCTTGAGGCTTTCCTCCCCTACCCACCCTTCCCTCTCTTCTGGGGTGCAAGTGTCACAGTCTGTCCCTCTGTTCACTTACACAGTGCTGACTACTGTGTTGGTAAAACAGTTCCAACTATATATTTTTTTTAATACTCTCTCTCCTGTAAGTGTGTGTGACTTTTGCAAGGTGGCTTGGCCCTAGGATTTTGTGATGCAGCCCAGTTTGTTTGAGTTGCACACTTTTCCCTGCTGTGTGCACATAATTGTACATAAATGCATGTGCCCTCAACTCACTTTTCCCAAACTGTGGCCAACCTCAGTCACATTAATGTTAGAACTATAGGTTTGCAAAACCTTTGTGGAATCTGCATTTGCTGTAGGAGTGGAAGGATGTTTGTTAATCCTTCTCCCATGACGCACTTTATACTATCTTGGATCTGGTATAGTTTTCGCACTTTGGAATCAAAATCATAAAGATGATCATCATAAGGCATAAAAAGTTAGCGTGCTCTTATCTATTTTAATTTTGCTTGAATGATGCCATCTGCTTTTCTGAATATGGTTGGTAGCTGAAGCAAGAGAATGTACGAGTTGGGAACAGTAGAAACAAAACAACAATATTTCTTATGGCTGATGGATCATTATTTTGTGTGCTGGTTAAGTGAGAAACCTGTGCATCCCAGTGGGTTTTTTTTTCTGCAGAGCTCATTCAGGCTCTGAGCTCTAATTGCAGTCCTGCTTTTCTCAAAATACCAAATGCCTGGTAATTGTAGCCAGAAAGAGGCAGGTATGTGAGTGCTTTTGCAGGATAGGTTAGTTGCACAAATTTCCCTTTTGGGAATAAGCTATGTTTGTACCTTCTCTGTCAGTTCCTTGGGAGGATGAAGGTTGCTTCCTTGCTTCTCTGCTGTGGGGAATGCCACTGGGGTGTTACTTAACCCATGAGTGAGGATGCACTTGCTATGATCTCAGCTATGGGACAGTTCCCAGCCTTTCCCTCACCTGCATGGGTCAGTGCTTGGGATTAGGCCTGAACTGCAAGACTTTCAATTAATGTGGTTATTCTTCTGCTGAAAGAGATTATTTTTCTACTGAATTATTATGTCAACAGAGTGGGTGTGTTATGTAGAAGGCTGCATATTTGGAGTACTCACTATTGTTTGCCATCAGATCCAGAAAGAAATAAACTGGTTTTTGTTAGCTATTTTATTAGAAAGTCAAGAAGCATCTGCTTAGCTGCACATTGGTGTGCAAGTTGGTTGGTTAATATTCATCATGGTGTTGTAAGCATCTGTTGGCAGGTGAGAAGATCTCTTGGTGAGCAGACTCGTGGCTTTGTTGCCTACCTAGGTATAGCTGCTGCCTGGGTTAGGCTGACAGGTTAGGGAAACACCACTGCTTTGTGCTGTGCAAAAATCTGTTAGTATGGGTGGGTACAGACTGACCCAAGCAGCTAAGACAGACTTTAAATAAATACCTTTGACTTGAGAATGAAGAGCTGAAGCTGAGCTGTGGTCATGCTAATGCTGTGCAGGAGCATGTTTTTAAAAGTGGCAATCCATGGGAATTGTTTCACTAGGTTTAGTTTCCATGTCATGTTATGGATTCAGTTTAACTCTGGAAGCTGATACTCATCTAATGAAACTGGAATTAGTGTCTAGCCAAGTGAAATAACTGGCTTTGGAGAGTGAGAGGATATTGGGCTCTGTAAGTTATTTGCTGTAGAGTAGCTTCTTTGTGGGGATAGAAAGCATGAACATTTAAGTGAGTTTCATGGTGTCTTGGTACTTCTCAACTTTCTATGTTCTTTGTTACTAAATGAGCTAAAAGACTTTAGTAAGGGGGAAAAATGTTCCTCTTTTGACACAATGTGTATCTACTATATGTCTTCAGAATGCATGAAGACAGTCTTTGACCTGCACAAATATCAGAGGTCCATACAGTTGCTTTAAGGTCACTTGAATAACCCTGTAGAATAATATGCTGGCATTGCCTTTGACAGATTGCCTGGAGATTTGCTTGCTGAAGCCAGTCTTCAGAGCCACTGTGTCTTGGTAGCAAAGACTGTAATAAAACTGTTCAGTTCAAAACAGACCGTTCTTCATTTTGACTCGTAATCAATAACTGTCTGTGGCTGGTGTCGCCTTGGACTCTGTCTCATGGGGGCACATTGCACACTGGAGTCCTATATGCTAATCTGTGCCTATAAATAAAGATCTATCTCTGTGAAGACTCCTACATCCTTCTGGGGGTGGTGGAGAGCAAGGGGCTAAAAGGGGAACTCTTGTTTAGAGCCTTAGTAGATTTGGGTTTATTTGTATTCTAGATCTGCTTTTTCCTGAAGGGAGACAGTATTTAGAACTTGTAGCTGGACAAGTGGTATGTTTGCCATGTCTGTGGCAAATGTCTTTGCATTCCTCGTGGCTGAATAAAACAACAGCCACGGTGTTTCTGGCAAACATGCGTAGATGAGAAGTTATTGCCATCCCCTCTTGAATGTGGTGGAGTAACAACACATGGGGACTTGTCCTTGCAACCAGGGAGGCCGAGTCAGTGATGCTCAGTGCTGTCTTTTGGTCAGCTTTTGGGATTTTGGGTCAACACAGGGATGTGTCTGGGGACAGCACAAACATGTGGCAGTGTTTCCTCAACCTCTTGCCTTGCTGGGACTGTGTGTCCCAGTGGCACCCCACTGCCTTGCAGTGAGATGCTGGGTGGTGATAAGGATTTATTTAGAGATGTGGCTAAGTGCCACAGGAGTCTGACTGGTTCCACATGTCCCAGTTTAGCAGCGTAGCTGTCAGGAGGGAGCTGTGGGCAGAGCATCCTGGTTGAAACGTGAGGTTCGTGTGGGATCTGCTGACTTACAACTCGCTTCTGCTCTGCTGGAGTTGTGGGATTTTTTTTAAAGATGCCTGCAAAGGCTTCTTTATATGGATGTCTGAGGGAGAGGCTGGTGGCGTGGTGGGAGGATATTGAGTTACTTTGGGCTGCAGGACACGGTGTCTGTGGAGCAGACGAGTCTCTATTTATGCACGCAGCTGATGGTGGGCGTGTAAAAGCTCTCGGGCTCCTGCGTGAGCTGTTGTCTGTGCTGATTGGAAACAGCCAGATGGATACTGGGGAGGTCAGAGATGCTCTGCCATCCCGAAGTGGGGCTGTACGTAATACCTGGTATATTTGTGTCCTGTTGCTAACTCTTGCTGCAGCACGTGCAGGATGTGACTTAGATGAGGCAGAGTACTCACCTTGAATGCCTTGGTCTAACCAGAAAGGCATGGCTGCCATGAGCTGTAGGAAAAGGGTTGTATGATGGTGGTGTGGGGTTATTCCTGCCGCCCTGCTCCCTCATGGGCTCAGAGGGCGTTTAGGCACAGCCCAGCAAGGAGGGAGGCTGGGGAGGGAGCAGGGTGGCCATGCATGTCTGAGCTCCAGAAGAGCGGGCGAGTGCGTTGGTGGCTGCTGCTGGATGATAATGAATATGAAACAGGAGCAGCAGAACATGGATCTAACTCACTGTCTGCCTACGCTGTTTCAGACCATGGCTTAAAGAGCATTTCTCTCCATCAGCTGAAGCTGCTTCTGCTCTGCTGCTTTCCTCATCATGGCTCTACAGTGAACCAGGCTGGGGAGTCAATGCAGAGTAAAAAAAACTGAGCTGGAAGAGAGAGTGCAGCTACGGCACACCATACCACTGAGGGAAGTGCTTGCTAAAATGTGCCCACGGGGTTAAAGAAAGAACTGCATGTTTTGAGTCTTAGATGGCACGTGGAAACCAATCAAGAGCTGATTTTCTGGTTTTACGCTTTTCTTCCCCCTTTTTACCTTTTTTCTCCTGTTGTTGGAATGTGTCTTCCTTTATATGAACTCTTTTTTCACTGCATGGGAGGCTTAGGACTGGTATATTGAGATATCCTGCCTCTAAACGGTTATCCTACAATGTGGGGTGACACTCCAAACTGTGCAGCTTTGGGATCTTTCTCCCTTTGGCTATTAAGCTTCCACACTTAAATTGCATAGCTGGCAGTAAATGCTGCCAAAATGTCATGTAGATGAAGCAGCTTCATAAGAGCTTTAGTGCCACAACCTTTCCCAACCCCTGCAATTACATTTTAATTCAATATTTCATTGGAGTTTTCAAATAATTCTAAATTAATAGGGACCAGATTGCAGGGGGAAGAGCTGGCACCGTTCTCTGTTTGCTTACGGAGTCTTCTGCACTGCAGATACCCAGTCGATACACACAGCTGGGAAACCAGGTTTTCTCTGAGGACAGTTGAATGATTCCTGTTAGAGCCCGTCCAGAGTTTCAATGCTGAAACAGCTCCTAGGCAGGGATCTACAACGAGGGATGTGTTACATGTTGGGGAGGTAGGTGTGGGGAGGGAAGGCAGAGAGAAAAGCACAGTTTTGGTTCCATGTTTAGTTTAGTTTAAGAGTGTTGTTAACAAGCAGCAAAGCAGTTACAGGAAAGGTCCTCTGCTGTCATGCTTGGCTCTGAGCACTGGAGTTTATGCATTGAGAGCAGGCATGCAGTGCTCTCAGGGGGGGCTGTGTTATTTGGGGTGCCTGTGGTGCTTCTGCCTTGGTAGTCACGAGGGCTGCACTCAGTTCTGCATCTGCAGGAATCCTTGAAAGCACATCCATGGGGAGCTGTGGGCACCTTCCCCTTGCCCTCATCACCATGTTTGTGCTTCTGTCCTGGCTCTGGCCAGCTGTGACTTTTAGCTGAGCCATCTCCTTGCCACGGGACTCAATTATCTTCCCCAATGGCAGGGCTGAGGGATTTGCTGCCAGGGACTGGCTGGGAGTTGTGCATGGCTTGAGGCTGGGTTGGCAGCTTCACAGACAGTCCTTGAGCAATGGGCATGTAAAAGGATGGTTAAAATCCCCAGGATTTCACCTCTTTTGCTCAAAAATGATAAGGTGAGCAAAGCACAGCACCAATAGTCTGGTGATGGACAAGCTTGTGTAAGACTTCAGACTTGGGCTTGATGGATTTAAACCACTGGATTTAGTCACAACAAATGAAGGCAACAGCCTTCATTTAAATAATTGACTTGAATCTTGAGTTTGCATTTATATTTATTTAAATGATTCTCATGGGCTGGTAGCCATAAAATATACTGAGGAAGAGAGGCTGTATTACCTTGGATTTGGTGTTCCCTCTTTCTTATCCACAAAAAAAAAAATCCAATGTCCATGCATACATATTTAATAAGCTGTATATATTTATATGTGTGTGTTAGGATTTGTAGCGTTCTTGATATACTAATTACTGTTGTTTTGCCTGTGATTTTGTCTCAAACTCTCTTTGAAAAGAAACTGGAATTCAATTAGTATGCACAAAAATAGCATTTGCGTAGCTGTACTGAAATATAATTATCTAAAGTATATCAGATGCACAAAAGAAATATTGTCCTTTACATTAGGACTGTGCTTCTAATGAGCAAGTTTAGAATGCGAAAAATGGGTCTGATGGCCTGTCTGTACCATGCTTCTGAAAATCTGAGGATTAGTAGATCTCACTGTTTCTTCTTAAGAGAAGACTCTACTAAGCTCCTCAGTTTGTCTAAATCCAGTTATTTTTCAAGTGTGAGAGGATAAAGTTGTTTGAAAAGTCTGGGACTAGTGTGGTACCTTCTTACAGGGTGTATCTGCTGAGCCCCTGCATGCAGAAGTCACCTTCTTTAATCCAGTTCGGTGGTTTGTTTTCTGTAAAACTTCATCACCAAACCTATTTTTAAAAAGTTTTCTCTTTGAAATCTCATAACGAATCAAATAACGAATAGAAGTATTTCAAATCTTCAGTTGATAGTGAAAAGAGTATTACAAAATGTATTTCTGATGTAGTTTGAGAATACTTTCTTATTCAAAAAAACAAGGCCATGCAGATTCCCAACACAAATTGTTGCTTCAGATTCTGGTCTTGATCTTGCATTGACATTACTTTAATGTGGGAGACCCACTGGAAAATTTGTTGCAGATATAAGTGCAAGCTGTTAGCCACTGGAAGTATTTCTAATAAATTCACTTTTCAGGCAGCTGAGAGAAAGGCAAGTTTCTGTCAGTAAAAATCTTTGTTATCTTGGAAAGTCAGTTATGAATGGAAAAACCATTGCATTATCAAAATGTGTAAGAATAATCAAACTGTACATTGAGTGTTTACTAAGGAAAAAGTTACATGACAACAAACCATTGTTCTTTAAGACCTAAAGATAGGAGCTCTGGCTGTGAGAGTGAAAAATGGGCCATCTCAGGGCTGCTGTGGTTTCTGATATGGGAAGGAAATCCATTCACTTAATTCAAAAGGAAGAAAGGTATCTATAAGCAGTTTCATTAAGTTTTCACAACCAGTAGATTGGGAAAAAGAAACAATAGCTCTGTGACAGACTTCTTTGAGGTCAGAAATGTTGTAATTTTAGTGGTAATGAAAAGACTGTAGTTCTTTGTTGGAGTGGCTTGACATAAATTGGGCCAGACATTGCCAATGGTATTTAAAAAATTGGTAATGCGATTAGTGATTTAATGCTGACTTTACATAGGCATGTTGTTAATATTTAATCAAGTTAAATACACTTTGTGTTTTCGCTTTGCAGGCAGGGGTGGTGTGAGCTCAGTGCATGCTGGTCACAGCCTGCCCCAGCTCTGCATGGAGAAGAGCTCCTCTGCCTCTCCAGAGCTGTCACGTCCTTGTCTGCCTGCAATTTGAGCAAATTTGATCTTTGATTGCCTCCAACATTAGAGATGCCCCAAGGGGTGATTAGTCTGACCCTTTGCATCTCTGCTCTGCCCTGTCAGGCTTTTTGATTGTTCCTGCCTGGATGTTTTCTACCTCAGTGGTACCTGTCTGGTACCTTTATTTGCACTGAAGCTCATCCACCCCTATTTCATCATTCACTCCACTCTTGAGGTCTCTCATCATTACTCAGGCCAGCAGGAGAAATGTTTGGAGTCAATATTTTTCCAACTTCCAGGTATATAGGTGTTTTTTAAGTAATTCCCATTTATCAGTGGATAGGAGTACTAAAACGAGCTGTTTACAGTTGTTAGCATTCCTGCTCTAAATTTGTTGTTATACTTGCTGAACAGGCAAGCACACTCAGAGCTAGTATGTGGCTTAGCACATGTCCATCTGCACGTATTTTTATGTTGGGAATGGCAAATACCATGGCTCATATGAACTATGCTTATCTTGGATGGGCACCAAGCTGCATTTGCGTGGGGGTTGGAATTTCATTAATGCAGGAAAATGGGCTTCATTTTTTTTGTTTATGAAAAGTCTTAAATTTTCTAGATGCCTTAAAAACCCCATATTTAATAATTATTTTCTCATTACTTACTAAGGAAAGGAATGGTGGGATCAGAGCAGTCACTGGAGTGTTTTGAAGGGACATGGGTGCCAAACCCTGTTTGTTAGGCCTACATGAGGACTGGCAAGTCTCCTCTGCAACTGGTATCTGTGGGAGCTGAGTGGCTGACCAATTTTGGGATGCATGAAAGAGTCCACTGAGCTCCTGTTGATATTTTTCAGGTCTAAGAAAGCTTTTAATGTTCCCAGGTTCATGTTGGGTGCCCAGAGTAGCAGGCCAAGGGCAGCAATGCAGCAGAGCTCTTGTGTTTAATGGCTTCTCGTAGAACCATAGAATGATTTGGGTTGGAAAGGATCATAAAGATCATCTCATTCTAACACCCTACCCTGGGCAGGGTTACCTTCCACTGGCTGGGTTGCTCGTTGCCCAACCCAGCCCAACCCATGACTTCTGGCAACCTGTTCCAGTGCCTCACCACTCTCTGAGTAAAGAATTTTTCTCCCATAGCTCATCTTACCCATAGCTATGGTCCAGCTCTCTGTCTGGAAGGATGGTGATGGGGTCCCTCCAATGGTGTTCTTGGCACTCACTACATAAAATCCACATCCTTGCCCATTAGGTAACAGATTTTAAAACCTAACCTACCCTTAGCAGGTAAAAAGTGTCCTTTTTAGGAAAGGAGTCTGGTTTGATGGTGGGTATTTGCACTTTGACACAAAATGAAATTTTAAGTGTTTTCCTCCTGGAGCTGTGGCTGGCTGGGGGTGGCCCTGGGATAGCTGCTGTCTGAATGGATCCTCACTTACGTGGTGCAAAAAGGCTGGGTTGGAGTTGAAACCTCTCAGGTGCTGGGGTGAATTTCCCTGGGATCCCTGTGCTCAGTGTGCTTGCATCCCATACACAGAACAGCACGGCAGAATGCAGGTTAGAAGAAAGCTAGAGTGAAGCCTCAGATGCTTCAATATCCTACCTCTGACTGAAACAACCTCCCTGTGTGGGAGATAATAAACATTTCCTGTCTCTTAAGGGAAAACCATGCACAGACAGAGACAAGCACGTATAAATAATTTACAAAGCTGTAATACACTGTAAATAACAAGCCTACTGAATAATGAATTAACCCAACTGCTGATTCATAGGTAAATATCTCTTGTAAAGCAGAATTTTTATAGATTTTTACAGCTTAGTTAATATCCCCTCGTATTTTATTAAGGCTGTTCAGGTGAAGTATTCTGGTAATAATATGTATATCTTTGGAAGTGAAACAGGGTGGGCTGCTGTGCTGGAGGCAGAGCCTTGCTGGGCCTGGGCACACTCTGGCTGTTGTTAGTCAGGCTTTTCTTCCCCACTCAAGCAGACAGCAGAGATAACTAAGCATGAGGAATTTTGATGTGACCAAAGAACTTGAGAGCTACAGGGAGGAAGGAGTCTCTGAACATCTTTCTTTTTTTTTTCCCCTCCCAAGCTTCTGGTAATAAATAATGCATTTGCTCTACTTTGACTGTGCTCTAGACGTGGTGAGATTTCTCCATGCCTTCAAGGATGAGGAAATAGCAGAGCTGCTGGGCTGGGATTGCCACTCGCCGTCTGCAGAGTCCCTCCACGAGCGCCGCATCCTTCCCCTCCGTAACGACCGCGCGTCCTTATTCCCTCTCATCAGCTACTCAGAAGGAAACCAAACATGACATTTGCTTCCTCCATGCTGCTTCTGCCCCCTCTTGCACCTCTTTCTCAGAAAAGCCATAAGAAATAGAAGCAGTTGCTAAGCTACTGGATGTGGAATATCGCAGCGTTTGGTTGCGGTCCCCTATTAACGCGCCTTTCTGAGCACTGGGGAAGTGGGAAGGGCTCACTCTCCTAGCTTGAGTTGTTTGTCAGTTAAAGTGTAGTCCTAATGCAGATTATATTGAATGTGTCCATTTAATTTATGCCTGAAAAGGTGGGGGCATTTCTCTCTCCCTTTCCTCTTGCTCCTATTTAATGTAGGCTAGTGGAAAAAAGGTATTACTTTATTTTTTTAATCTGTTTTGGGGCATGTAGCTTGTCAAATATGTCGCTGCTTTGTTTTATTTCTGATAGCCTAAATAATTGCTTTCATAAAAGATAACTAGATTTCTTTCATCTGGACGTATGGAAGTTGTAAATTGCATTTTCTCTTAAAGTTAAAATGTAGATGTCAACTCTGATTTTTCACTGGCAATGTACAGTGCTGTCACTGGAAGTGTCTATGACAAGGGAGCATCTTAAAGGTTGAAGGAGATACTTTATGAATGAAAATTATTCCAAGATGATATGTGTGGAGTACCTGCTGTGCTAATAGGATGGTTTTAGGGTATTGTTTTGTAAAGAAGTGGACATTTTGCTCAATATGCAAGGCTTTCGTAGAAAAAAAGTTCCACACCCGTTTGACTCAAGAGGTGGGATGTACCATCATGAAAGTATTTCCTCTGTTTAAATGCTGTCAGTCTTCAGTTCTGGCCTGCCTGGAGCACCTTGCCCTGTAAGAGGAGAGTAGATCCCAAGATATTCACTGCAGAAGAGGACACTGCTGCCTGTTCTCTTCTAGGTAGCTCAGGATGGGATTGTACTTGACCTTAAACCTATTTTCCATGAGCATAGCTCTTTCATGCAGAGTTCCTTCATGTATGATGATAACAAGCAACTAGTACCACTGGGGATGCATTTTATATAGGTTGCAGTGAAAGTAAATCTGAAATACCACAAATATTTTGGGTTCCTTTCTCCTTTTCTTGTCAAAATCACCCCGAAATCCTTGCCCCTGCCTGGTGGTATGGTTCATCAAGGGAGCCCTGGGTTTGGGGGACCATGTGGATGGCACGGGAGCAAAGTCACATCTCTCCATGCCTGAGGAGCAGGGAAATGCTAAATGCTCAAACACCCTGCTCTCTTTGCACACCGCACTGCTCCGTGTGCCGTCGGACCCCAATTAATTCAGAAAGTTGGTGCACACACATCATTTCCCACATTGCCCTTCTGACAGCTGTAAGCTGCTGGATTTTTGTGCTCAGAATGTCATTTTGAAAGTCTCACAGAATTACTAGGAACTGGGCTCAAAAGGAGGAGGGTGTATACTCAGCTCATGGCAAAGTGTAGATTTTTGTGTGTGTGAATTTCAGTGTAGCTTGTTGAGGCTGCATGACACAGAAGTGGAAGTAATTTACAATGCAAAGTGCTGTTTTTTCTATTTTAAATAATAACAGCCTAATTTGGAGGAAAGAAAAGTATGTGAAATTAGTTCTCCAACATTTGTAGCTTGTTAATACTTAAATTCTTCTTTATTGAGAGAATATAAAATGTTTCTGTAGAGCTCTGCTTTTTTTGCCCATGAAGCATTTTCCTTTCTTTTTGCCCTTCTGTCTAGACAGATTTCCTGGGGGCTGAGGAATACTTTCTATTGTAAAGAAAAAGGAAAGAATAACCACTAAGAAGACATCCAAATTGCTGGGGGAGGGGGCTGGAATCTATAAGCAAAATACTATCTGGAGAAAGTCTTTCAAGATTTTTATATTCTAAACAAAGTTCTAAATTAGGGATGTTTATAGTTTCAAATGAAGTTTGTATTTATAAAAAGTAATGTGCTGGGAGCTTGGCTGGGGTCTGATCCTTCACCCTGCCAGGTGCTGTGCAAGCACCATCATGTGATGATTCCCAGGAGAAGGCTCTGGGACAGTGTTCCTGCAGAGGTAGGAAAATGGAAATTACAAAGACCAAGTAATTAGTGGAAAATCCTATTTAAAACCTTTGTCCCCATCGCTCTGTATTTACTCATTATCTTTTATCTAAGCAAAAAATAGTCTTCCATTTTCCATGGAAAGCACTGGACTGGAGCAGTGTTTCTGGCATAATTTCTTTACTGTAAAACCTTTGAGGCCTGTTGCTTTTTTCCCTGGGGGAATTTCCCTGGGGGTCCTCTCTGCAGGCTGGCTGCAGGTCAGGCTGAGACCCCAGAAAACCTGTGGGAAGCAAGACCTGCTGATGCTTCTGCCCAATCCAGGCTGCAGTATGGGAGGGTTCTTGTCTGTCCCACCATACTTGCTTTTGTAAGGACTCAGATTTTATGCTGCAGCGTGTGTGGGAAGCAGTCTGTGAGTTTTATGTCTGAGGGGAGAAAACTTGTTTTTTATGTAGTAAACAGCCTGAAGGACAGGTTACAACTCTGCTGGTTTCCCCCTCCCACAGGGTGCTGCTGAGCATCTCAAACAGCCAAGTCTTTGGGCTTCAATTATACAACTGTAGTAAACAAAGATGAATAGATTTGATCACGGGTTAATTGTTCTTTTTTTTGCATCTTGCCGTTGCCCCTTAACCCTCTCTCAGTTAAGGAGACTTCTTCTTTTGGCTTTTGAATGTCCCATCCCTCCCAGACCCACAGTAGTCTCTCTCTCTGCACAGATGACACCCCATGGGGGCAGCTGTGACAGCTGTACCGCCAGCAGCAGGGCTGAGCTTCAGAACTGCACACAAAGGAGAGGTCACACTGCCTGGAAAACTGATGGTGGGGAGTGAGGATATGATCAAAACCTACAAAACCATGTGTGTTTTGGAGGGACCGGACAAGGGATCACTGGCTCCTGTCTCACGGGCCAGCAGGCATCAACTTCAAACAATCTGTGGGAGGTGGATCCTCATGACTCCTCTTCACTGTGGGTACTCCAAATTTATACAAGCTCAAAGACTGAACAAAATCACCTTAGGATTCCAGGCTAGAGAGGTCTTTGGCCTACACAAGTATTGCAGTCTTTATGTTTTAAAGAAGCTTTAGTGTTGCTGCTGAAATCAGCCATGTTTTTCCCTGAATTCTTCCTTGAGAGAGGCAAGCTGTGCCTTCAGTGATGTGCAGCTTCCTGAGCAAACCCAGGGATGACAAGACAGGCATTTGTGGTATTTTAGTGATGATTTGTAGTTGTGGTAGGGTGTGTTTAAACCTTGGTCTGTCACCACGGTGTCCATCCCAAAAAGAATTTACTGAGTGCTTGATTCAGGCATGTTGTGCAGGGCTCTTTGGCTGGAGTTCCAGTAGTTCTGTCCTGGAAAAGCTCGTATCGAAGTCTTGTGGCAGCAATAAAGTAAGTTTAGAGACTTGCTGTAGCTTGAACTGGGTTGATTACAGTGCCAAGTGTTCATAACCTCCTGCTTTGTTTCCCCTTCAGGTGTACTGGAGCTGATTGTCTTGTAAGAAAAATCTGTAATGACTGATGCTGCTGCCAAATGAAAGGTTAAGAAACAATGAGAAACTTGTCAGCTAAAGCTGCAAGTGTTAGCAATTGAGAGGTGCTCTTGGATGGGAAAGGCTAAGCATTGCCCATGAGTTATGGACTGACAGTTCGGCAAGTCAGGTGACCTCACAGGATCATTCAGCCCTATCTTCTCTAATTTTCTGCTGGAGGCTACTTCTGCTTTTAAGGAGAGGCTCTGCTCCCTATGTGATCTCAGTTCTGAACACATTTCTGTGCTGCGGACTCTTGCTCTCTAAAGGTGATAAACTAACAAAAGTTATCTGTCAAGACCCTTGGGCTCCTGAAGCAAAGATGAAAGGGATGAATAAAGGTGCACCTTTCTTTTTTCAGCTCCACATACTCTGAAATCTCTACTCTGAGTTCATCCAGTGTAAATGAGGAGCAGTTTCACATGCAGTTAGTCTGTCATTGGTGCGTGAAGAACTATGGACTAGAAATGGTGTTACTGGGACTGATTATAGGTGGGCACATGCAAAACCTCTTGGGGGTCCTTAGGAACGGGGCATGGGAGGACAAACTGTTGTTGGGATGGCCATGAATACAGGACAGGTGCACAGGTTGCTGGACTTGGAACCTCTTTTCAGAATGTGGCAAAAGTATTCAAGTCCTTTTGGGTGAGCGATGTTTCTGTGGAAAACTGGATCTGGCTCCTGGTACTGCACTTTCCTGCCTCCTAACTACCCTTGCTGATGAGGTCTTCTGTTTTGTGCTGCTTCTTCCATTTGAGATCTTGAGGCATCACCTGCCCATCTGAACCAAGGCAGAGGGACACCCCTCCTCTGCTTTGGGACCCACGACCCCAGCCATCTGCTGCCTAGGAGCAGCTTTTAGCCTAATGCTGCCTCTTCCTCTGTGAAACGGAACAAGTGTCTCCGTTGCTTTGTTTGGTTTTATCATGCTAAACAAGGAGTTTTCATCTCTATGCTTGCAGCTTCCACTTAGATTCTTCACCAGGATGTTTCAGGGAGATACTTTGAAAGTGTCTGAAATGTCAGAAATCAGTGACATAAGGTCCTGCTGGTTTGATGTTCTACCACTTGTCCTACAGAGGGGGTGCTTGGGATGGAAGGGAAGAAGGAGAGGTAACACATCTTTCCATATTGCCTCCCCTTGTCTCTGACTCCAGAGCTCGATGACTGCTTTCTCTAGATCTTGGGATAATGAAGAGCCATGGTGGGAAGCAGCCTGATGCACAGATGTGCTGATAGATGTGACAGTCCATAGGAACCCAATACATCAGCTTTCTACATGGAGTTCGTTAATTTTGAATTTGTTTAATGACCTTAAATTGCAACTGACTTTAGAAGGATTAATGTGTTGTCTGGAGCCTCCTCAGCAGAGCTGCTTATCTGCAGGGAAGCAGATGCATCTTCATCTGCTAGCAAGGCTTTAGACCTGAAGCTGAATGCTTATGGCCAGTGTATTATTGCGGGGATGAGCTGCCCAGAAACACATTTTGGCTAGAAATTAAGGATATTGAAATATCCTTAATATTTCCAAGCAGTTGTTCACAGCCTCCTGGGGAAGACAAATCCTGCTTATTTTCAGGATAGGGCTTGCTTATTTCTTAGAGACAGGGAGGAAGCCATGCAGCTGCCTGGGAGAGTGTAAGTGTAAGGATATGTTTCCAGGCTGGTGTCCCAGCCTTCCTACAGCACCCCACGGCAGAATAAGATTCTTGTTCCAAACCTTGTAGCCTTCTTTACCATCAGGCTTCTCATCCAGTGAAGTGAGAGGTGCCTGGGAATTTTTGATTTTGGCACAGTGAGATGGCACACAGTGATACATCTCCTGTTTCCCAGGGGAGGCACTTTGCCTTTTGTGCCCTGCTGTGCATTGTTAAGGTACCAGCTTCCCACCTTGCTGGGCACGTTTCTAGTTGCAGAGGGAACAACAGAATGAGGATTTGCACGTGTACGTGTCCACCCGCCTGTACGCTCTGTCTGCCAGTTTGAGGAGGTTACACTGACCCCTGTGTTTCCACTGTTCCTTTTGGACTGAGCATTTCCCATGGGTGAACCTGTCTCCTATTCTGAGCTCATCAGGTGCTTCTGGCCTTGGATATGGCTTGCTGTTGATGGAGAACACTCAGCTGTATGTGCAGGCCAGGTGCTGTGTCACCTCGTATGAGTGTGGCATTGTTCCTGGTGACCTCAGCCAGAGCACTGTGGGAACATCTGCTGGAATATCTGGGTTTGGATGAAGGAATGCTCTCTAGTCCCAAATTATTTTCTATATAGTAGTATACTGCTTTATTGCTCTTGGGTGAGGGCTCATCTTGCAGTGTTTTCTGCCTGAAACACCCCAGTTTCATTCCTCTCTTTTTCAATGCTACTGAGGAAAAGTGTGGGAAGCAGCCCCAGCCAAGGGCACTGCAGGGCTGTGGATCTGTGCCACTCCAGCACCTTGTCCCAAGGGGATCAGGGGGATGCTTGGGATCCTGCCTGCACCTCACAAACCCCACCAAGACTCCTCTTAAAAAATCCAGTGGTGGGTGCAAGAGGAAGCTAAAGAGAAAACCCATTTGAATATACCCAGATGAGTCTGGTTTTCATTTTCATCATTTTTATAAGCGTTTGTAAGACTTCCAACAATCCTCTTTTTATGTTGTCCATGACTTTTTTGACTAATTTGACACTCTGGGATGTTGTTTTACATTTCATTTTAGTCTCTAATCACAGAAAATTATAGCTGGCCACACATGCTGGCTTTGCATTCTTGCATCTTGTTTATGTTCGTTTGTACTAGGGGATAGCACTCACTGTGTCTGCCCAATTTATTTTTCTCTTCAGCAGCAGGAATTTCCAATGCTCTGGAGCTTCATTACCGTGTGCAAGAAACTAAATTCAAGGTTATCATACTTGAACTTTATAACTTCTTGATGTACAATGTTTTATTTATTTATTTAAGGTTTATTAAATCTTTCAAAAAGTAAGCCCTTTAGAAGAAGTGCATGACATGTAGCTTATTAAGTGAACTTAATTTAATTTTGAGATTTAAGAAGCTTGAATTATGGGTGTCCCAAATATTTGATTTCTTCCCTGAGATGTATGGTGGGGAGAGATGAGCTGTTTGACCCAATGACTTAACTTCTGATATCTGTGAGCCAGTGAAAAGCATGTTTTCAGAGAGGGATGCATGTACAGATTTCTTGTAATGGTTCTCCTTAGTGTGTTTTTGAGGTCTCATTTGAATGTCATGGTTTTACCACATTTTTTGCAAAACCTTCTTTTACTGATGTCTAGAAGATAATGAATTTTTTTCCTCCACTTTGATTAGTAAGCATTTAATGAGTCACTGCTGGTTCATTTTGGCTGTTGGTTTGTGTCTTTGTTTGAAAGATCAGTGTCTGCCAAGGAAGGCAGGAACCTTCCTTGGAATGGAAAATATTACCTGCATCCCTCCAAATTATTATAACTTCGAAATTAAGGGACTTTCAGGCAAACTTATGGGAAAAAGAACAACAGTTCTTTAGTAGTATGCATATGTGTAAGACAGCAACCAACAACAATAGTAACAACAAAGAACAGAAAACCCAAAAGTCTCTTCCCACCCTTAGAGCCATTTCCTCCTTGGCGCAGTTCCCGACCCAGCCAGCAGGGGCGCTGGTGGCTCCCGGCCGGGCAGGGCGGGTGCGATGATTCCCCCGTGGCTGCAGGGGGCGCTGTGGCTCCGAGGCCGCGCGGCAATGGCGGCTGCGACAGCAGGGGCGGGCACAGCCTGGTGACAAAGCGAAGGCAGCGAAGGGAAACTCCTCCACGGCCCTAGCAGGAGCTGGGTGGGTCAGGGGGACATGGGGTGTTGGGTTCAAGTGTAGCGAAAAAGCCGCAGGCAGCGGCAGAAAGCAGCGGGCTTGGGCAGCAGCAGTCAGGTTTCCGTAGCAGCTGCCGCACGCGGCTGGGAGACGCGACCTGTGGGAAGGGGGAGAGCATTGGGGTCCCAAATTTGTGCTCTGGAGCACCCGAGTAGATGGTGGGGTTGTTTGGAGTGTGATCAGGTGTTAATAAGGTTCCAGTTCTTAAAAGCAAAAGCCTCCCTCGCGGTAGGAGGAAGCAGTGACAGGCTGGACTCCGTAGTGGCAGCAAGTTGGCCATTGCCCTCCAATCCCAAGAGCAAGAGAAAGCTTGGAGCCCAGTCCAGCCCCTCACCCTCCTAGCCAAAATCTTAAAAGAAAAGCCCCAGCTAAAGGGCTGCAGCCATTGCACCCCTTCACCCCACCTCGGCCACTTCTTTTGGATCTGTTAAGTACTGGTCGTTATAATTTCTTAGGCAACAGATGGGAGAAAGTTTTCTGAGAGAAAAAAGAAAAATCCTAACCTCCAAGAGTAATTCTTTAACTGTGAGACCATTTCTTAATTCTGAGCACAACCTATGGTGATCAGAGCAAAATCTCCAGGTATTTTCTAGGGCTTGTACTTAACAGGAGCACCTTTGGTTTATAGTTTAAAACCTTTTCTTCAATAAAAATCCCCATGAGATGGGTTTCTGCTGTAATTACTTCTTTCCACAGGAGTTGGTCCTTTGACACTAAATCCATCCTTTGCTCTAACTCACAGCATTAAAGGTCATGTCTTTGCCAACATCTCCTAAAGCAGAAGAGCACTTTTTTGGATGTGCATAGTAAATATAATCCATGTTTTAGTAGTTTTAGTAGTGGCTGAAAAACTTTCTTCTTCTCTTTTTCTTTTCTCTCCTTTTAGAAAGGTGCCATTTTAAAAAGCTTGATGTTTGCCTTATTCCAGCAGAAATGCTCTTGGCCTATGGGCTCCTGCAGTTGTTCCCATGGTTTGTGTTGTCTTGCTGGCCTTGGGTCATTCATCAGTGCCTATGTGCTGAGAGGCCTCTGTGACCCACCAAGGGAATCTTTTTGGAAATCTCCTGGGTCCTGGAGTCACTGGAGGCAGGGTTTTCTGCCTCAGTGTAGTTTGAGAAGCACCTCTTGGCTTCACTTCACCATCGTCCGCATTCAGCATAAACTCACACACTGCTCAAGAGAGCTGTTGTACATCGATGTCTCCTTTTCTTGCTCATCCTCTAACAAATAAATAGCAGCTTGAGCACTGAATAATGCTGCTTTCAGAAGAAGCCTTCATGCATCTTCCTCCTGTGCAGGGAAAATGCTGTTGAATGTTCAAATGAATGAGTTTATTTTGGTGCTGTGGAAAAGACGTGGGTGGTGGCTGTTGAGGGGGGGGTTTGCTGGTGTGAATGGCTGTCTTGTGAAGGCTGTTGAGACAGCAGCCCTGATGGCTGTGTGTCCCGACAGCAAGTGCACTATGGCAGTGTTTGTGGAAGACAGCAAGTGCACTATGGCAGTGTTTGTGGAAGTGCTTACCCTGCCCTGCCGCATTGCCCCGGCTGGATGCATGAGGAGCTGGAGACAGATGGCCTAAGTAAAGAGAGGGATGAGCAGCATGCTCAGACCCCAACGTGGGGTTTCAGACCCCAGTTTGGACTTACGGTTCCAGTTGGAGCTGCTTGCATCAGGACAAGAACCGAGATTTTTGTTTCTCTTTGCAGTGTGCTGAGGTTTCTCGTTATTTTACGATGCAGCCACAATTATTTGTTAAAAGCAGTTGTGCCCTGCGTGTGCCACACCAACCTCACATCTGCATATGGAATGCTAAAGAGTGGTGTGGTTTAGTGGTGGGCTTGGCAGTGCTGGGTTCATGGTTGGACTCAATGAGCGAAGGTGTCTTTTTCAGCCTTAGTAATTCAGTAGTTTCCCTTTTCCTTTTTTTTTCTGTGGCATGACCAGTTGTGCGGCCTGCAGAGGAGGACCTGGTTGCTCCATGGTGAGGACCTGCTGCCTGCGTCCAGTCCAGGGCTGGGGTGGAGCCCAGGGATCTCTTACTGGTTCACAACCTTTCATGCCTGGCATGCAGCAGGTCCCATGCTTACGTTACCTTGTACAGCTTCCCATCAGTTACAGAAACTCCCAGTTTCTCTCCTCTGTAAAATCACCAGGCATTGATGAAGGATTAGTGAAGGATTTTAATTTAGCACAAATAATTGGATTAATCTGAAATTTGCTTCCTGTTAGTTTTAGATTAGCCATTCAAATAGTTGGAGCTTGATTTTGCACAAGCACAAGCCACAGTGCCACATGGAGCTGATCAGGGCTGCCAGCCACTGCTGATCCATCAGCTATTGGTTTCCTGATTTGTGTGTGTACATGACGATGGGTGGCTAGAGATGACAACCTGTTGAAGCAGTTTATAAAATTGAAACAAATTATGTATTCAAATTAGGTATATTTTATAAACCAGTTAAACCAGATAAACTAAACCAATTGAAGCCCTGTCCAAATGTGAGTACAGATTTGTGATGTCAAAACTCATTATGTGATCTACTGAAGTATTCTCCTGTTTTTAAAAAGGATAACCCAGAATGTGCAGTTACTCACCCCATCAGATGAGGGCTTTCAATCTTGGAAGAGTTATCTTAGGTTGTGTTCCATCCCCAGAGGACAGTCACCCTCTGACCTCTCCAGCTCCACTGACCCTCCAGTGGGGCTCCATCTATACCCAAGTCCAGATAAGGTTAAATTAATCCTCACTGGCTGGGCTCTGACCTTCTGCCCCAGCACAGCCACCACACAGAGATCATGGGGAACTGGTCAGCATTTGTCTTAGGTTGCAATATAGGATGTAACCAGAAGTCAGTATTCTATCACCATCTGTTAAAAACCAGGTGGTGCAGTGTTCTTAATCTTTTCCACAACCCATCCTTCCTCCAGGAAGATATCTCCTATTAAATGGGCCATTGAATCGCATTACATGACTGATAAAATTCCATCATCCCATTGGGAGATGCTCCACCCTGGGGGAGGAGCCAAGAATTTCCTACCTAGATAAAATCTGAGATTTGGAACACCAAGGCAGCCTTTTCCCACTGGACCTTCAGAGGAAAACTGGACCTTTCCACAGAACCACTGCTTCAACAGAACCATATCTGTCACTGCAGGAGGATGCAGCCACCATTTAATGGGACTGCTACCAGCACCCTGAGTGACTGACGGGGTGTCAGGTTATATTCTGACTCTGTCCGTGTTTTGGGTTTGTTTTTTGCAATACTGTATTCCTATCTTATTTTTTCCTAGTAAAGAACTGTTATTCCTATTCCCATATCTTTGTCTGAGAGCCCCTTAATTTCAAAATTATAATAATTTGGAGGGAGGGAGTTTACATTTTCCATTTCAAGAGAGGCTCCTGCCTTTCTTAGCAGACACCTGTCTTTCAAACCTAGACAGCAGTCCATTACTGCAGCCAGCCATAGCACGGCTGAGGCCAGTGTCAGGTCACATCCCTGCCAGAACACATGGACCTGCCACACAACCGTGTTGTTCTCTGAGACGTACAACCTGTAGTTGCTCATTCAGTCTGTACTAATCACCAATCATACTGTATCAGTCTCTTGCTCAAGTTCTGTGATATTTTCACGTCTGTAGATTTAAACGACAAAGGAGAAGCTCCCTATGTGTTTCTGGCATTAAGGACATTATCAAAAAGCTGCTGATGGAGGGGCTGCAAGGAGAGCAGCTGGATGCAAAGTGCTCACAGCAACCTGCTATGCCTCAGGCTGTCAGAAGCAGGAGGGCATTTCTCTTCTGTGGGAGCACAATCATCGCCCCCAGACTGTGCCAAACAGGAGCAGATAGAATTGTTTTAGAGCCCAGGAGACACAGTGTATTCATTAGTGGTCTGTTCATGGCTATCTCATCTCTTTGCTGGAATCTTTCTTCTTCTAAAACTTGCTTAAATCTCATTGAAGGAAGATTTTTTTTTTTGTAGTACCAGCAGCCTGCTAATTTTTTCCAAGTAGCTTCAAAGCAGTGCCTTAAACAGTCTTATATGTAGTCAGCATTTGTCCTGGGGATGAATTTTACAATGGGTGCTTTGTAAAACTGTTTAGTGTGTGGAAGATCTTAGTTTTTTTATCTCTTTCTTATGCACTGCTTCATTAGATTTTTTTTTCTCTTATCATTTCTGTTTAAGGGTTTGTAGCTGATCCCTTTATTTTTGGAAGAGAATACCAAATAAATAGTGATTAGCATGAAATATGACTCATGGCTTCCTAAAGGATGTGCTTTAGAACTGGTAAACAGTTGTAATTGCTGTTAGATGAAAGTAGCAAATTGAATACATTCTCATAATAATTATAAAGAGATAGATAGACTATTCTTTCTCCCAAATCTAATTGGGATTGCTATAGTGTTCAGTTTTCCTAGTAGAGGATGATCTGTGTGAGAATTAAATGTAGTTATAAATGTAGTCATAAAAGCTGAGTTTAAGTAAGTGGAAGAAACCTGCTTCTACACAGAGACGAAGGAAGTAACTATAGTGTGGGTTTTTTTCTGAGGAGAAAGAGCTGAATATAATATTCTATGGCCTGGAGATCATCTCACCTACAGTGGTGTTACGTATTTGCTGGGACTGGTGCCAAACTACTAAGGAATTGTTTGCAGGAGACCTCAGGCATGAACCTTTGAAAAATCCTGAAATTTCTTCTGTTTCTGCCAGTCACATCTGAGATAGGGTAGGAGTAGGAGGGTTTTGCAGTATCACTAATTTAAGTCAGAAATCAGAAATAATAATACCGAGTAATTCATTACAGAAAACTCTATATTTTTCTTGGTGCAGCTGCCTGCTGTTTTACAGATCATTGGTTCCTCTGAATCCAGTTAAATCTTAGGGAAGAATCTAGGATATTTGTATACTCTGGGCATTCAGGAGCCGCTCTGTGGAGGTCTGTCAAAGAGATCTACCAAGGAGAGGTGTCAGGTCTGTTCTCACTTTTCATTTGGCTAGGTCTGGCTTAGGGTTTTTCAGACATGAGTCTCTGCTGGAGCTGTCAGGTGTGCCTTCACCGACCTGTGCACTAAACCCCGGGGATGCTCCAGAGGGGTGGCCTCCAGCATCCCTGCCCTGACGGGCTTGTTGAGTGGTGTTCACCTGAAGTGACAGCCAAGAGGAGGAGGAGGGTGTCTGCCAGCGTGCTGTGCCCACCATGCCAGTGTGACATCCTGCCACACTGTGCTCTGTGCATACATGTTCCAGGAGTTAAGCAGGAGGGGACACGGGAGTGTGTGCAGGGAGCTTTTCCTGCCCTTTACCATCGTTAAGTGACTGAAATTGCTTTCCAGCTGCAGGGGGATTTAGGTTCCCTTAGGTTGCCCAGCCGTAAATCACTGTGTCAGAGCCATGCAGGCAGCCCTGATGTGATCAATGCTGGGTGTTTCATCAAACAGCACAGGTGGGGAATGGACAGGACAGCAGGGCTTCTTCCCTCAGATGCACCATTCGGGATGTCACCCGTGGGGAGAAATGCCACATGTGCCTGTGGATTGCTGCCTTTTCCTAGTGCTGGCAGCGCCCTGCTTATTGCTTTGCCATGCCAAACAGTGGCCAGAGGCTCTGCAGTCAGCTTCTTAACAAGGAAATTATTTTAAAAGAGCCTGTTTTGTAGCTAAACTTAGTACCCTTGGATGCCGTCCAAAACTCCGCAGCAATAATGCAGCAAATAGAACTGTTTTAAAATACATTAAATATGCAGTTTGGCTCATGGTAGCTAAGTCCTTGCAGACAAAGAGTAGGTGAAAAACACTAACTTGCATTGTGTGCATATATGGGATGGTTCGTCATTTGCAAATAAACATCTATGTGGGGAAAAAATAATAAAACAAACCGACTAATTGCAATGTTACAGGAATGTGTTCTTGGCAAGAGCTCTTTCACTTCTAAACTGAAATTCTTACTCAAATCTGAGCTGTAAAATATAGGAAAGGAAAAAGAAACGATAAGCCTGTTTCAGTTAAACAAAAGCAACAGATTCAGCATTTGCTAGAGGCAGATTTTGAAGAGAAACTCAGACTGAAACTAGCACAGGAATCCTAATTAGCGTGTTTTCCTAACAATAGCATCATCTTTCCGAATGAACAGGGGCGTACAACTGAGTAATTTTTAGCAGAATGATGGTTTGGTTTTGAGGCACAATCTGATGAATCTGCACTTAGAGCATTCCCAAAAGTCTGTCCTGGTGCGATTCTTCCAGATTTCACTTTCTTAAGTGCATGCATGAGCACTGATTCAACTGAGTGTTCAGAAATAACAAAATAACACCCGTCAGGCTCAAACTGATAGCAGGCAGATGATTCAAGTTTTTGAAGGTTGTTTCAAGCACGTATTAAAAAAGAAGAAAAAAAGACCTCATAGCTATTAGTAATTTTGTAAGTGGCTATTAATAGAGATTTTAGTATATGTTTTCCTAAAAATACCACCACCAACCTTCAGAGAAACAACTCTCCAGCCCTGCTCAGTAGGATGCACTTGGGCTGAATGCAGTCTTTTAAACTGATTTAAGCAAACAGCATGCAGATTTGCTGTACCATTTTTTATGGTACTGAGGTAAGGTACTGCTTTTTTAATTAAACAGTGATTTGAGGGAAAGTGAGTATTTCCAGGCCAGCTCAAGCCACATAAATGTGAATGTCTTGTGCAGATGCAGGTATGCATTATTTTTGGGTTTTGCTATGGGTTGTATTGGCATTTGTAGCTTTATAAACATTTGCTGAGAGCTTATGGGTCAGGATCAGAAGTTGGGTCAGCAAGGGGATGCAAGCAGTAGGCAGAGGTTGAAAGGAGGAGGTGGATGAAGCTTGCTCCAATAACTGGAAGGCTCCTAGCTGCTGTCTGAACTCATGGTGGGGATTTGGACCACCTCAATGCCAGCTGGACTGTCATCTTCTGAAGCATCCTTGTAGCCAAACTAGGGAAATGGATGGACTGCAAGGTGGGGGGGAACTGGCTGGGTCATATGCAAGGGAGAATTGTTAAAGGTTCTATTTCAAGTGGGATTCCTTTGGGGTAGATACAGGGACCAATGCTGTTTAGCAACTCCATGGTTATAGAGATGATGGAGGCAGGGTATGGTCTTTTCCTTTTGTACTGGAGATCCAGTTGCTTTAATTAACCTTCTCAGCCTAGCTAACACGTGCAGAGAGCATATATTCTAGTTTGTATTTGTTTGTTTGAGATTGAGAAGTTGCTTAGGAACTGGGAAAAAAGAGAAATTTGGAAGTGATAGTGATACATATTCCTCTGAAACCCTTCTTATATCCTTGTCGTAATAAAAAGGAGTAGCAGACCTGACCCCTCTGTGACCCAGGAGGAGCAGGGTTCCATCTTCAGTATGGGCATATGTACATTGACTTCTGGAGCAGTCACAGTGAGCACCTAATCAACTCCTATATTGAACTGCAGCTGATTCCAGTAGGAAATGCACCCCTGTCTGCATTTAGAAATGCTGAGCTAAATTTTGGAAATCTGGTCTGTTGCAACTGGAGACAAACCTGTCAGCTTTGCTCTACCTACATGTAAGTACCTTTCATTGAGGCAGTTTGAAATGCAGGTACATTTTTAAGAGACTGACAAAGCACAAATGGCAATCTTCAGATTCAACTGATTAAAGGATTCAGAAGCTGTCCACAGTATTAAGTTTTCCCAACAGAAGCTATTGTCTCTGTGGGGTGACATAGGCTGGATTATGCTGGTTTTTTATTTTGGTTTGGACCTCTAATCACACTGTGGCAAGAGCATGGTTATCTGATACTTGCAAGTATCAGTTATTGTTCCAGGTCCAGTTTTTTGGGGCAAGAAGATTGGTGGTGGTAGAGCCAGGGTTTGTGAAATGTGCCTGGCAGTGGGTGCTGCCTTAAAGACCCTGGGGTGGAGGGAAGACTGTGATCCCCAGCAGGATGGGGACAAGCACAGCATTTTATACAGGGGTGAGGAGTGAGCAGCTCATTCCCAGCAGTGAATCTTGAAGTGAAGCTGAAGTGCCTGGTAGATGCCTCTGTGTTTGGTGTGGTGTTGAAGTTTTTAATAGCCAAACAATAAAATGTAATGTTTGAAGGGAGCAGGAGCGGATTGATTTTTATTCCTTCAGAATGTTTTCTTGGCTGCTGTTCCTAGACATTGGAGTTGTGTGGGTTCTTTAGGACTGTCTGGGCCTGAATGAGCTTTGCATGCTTTTGCATACTGTAGGAATAATGGCAGGAAAAGGATTTCAGGAAAGGTAAGTTTCAAATGAAGGTGTCTTGATGAAGTTTATGCAAGTGCTGTGTTATGACCTGAGCTTCTAACATTTGTTCAAGGGCTCAGAGAATTTTGCAGAAATGCTCAGATAGGTCCTTTCATGTTTTATTCGAAGTCTGACTTCTCTATCAATGTGTTTCAGTGTGGTCAGGCAGTCACTGAGGCAGAAGGAAGAATAGGTTCACTGCCTAACTGGTGATATTTGCAAAACAGGAACATCATTTTGTACATTCAGCTTTGGTCTGGGCTTGGCTTCTGCTTTTCTGACACAGCTTTTCTGTGTCCAGAAAGAACCTGCAGCAGTGCTGTCACATTAAAATTTCTGGTTTAGATGCAAGCCAGCTTTCTTGCTTGGAAGTCGGGATTTTGCTCCCTCTGGGGAAGCCTGTTATCTGGTTACAAGCTACTACATGATGGAGGCATGCTGAAGAGTGGTAGTACACTAAATGCTGCAGCTGTAATTGAACCACACCAAGCATCACCTGCTTTTAAGTTATTAATGAGTTTGAACTATTTATAAGCAAGTAACAGTGTGAAAAGAGAGGGCTTGTTTGTCTCCGGAAGAAAGTCCTGTTAAAGTCTAGGAGCATGCATTTATGTTATATATTCTGATAATGCAAAGTCTAGAAGGGGTGGCACCATGGGTCTGGCACTCAAGTGTCTGGGTAAGGAATCTGGCACCAGGGGAGCCCAGCATCCATCATCATCAGCCAAGCATCCTCGGCTTCCTCCTCGCTCCTCAGGGGGACATGCTGCCTTTAACCATTTCATGGAATGTTAAAAAGGCTCCAGCTAGTTGCCATGCTTGGGTGATTGGACTGAGGTGTCCATCAGTGCCAGGAATATTGCTCTGCTCAGCTGCTGCTGCTGCTGCTGAGTGGGCCCTGACTTAGAGTGAGTTGGGGAGGCTCTCCTGAATGGCACAGGATAGGTCATGGTGCTTTGTATCTCATGGCCTGGAGGAATTACCAAGGAGACATTTTGTCCTCTCTATTTCAAGAGCTTGCTGCAAACTGCCTGATGACATTTGGTCAAGTGAAAAACTCACAGGTAATAGTATAGGTAGGTTTTGGTTTCCAAACAAGAAAATAAGAGGACGAAAAACAGTGGTACAGATCAGATTTCAGGGGGGAATAGACTGCTATTGGTATTCTCAGATGTGGTTTGATCTCAAAGAAAAACAGATCTTCACTTTAAACCAATTTCATGCTTCGGCAGTTCTACCCACTCCTGTCATCTCAGCACCGTGGGTTGCAAATGGGACCCGTGCAACTTGCAGGAGCTGAGGCATTGCTGTGACACCCTTCCTGTGCTCAGCTCTGTGGATTATGTGGACCTAGTAAGGCCAAGCAAAGTTTCTTCTGATGTTCACAAAATTGAGACCTTAAATTGGGCTGTTTAAAAGATTGCAACATCTTATAAATCATGTATTGGAGCAAAAATAGCGACTGCTTGTCTGACTTCAGGGATTTAACTGTGAGGCTGTGACCTCTAGAGGCTAAGAATAAACAAACAGCTTTCCATCACTCCCTGCTCCAGCAGAGATGTGTTCCTGTGGTGGCACATTTTTGTAGCATTTCATGAACTCTTGTTTCATGTGATGATTCCTCTAGCTTTGGAAATGTAATTATAGTGCACCATAAATTTTTTACTTTTGGCAAGATTATTAGAAATGGCCATTTTGTTTGCAGAGATCATTTTTACAGCTCTTCTTAAACTGATACCTTGAACTGGTAATGGACACCTAGACTTAGTAATACTTGTGCCTGAAGTGCCACATGGATTTTTTTGCACGTGCATATTTAAGTGCATGTTACATTAGATTTAACTTTAAGTACGGTCTGCTGCTGCAGTGGGGCCATTTCTGGAATGTAATAGGCAGCCACAATTTGTTGTCATTGGCATTGCACACCAGGGAAGCAGGAAATAGCCGCTCTAGCTGAAAGCACTGTGTCCAGTGTGGCTTAGCTTACAAGCTCAGATGGAGTCACAGATGGTGCTGCTGATATGGCCATAGGTCTTGCTGCAAATAGTGCTGGGGATAGAGCCTTGTACACCCAAAATAACCAGCAAAGTGGTCTTGAGTCCTGTCTGTGGTGCTTGCAGCATAACATTGTGGGTTTTCTTTGGTGTATGATTTAATGTCTGAAGCTTTCAGTTGCTTTCTGTCTGTTTTCAGGGTGTTAATGAGACAGTCCTCATGCTCTCACTGCAGTAAACAGAGAATTGCTGAAGGAGATCAGATCCACAGTGGTTCAGACGAATGTGCAGACAGACCATAACCTAGACCCAGGAAGATAAGTTTCTTGCAAGGTCTGAAACCACAGTCTTTGTTCCAAAGAATATTGGATTTTGTGGCAAGTCCAGAGATCCTGATGATGCCTGGAGGTGACAGATCCCTCTCTCAGACCCGTGGGCATCCTTGCCTCTCCTCTGCCTGCAACATTGAGCTCTGCTATAACTTTACCTACTGGACATGCTGGAAGGAGAAATAAAGTTGCTTGGGGGTTTTTTTGGCTTTGTTTTGGGTTTTTTTTAGTTTTGTTTGTTTGTTTGTTTGTTTGTATGGTTTTTTTTTTTTGTTTTGGTTTGTTTTGGTTTTTTTTGGGGGGGGGGGTTTACAATAAAAGTTTGTTGTAATTTCAGGACTGTAGTTGCTCCTAGTTGACCTCATTGCTGCCATCACTTGAGGTGCTGCAGACTGAGCTGGATGCCTGTGACTGTACCCTGAGGCTCCTCTTTCAGTCTGCTCTCTTTGTAAGGGGCAAGGTGGTAGTAAAAAGGAATCTCTACATTTAAGAGTGAGGACTCCAGTTTTAGTTGCTCTTTTGATTAATTTAGTGTGTGCTGCCCCTTCTCCTTTTCTAGTAGTGATGGGGAAAGACTGCCTCCTCTTCAAGGCTGTCTGAGGTTCATAAGGAACCCAGTGTTCAGAAGATTGTGCCTTTGGGGTGGCATAGTGCAAGGGCCAGTACTTTGATGACAGTGCATATATTTTTCTTGAAACAAAGACTTTCCTTGTATAAGCAGTGCTGTGCTTGCCTTGTTGCTTCATGAGACCCATGTTCTAGCAGATGGCTGTGCTCTGTCCTTTAGTAATTGTCTAAATGCAGTGGTGTTGATTTGTTGATCATTTTTCTTCTGTTCTCTTGATTTGTGCTTGTGAACCTTTCTCCTGTATGGGTTTTTTTCTTGGTTTTGGTTTAGTCTGTTTTTTTGTTAATGATACCATCCTTTTGTTCTCAGTCTATTTTAAGGTTTAAATTGTTCAACATGCCATGACAGGAGTTTCAAAGAGCATCACAGAAGGTCACTGTTTTCTTGACTCTCTTAGTCCAGATACAGAGCAGGGTCTTTCACTTCCCTCTGCAGTCATGCTGGCCTCAGCACACCTGGAGGGAAGGTCTCCTCCCTGGTGGGCAGGTGAACAGAGCATTTCAAAGCAAGGGTCCACCATGCAGTTTGGAGAGAGTTACACAGATCCCAGAGAGGATCTTGGAATAAATGGGAAATATGGACTAAGTAGGTTTTTAAGAATTAGAAAGCTGTAATGAATATCCAAATAGCTTTGTAATGTGGTGTTGCCATAGAAACAGAGTTTTTACAGCAGCTCATCATCAGAATTGTGCCAATACTGTTTCCTACTTCACCCAGTTGTAGAGAGAGCTGTTTTAAGAAGCTGAGAGCCCTTGGCTTGAAGTATCATGGGGGTTTTCTGAGCAAGTTAGCAAGGAGAATACTCAATTGGCCTGACGTCAGCATGGAGCACAGGGGAACCCCTGGGTGCCTTTGCTTTGGGGGAACATGGGTGCAGTGTGGCAAGGGCTGGGACGACCCTGGTGTTGCTGATCTACCCTCAGCAGTACCAGGTGAGCCTGGTGAGGGCTTGTTTGGTCCATGGGATTGCTGTCTGCAAGGAACACAATCTCTTCCTTCCTCACGCTGAGCTCAGAGCCTGTGGCTTGGAGTATTAATGGCTGTGGTCATTATCAGTATGTGCAAATGAGGCTGGGCATTTTCTCTATTCAAATAGACCCGTGGAATGATGCCTCATTTTATTTTACAGACAGTGCTAAACCATGGTTTTCCCACACCCACCCTTTCTTCCCTGCCTCCACTCAGGCCCGGGATGAGTGATGGATGAAGGAAGCAGCATGCAACTCCGTGACAAAGTGGGGTATTCACATTCTGTGAAACGTGCTCCAAGTGCAATATTCAGCCTCCCAAAATAAACTGCGGAGCAAGCCCATTCAGGGGCAGGCAGTGAGTGCAAACATCTGAGGAAAATGCAAAAGCTGCCTGGAGAATCCCCAGGGCTGTGCTCTGTGGAGGGGCTCAGGGCGCCACAGGAGCAGTGCTGAGTACCCAGGGGGTCTTTTTCTTAACGAAAAACACAGCAACCCCCTTTGCACTACAGAGGCTTAATTAAACAACAGCATGTGGTTCTTGTGCTTCTTGGTGATAACTGAGTGCCAGATGATGGGATGTAGCAGAGCTTTCCTCATGTAAGTACTAGTACTGTGCTGTGAAAATGAGACTGGCATTAAAAACAGTCCTCCCGATTAATACTGGTAGTTGAGTGCTCAGGGTTCTTATGTATGAAATTAAACATTGTGCGTCTGATGTAAAATGCTTGCAAGACAGGTAATTAATAACATTAGAAACTAATTAACTGGAAGTCCCATGTATCTGATGATGACTACGTGAGCAGACTTGATTTGAAAATCACTCTGGATGTTGTGGAGAGGGCTGGGGCTTTTATCCTCTCACAGCCTCCTACTCTCTCAGGTGTGGAGGGGGCAAGCCCAAGCAAAGGCTTGGTGCTGTTCTAGGCTTGTTGTAACCTTTCATCTTCCTCACCTGGAAACACAGGGATGAGCAAGTTAGCAAAC
Source organism: Cinclus cinclus (assembly GCF_963662255.1). Lineage (NCBI taxonomy): Eukaryota > Metazoa > Chordata > Aves > Passeriformes > Cinclidae > Cinclus > Cinclus cinclus. The sequence goes on from NC_085060.1 coordinate 8,788,418, forward strand.
AAGTTCATGCTTCCATGTTTTCCAGTTCCAGTGACACGGATCCAGTGGGAGCTGGTGGCTGACACCTGGGAGGAGGATGTAGCAAGGCTGGGAGTGGGTCTGTGTTAATGAGATAGTGCCTGCTGTGTGTCCCCTGTGCCCAGGTACAGCGAGTGACGTCTGCCAGGACCACAAAGAGGCAATGCTGTACTTCCAGCCTAATTAGCAGCAAAACATCCACCAGCACAGGAATGCTTTGGTTTCTGCCACAGTCCTGCTTCCATCCAGCAGTAGCAGCACAAGGGTGGGTGGGTCTTCAGTGGGAGAGGGCTCAATGGTGCCTTGTCTTTCCTGTAATCCATTCCTGGAGAGCTGCTGCCTTGTTTCTTCATTGGATTTGGCATTGGTCAACTCAGGATGGATTTTTGGGGGAAAAAGACCCAGAGGTTAGCAACTCTGTGCTCTTGCTGTGCTGTGCTCCAGGCCCCTTTTTAGTTGGCAGCATCATCTTCAGTCTTGGATGTGGGGTTTTGGAGATGCTGTGGAGAGTGGTAGGGATCTGCAGGGGAGAGTGCAACATGCCAGATCTGTAGGATTTGGGCATCTTGCTGCAGAGGGGTGATTGAGTTGTTCCCTACCATCCCTGGCTGCAGGTCTTGTGTGTGGAGCAAAGGTATTTCAGGTGTAGGTGCTGCTTTTAATCAACCCCCCCCCAATACGAGCACTTGGAAAACCTGATGGAAAAGGACCAGAGACCTGAAACCAGCGAGGCCATGGGGAAGAGTTAAAAGGGAAGAATGGTAGAGTGAGCTGTGTCTGCTGCTGCCTGGTTTGGAATGTTCTCCCAGCCATGTGGGATACCGCACGCTGCTCCCTGCACTGCCAGTGCAAAGTGGCAGCTTGAAAGTGCCAAGACGGAGTGAGACTCTTTGGAGCTTTTTGTTGCCCTTCTGACAGGTAGTAAACAGGGCTCTCTTCTCATTATTACTAAATCAAAACTCTATTGATTCCTTCTGTGAAAATCCAGTGTGACATAAAATGTTTTATTTATGCTTTTAACGCAGGCTTGTTGCAAAAATGCTGTTTTTGTAAATAAATTAAATTAAATTCATTGCCAAGCCAGAGGCTCTAAAAACAGTCCAGCACTCCCTGGTGTCTCCTGGTCGATGGGAAGCTCGGTCCAGAGCTCTGCTGATCCCAGCAGAGTTATGGGGCTGCCTATGAGCTGCCTTGGGCACTGCTGGTGTGGAAACAGGATCCACTCTCTCTGTGAGCAGTGTCAGGACCAAAAGCACTGTCATATCCTTGTCTGTCCCTTGTCACTGCACTTTCTCCAGGAGCCCAGAAGCTACCAAAGTGCTGAAACACCTTTCCTTTCCAAGGAGTATTGCCTGTCTGCTCCAGAAGAAGGAAGCAAAATGCAAAAGGTTTTGAGAATAAAACACTACTCAGCATCACATTTCTGCCCACTTTGCAGCTGCGTTCTGCAACAGACATGCCAAAAGAAGGAAAGCAGGTCACTGATGCTGTGTGCTGCTGCTCTGCTTGTGGGCTGCCAGGGGAAATGACCTCACCATGGGTTTGGTGAGCAGGAATGTTCAGAGTTACTGGGACCAGTTCAGACCCTGCAGCTGACCTGATGCAGATGTGGTCATGCAGGGCACTGCAGGTGAAGACAGTGTGACACTGCTCATCAGCTCAGCATTAATTTTTGTTGTTTAATGTAGTGATTAATATTGTTTGTTCAGATGTCTAATGTAGCAGTTAGCCCATCAGGGTGTTCAGCGATAGGGTTACGGGTACTTTCTTTCTGTCAAAGAGTACTCAGTATCTCCAGTCTCCTGGTGCTTCCAGGTACTGCAACCTCATCTCAGAAATAGTGCAAGACGAGGTGACCGGCTGGCACAGGGGTGTTACTGGGCTGCCATCCAGTCAGAACACAAATTGTCACTGGGGCTGTCTCCACCTCAGCTCCTGAAGTATGTGGTGTTCTCCTTCTAGCAGGGACCTGCATGGCTTGACCTGCACTGCTCCATCTAATGCTTTGGTTGAACTTCTCTTAACAGGAATGAATTTTGAACCAGAGATGTGGCCCATGGCTAAAATCCACTGTGATGTGGCAGATGTCCTTAGCTGCTACAAAACTATCACTGATAAGTTATCTGGGATCATGTCCCTTGATTAAGACCCTGGGATAGGAGACAAAATACATCCCCTGGTGCTGAAAGAGAAAGCTATTGATTTTTCTTCCACTGGGTGAGATTGGTTTCTAGGTTTTGATGGATGACAGGTTGAAGTGTAACATAATCCCCAAGCTGTGGGGGTTTGGTGCTCTCTGGGACCAGTGCCATCTTATTCCCAGAGCTGTCAGGGCCATCAGGCTGCTCCACAGTGTATTGCTCCACAGTGCTGCCCTGCTCTGGCAAGGGGAGAGGAGGGTATCCAACAGAAGCTTTGCAGTGGAATGTTTAATTAGCAGAACACTTAAATGTGAGCATCAGATTAAAAAGCTGAGACTGAAAAGTACTGCGGTGCTCAGGCAAGGGGGAAATGCACTAGATTTAAGGGAATAGGCTGCAGAGTGTCAGCAGCTTTCTCTGGGGGTTTGCTTGCCCCTCCACCCAAAGCCTGACAGGGGAGGCTCTGCTTCCTGCAGGAAATACTGGCCTATCCCACTCCCCTGCTCAGGTCTGCTCCGGGAGTCCACTCATGGCATCTTCAATTCTCTAGGTTCCAGAAATGCATGAGGAACATTAGGAACATGATGCTCTCTGTAAGTTGGAGGCAGCTACCCAAGCAGTTTGGGGAGAAATGAGTTGTTCCTGGTACCTCAGGGGCTCTGGGCTGTAGCCCAGTGCTGAGCAGCCTCAGAACTGCACTCCATTCTTCAGGTGGGCTCAGGACATGGAGCCCTGGGGAGCCCAGGGAAGAGATTCTGGGTAGGTAAGTCCCTGCAGAGGTAGTTTTGATAGGGCTCCTACCAAGATGGGGCTGATGAACATACTCACTTGGGGAGGTTTCTGGAGAAAAAAGAATCAGAGAATTGGTTCCAAGCCAGATGAACTCTGGTGAGAACAGTTTCCCACAGTTTTTCATCATTTAAAAACAGTTTATTTAGACAAAGTTGCTTCTAAGGTTTCCTGATTTTTATCAGGAAAAGCAAACTGACTTTTTCCTGGTTTTGAAACTAAAACTGGAAGAAGAAAAATAGCTTCTGGAAGTGCTTGTCATGGGAATGCAAAACATAGAGATGCAAGAGATGAAGTTGCAGTAGGTGTGTGCCAGGCACCCTGACACTTCCAGCAGCCCCTGCCTCAATGGGCAGGGATGCTGGACCACTGGCATCCAACCCAGGTAAAGGGTTGCTACCTCCTCACCTCCAAAAAAACTATTCTTTGAGAGGGGCAGAGCTGTTGACAAACACATCAGGGAAGACACCAGTACTGAGAAGTGCTGTCTGTTGACTGGGAGTTTACAGAGCAAGATAACTGTATGTTGGCTGCTGCTTCATGCCCGAAGGCAGGGAGCTTCAAAGTGAATTATATAAGTATTGCACATCCATGCCGTGAGGGTGGCTGCTGGAAGGAGCCTTCCTCCACTCCCTCCCTGGCAGCCCTTCAGGCAAGAGCAGAGCTGGCTGCAGAAGAAGCACTAATTCAGCCCCGGGGCAGCAATGCTGTGGCCAGTAACAACAGCTTGGCTGGACATGGTTGAGTGGAGATGCTGAAGCGTAAGAGAACAGGGGAAAACATTGCACTGAAGATGCATTCTCACTGTGGTGTCAGGCTTTGGCTCCCTGGGGGACTCCCTGGCCTTCCCTCCAATTCCCACACGTGTACCCACACGTGTACCCATCCACCAATGCTGTGTGCTTTCTGTTATTCCAAGGCTTCTCCGTGGACACCCCTGTCTGCCCTGGGCTGAGGGTGGAGCAGGGCTGCTGGCAGTGATCAGGACTCTGCTGTGGCAATGTTGAAGGCCAGCTCCAGGGCACCTGGGGCAGGGAGCAGTGCCAGGGGTGGCTGCATCCTGCTCAGCAGCGAGCTCCTGTGGCAGGTCCCACTGCTCTGAACGCTGAAGCTCCTCTGCTGAGGAGCTCTCCACAGGCTTTATGTTCTCACAGGGATGTAGAACCTGGCAAGGCCTGACTTGGCAAGGTCTGCCTTTGCCTCTCTTATGGCTATTGAAGGTTTCACCTTTTTCCCCAGCACTGCTCTTTTGCTAGAGGAGTCTGCTGTATAAAATCTCAGTGTTTCCCCCAGTAGTGGGAGAAGTCTCCAGAGGGCATCTGGTGCAGAGGGGGTTTAGGTGGTCCTTTGACCTGGGCTGTTCCTAAAATGTTTATGGCACCAAAGGGTAGGGCTGTCCTGCAGAACCAGGAGCAACAGGCGTTGGAGGGAAGAGCACTGCAGCAAGACCGCATCCACTGTGATTCCCTGTGCGCCGTGATAAGCTGCCTTGATTTCTTTGTGAATTATTTAAAATGCAGGAATTGCAAACAGAAGTCTGGCTGATTTTGTTGTGTGCACAGGCTAGATTAGAGCAGGAAGCTTCATTACAATGAGCTTAAAAGTCTTCAAAGACCTGGATGTATTTTCCCCTTCATTGATAAGCAATATTGATTTCAGCAGTGGTTCCCTGCTGCGCCTGTCCACAGGAGTGTGGTACTCTGTGGACCCAGAATTGTGCATTAGCACAAAATTGTGCACTTAGTGTTGAACAAACTAGGGTTTTTTTCCTGAAGTATGTCAATTCACTTGTGGGGAGAGAGTTCAGAAGATGTTTAAAGGGGAGATGTGTATTTTTCTGTGTCTGGTAAGACCATCAGAGCTGCTGCATCATATTGCTGCCCTTCATTCTGGCTGCCAAATTGCTGCTCATCTCTGTGCAGAGAAAAGCAGGTTATCTCAAACCTACCCTATTCCTGTAGAGAGCTCTTCCCATGTTAAAGTAGTGTTTTCCTGCTGTCTCTGCGTTGAAAATGATGCTTTAGGTAACACGCTGCTTCTGATGAAATCTCTCTGCTTTTAAAAGCATAACATTTTATCACACATTGTGGTGCTGCAGAAAAAAAAAAAACAGCAAGCTTTCCTCCTTTTTACTGGCCAACTGAATGCAGGATTTTGCTGGTTTTTTTTGAAAAGGGATTGAGCATCCTGCTACCAAGAAGAGCATCCAGGTGCCAGTGACAGAAAAGAATATGATGGTCTTAAAGGGGTTAGGAGAGATAGGAGAAAGAAATGTTTCTCTGGCCCACACAGGCTCTTGACATAATTAAGGCAGGCAGCTGACAACACTGAGTTCGTGGTGTGGAGTAAACCAGACTGCTGAAAAGCCGTGGTTATAAATATTGCCATTATGCAGATTCATGTGTGAAGATTTATCCTAATTAACTGTTCCTCCTATATCCCATCAGTGGCACTCACCCAGGCTTGGTGATGCAGCCAAGGGTGTGTGTGCCTAGAGAAGACACAGCTCCCATGGTTCATGCACAGTGCCACTGCTTTTTTGTGTGCTCGTACTTCTTACTTTTTTCAGAAGCAAAATAACAAGACAAAGGTTTAAAAAAATTAGTGCTCAACTTCCTTTGCTGCAGAATGTACTGCCCTTTGTTGTGATTCAGAAGTTAGCCAGAAAAATATCACTAAAACAGGCTGTGCCTGATGATACCTGGTCATAAATACCCTCTCATGCACATCTGGATGCTGGAGTGATGCCTGCACTGTGCAAAGCTGTGGGAGTGCTCCCACTGGACTCCTGTGAGTTAAGATATACCCAGAGTTGGGATTGCAGCAGCATGTTGGAGGTGCCTCCTGATCAGCTGTTAATGGGCTCAGCCAAGTTGAAATTCAGCCTCTTATTTGAGCTCTTGGACTGTTCTCAAAGAGATTTGAGTTCTGTGAGGATTTAAGCTCAATTGGATCACGATTTGCATGACTAATAACGTGTGTATGATGCTCCACCTAGCAGCAACCAGGACCTGAGCTCACACGTGGCAGCTTCTCCCTGTTAAGTATGGTTGACTGTAACATTAAAATCACAGGAATGAAGGAGCATCTTCTTTTATATTTTGAGTTCTTCGGATGCACTTGAATCGCATTAAATTTTGGGTTGGTTTTTTTTTTATTTTTCATTTCCAGACTGACAAAGACCCAAATGTTTTATAGCTGGAAAGCCAGATGCCAAAAGCTGAAACTATAAGAGTATAAAATATCGTGAGTTGTGTCATAAAGCCAGATTAATATCAGTGCTGAATCCTAGAGTCTTGATTTTATTCTCCTTTACTCACTTAAATCCAAATTAACCCTATTCAGCTGCTTCAGGCTGAATTAGATGGGTCTTAAATTAGACTGTTTCAATCCTGAGTGACCTCTCATGTTTGCACAGGGTTTGGAAATGCCACGTTCTTGGATGCTCCTGTCTGCATCCAAGTTTCTTTGGCATCAATCTTGCCCTTCTGCTGCTCAGAGATCCAGGCTTGGAGTTTTATTGTTGGTTTTGTTTAATTAAAAATTGGCTTCACTAGTGCATGATAGGAAGTGAAAAGCATACGCACTTCACACCATGGTCACTAAATATTTCATGTTATCCCTGGATTTTTTCAATATTTTTGGTTTACCTTTGTAACTTAGTTATATTTGCTGCAGGATTAGAGCCCTTTTTCTTCTCTTCCCTTCAGCTGGCTTGTTCTTTGCAGACAAGTTGTGAACAGTTCTGTTTGGTTTTCTGCTGGTAGATCCCAATGAGAGGTGGTGATTAAATAGAATTATGATGATGATGGAAATGTTGACAGCCAACAGTGAACATTGATGGTAAAGATCTGTAGCAGGTGTTTTGTACCTAGAGTGTACTAAATCAAAGGGAATAATTAAGAGCAGTTAATTTAAGTGTGGGTTGGGTGAAGCCAAGAAATATTGGAGTCCTTGCAACCTTTTGATGCTATTCAGATTGGCTGGAAAGAAGGAGGTTTGGGGAATGGATGTGCATCCTCTGCAGATACAGGTCAGGTTGCAGGGAGCTGAGGGGCAACAAGCAATTGCAGCTTCACCTTCAGAGAGCTTTGTCTCCTGTTTCTGGCTGGTGTGTTTTGAGGCCAGTGCTTCAAAGTCCACTTTATCTTTTATTCACAAATGCTGATGTGTTTAAATGAATGGTGCAGTGCAGTTGCTATAAATAAGCAAGTGTCAATATGAGGCTTTAGCAGATGAAAGGCTCGTTGATGGGAGCCAGCCCTGATAATGGCTCTGCAGGTTCCCTCAGAAGTCTGCAGGACAAAGCAGAGGAATCAGGCTTGCAATCTCTTGCAGGAACTTTCTGATCTTGGCAGTGGTGCTTGCTCTGTGCAGCATGGGAAATAGCAAAATAATGGAGAAACCATTTATTGTTATTCTTGTGGAAAGATGGAGGAGGACTGGCAGAGGTGGCTATGATAAACTGGTATTTTATGGGAACATTTTTCAGTCTTAACCTCTCTCCTGTGGCTGCAGGAGCCTGTAGCTGTCGATCCAAATCAGTTCTTTCAGCTATCTGCTGGACATCCCGTGCCTGCAATCGTTTCTCTGGTTTTATTTGTAAAAGTAAAATATCAGCAAGCTGTTCCAGCCTCATGCCTGTGGCTCTTGGGGTTGTATGTATGACACACCTCATGCCAGAAGATAAATGTTCTAATAGCAGATGCTGCGTGTCAGGATCTCTGGACATGGCAGGGAAGGTCTGGATTTAATAAAATCCATACAGCCTTACTGTGGCCCTGCTGAAACGAAGGAGGTTTGGCATGAGAGTGTAGCATGGTATTGATGCAGAGAGGACCCACTGGAGGATGCTCTCCATGGGAAATCTCTTTTGCTGGGCTTGAGTGCTCGAGTGCATCAGCATTCAGGATGATGCTGTATCTCAGCATCATTGCAGAATAAGGCCTTCCTTGCATGTGGGTGCTGCAACCTCTCTCTGACAATTGGCTCAAACAATGCATCAGCCAGTGGAATTGAAGTGGCATCACTTGGTCCTGTGCTTTGGGGCAGGAGGGTTTGGGCAAGGAAGGGGCCAACATGTTGTGGACAAAGCCAGGGGTCAGCTTCCAGCTGAACATCCAGGGGCATATCTTAGTGTTCATTTTGTTCAGTTTATTTGCTGAGAGCTCAAAAGAATTGCGCTCAAAAGAATTTCTCAGGAAGACACTTCCTCCTTTGCAGACACTTCTCCAGGTTTCTGGTGGGTTTCAGCTGGCTTCAGGCTGGCTCTGTGTGGCCAGGCATGCAGGGCCACTGGTCTGTCCCAGGGCTGTGGAGGCACCAAAGGCTGCTGCCATAGATACAGGAACAAATAGCTTCTTCAAGGCATTGGCTGCAATTTGAAGGCTGTTTTCTGCAAGGACAGTGAGTTTCCTTCTACGTGCAGCATCTTTTCACAAGGATGTGTTTTATTTTCATGTCTGTCACCAAGCCAGACGGGCTTGGTGGTGGTGGTGGTGGTGCTTGGGTGTTGCAGCTGGGGTGCAGGCACTCTCCTCTGCCATTTCTAGGGGTACCCTCCTCTGAAAAAATGCTGTCAATGGAGAGATTAATTTTCTTAACAAGGAAACTGATCCCTTCCCCAGGCCAGGTTCTGTTCCTAGCTACTACACCAAAGTAATTTGGTTTCAAATTATGGAGAGATTGCCTCATTTTCGGGGGTTCATGACTTGGCTGTCCAGCACAGTCTGTGGGTGGGTATAATGAGCCACTGGCCACTGCTCATTCAGGACTGCCCTGGAGTCATGCAGGGAGCAAGCAGTTTGCCTGTTTCACTCCTGTTTGTGCCTATTTTTCTCTGCAGTGACTGCTCTTGTTCCCATTTTTTACTGGGTCACAATTGCACATTGTGCTTTGCTATTCCTTATGCTTATTTTCCCCCTGGATTTTATTTTTAATGGCACCAGGGCTATGATGATGGCTGTTTTCTTTCCCCCTGCTGTAATAATTGGTACTTCAGGAAAACTGAAATAGGCAGCTCTACCTTCCTACTGGATTGCTTAATGCATTTTAATTTAATTAATTACACTGTCCATTTTGGTAACGTCACAGACGAGGCACAGGAAGTCAAGGCCTGGAGTGGTGTGAGCTAGCTCAGCCTTTTAGTGCTTTATGAATGCTTTTGTTAGAGGTGTGTGTTGTTGTTTTCCCTCAGTGGTGGCTCTATTAATGCTGTTGCCGTGCAGTGGGGTTGAGGTGGGTGTTCTCATTCTGGACATTTGGATTTGTGCTCTCAATGCTCTCAATTCCCTCTTGAATGGGAAATGGTCCTGCAGCAATGCTCTGCTCTGTTTTCACAAGATGAAATTTGAGCTTGCATCACCAGCTCTGCTTTGCTGAATGCTGAGATCCTGGGGATCTTACACCTCAGCTTCTGCACCCCATCTCCAAAAAGCCCTCAAAGGGAAGCCCCAGAAGTCTGGAAACCTGAACTGTGGTTAACATTGCAGCAAGGCATCTGTTCAGCCTCTCCACTAAAGTACTCATAGCTGGAATCTTTAAAATTGCTGCCCAGAGCAAGGAAAACAGATGAACAAACAGAAACCCTTAATTTTGCAGGTTTGGTCTTCCATAATTTGGCAAGAAGGGAGCTGGCTGCAGTATGAAATGGTACAGCAAGCATTGCTGTGATAGTTCATCCATCAAAATACTTGTCCCATTAATGGCTACAGCCATTTTTCTTGCTGATGATCCCACAAACGAGAGAGTGGCCAGTGTCCTGGAATCAGTTAGGGGTAATCACCCTCCCAGACTGGGAAAGCAGTGTTGGGGTAGGACCAGTGATACTCTCTAGGTTAAATTCTGCTAACCTGAGATAAAGATCAGGTACAAGACTTGCTGGCTTACAGACACTGCAAAGATATCTTCAAAGAGTGAAACCAAGCAAAGGCCAAGGAAAAATGGTTGCACTTCCCAAAGTGATAGTATGTAGGTGTGTGGTATGACAGCAATAGTAGTGGGTGTTTCCGAGGGAGAGCTGGTGGATGCAAGGCTGGAAGAACTTGGCTGGCAAATTAAACTGTTTGCAGCACAGGGGAGGGCAAGACCTTTGTTTTGCAGGAGATGCTCTTGTGTAGGTCAGGGAGAGCTCCTGAGCTTCCTATGTGCTTGGGGATGGGGAGGGAGAGAGCACCGCAGCCTGCTGAAGAACAATTCAGTGGAGACCACAGCACATGGCTTGCTTAGTTTATTAAAGCTTTGAGATAAAGGATCAAACTCCAATTTAACTTTAAAATGGAATTCTCAAGAACTGTTGGGGTTGGACTTATCAAGTGATGCTGCATAATTCATTGCTGATTTTTATCACATCATTTAAACATAAAAAAAGCTATCAGAGGGTCGACAGCAAGCTTCTCCTTGACTCTCCCTCTCTCACACCAGCCATGCTTGCTGACTGCATCCAGCAGGCAAGGCAGAGCCCAGCAGAGATGCAACAGGGGAGAGGGGTGCGGGGTGGGTTTTGTGGTGTAGCTTGAGCAGAGAGATGAAGGGAGGCTTGAAATTATGGTATGCTCAATCTCAGCCTTACGTCCTGCCGAGCAGAGAGCTGGGGTGCTGTGATGTTGTCCAGAGAAGTATAAAATAGAGCCAGCATTAGCACATTATGGCAAAAACACAGCAAAAACACAGTGCTGGCCGCCTGCCGCTTCCCGTGGGGGCTGTAACTGATGGAGCCTTCTTGCAAGGAAACTTCATAAAACATACATTTTATTGCTTTGCTTTCAGGGCCTTGATACTTTGGGAGTTAGCACTTCTCCTCAGACCCAGTGACGCTCAGACTGTGTTTTTCCCACAGTGAAATGGCTTTCAGAGTCAGTCAATAATTCTTCAATCCAGATTTTTGAAGCGTTACCAACGTGGTTCACAATAATGGTTTCTTTGTTTTTCCTAAACTTCGCTTGTCCTTGGGAAATCCACACAGAAAGTTGTTTTGTGTTGTTTTGTGTTTTAAACTAAGCTGGTGTGTCTCTGTGTTGTGCTGATACTGTTGGTTGTTTTTGGAGGTGAGGAGGGCAAGAGGGCAACAGAGGAAAATACTTGATTGCAGTATTAAATGCTTGTTCCTGACTCATTTAATAGAAGTTAATTTAGATTCACCATGATTTAACTTATAAAAACTAGCTGCACTTGAGATGTTAAAAATAGTATTTCTAATTGCAGTAGCATCTGGCAAAAATCCTGGTTTTACAAGTAAAGTCAGACTTACTCCTACACTGTAGGTGAGGTTGAGTCGTGGAGGTAACAGGTTTTAGTTGAGATGAAGGTAATGCATTTTTGTGTCTGCCAAGTCATCTCAGCGAATGCTGAGGCCTGAGGTCACATGCCATGGGTGATGCAGAACATTCAGAGCTCTGGGTAAAGGCTTGGGACTTGTATGTGAAAATTACTCGATAATGCAAGCAGCCATGTGTACCACAGCACCAGGTGATTTAATGACCAGGCTTTTTCCATTTGGATTTTAATACACTGCAAGGTTCAATGTGTTTTCTCCTCCTGGATGATCCCTGGTGTGTGGCAAGAAACCTCAGTGAGCCTGTATGTGATTTCCATGGGTGTTTTTTATTTTCTCTGCAGTCTTCTGAAAAAAAAAAAAAAAAAAGATTTAAAATCCTACTTTTCACAGTCCTCAGGGGTATTCCCAGAAGTTTTCCTCCATCCTGTTTCTAGGAATTGACCAGGAGAGCCCTCAAAACAGCCCTTCTTCCCCCACTGCAATTGCATCCATGTGCTGAGTGCTGTGCTGTCACTTCTCAGTCAGAGGTGCTGGGATCCCAACCAGCAGCAGCAAGGTTTAAAATAGAATCATGGAATGGTTTAGGTGGGAAAGGACCTTAAAGATCATTTCAACCTCCCCTGCGGTGGGCAGGGACACCTTCCACTATCCCACGTTGCTCAGAGTCCCATCCAACCTGGCCTGGAACACTTCCAGGAACGGGGCAACCACAGCTTCTCTGGGCACTCTGTGCCAGGGCCTCATCCTCAGAAGGAAGAATTTCTAATTTCTTCCTAATATGTAATCTTTTATGTGCTTGGATGCTCAAAGCCCTGACCACTGGGTTTCCTTATGCCACCTGGGCCACTCCAGCTGCTGAGCCTGTCCAGCTGTGACAGCGTGGAGCAAAGCAGTGATGCTGCTCCAGAAGGAGCCTGCCTGCCCCATGCTTGCTGCTCTGTCTTCACCAGACCCACAGCACTGGCCAGGGACTCACTCCTCAGCCCTCAGGTTGCTCTTCCCACACTCATTTGAGCCCCTGTAAATCCACAGAGTGCTTCCTGGGAAGGAAATCTCCACCGGTATTTATGAAACTTTTTTTTCATAAACTGCTGGTTGTTCAATAAGGCATAAAACAGCCAGTATGAGACAGTTATTTGCTCTACAAAATCATTCTGCTCCCTAGCTCCAATTTTACACAGTGTTTGCTGCATTTCATTTAGTTCTCTAAGAAATGTGACACAGTAGATTAACTATTGATAGCAAAATACGGAGTTTCCTGTACGACTGTCACTTAACCTTCCTCCATCCTCTCCCTTTTAACCCCAGATGATCAAGCAGTGCCAAATCCTGTTGCTCCTATGATGAAATAGGTACTGAAATACCTCAGTGGAGAGAAATTTTAGACAGATGTTTTAGACATTTCTGCTGTTTTCTGCCTCCTCAGAGCTAGTATCAAACCACTAATGTCTGAAATGACTGTGAAGTATTTTGTTCAGCTAGGTAGAAGCATCTCCCTTGGTGACTAGTCAGCATCCAGCACCTTCAACACAGAGAATTATTGTCATTGTCAACATAAATTACCATGTGTTAAGTAAATAATGCATAATTAATGTCATGGCAAATAATTTAGTGTGCCACTGATCGGGAAATATTTTTTTAAAAAATGAAAGTAAATGGATTGAGGAAACCTGTCCAAAGATTTGATTTTAAAAAAAATAATAATAATTTATTTTAGCTCAGAGAACCATCAGTGAGAAGAAGAAAATCACTTGACCAATCCCTGTTTGTTTTTGCTCAGGATAAAAGTCCCCTCTTGTCCCCCACATCAGTGTTTCCCCCATGGTCTGTGCCCCTTGCTGAGGATGATGCAGAGTAGGTGGTGTGGGAGCTGCTGGAAGCCTGGGCTCACTGGACAGTGTGGAGGCACTTTGTCCCACTGGCCACTGCATTGTACCACAGTCCACATCCAGGTGCCATGGGGACCACCTCCTTAAAAAAGATACCCAAAAGTGGGAGTGCTGGAGTGGGATACAGACCTCCTTGAGCTTTTCAAATTGCCACAAAGATGGCCAAGGGACTGTGGTTAAATACCTTCCTGCAGAGAAAATCACTTCTGTTAAAGAACTCTTTAATCTAGTGCAGGATCCATAGCAAGAGCCAGAGGCCAGAAGCTGAATAACCTGGGCCTGATTTCCTTGGATGGCTGCGCTTTGACTCTCAGTACAAAAAGCACAGCGAAACAAAGGAGAGAAGAAATACTGATGCAGCCTCAGAGCTGCCAGGGTGCTCCTGATTTTTCTTCAGGGTTTCCTCTTTGTACTTTGAAATAGATAAAACTCAATTTTATGTGCTGGGTCCTGGGACGGGTGGTGTTTGCAGAGCCCCTGGTGCAGCAGATGCTTGCAGAGGTGGAAACAAAACAATGCAAGGAAAGATGAGCAGTGGGCACCAGGAGAAGGAACCATGAATTGTGTGTTTTGTAAAGGGCTAGAACAGCCCCCTTGCCGAGTTGCTGCTGTGCATGGGAAGCTGCAGGTAACAACAGGAGCACTGTAGCCTTGCACAGGGTCAAGTGCATGGGGGTCTTCTGACATTCTAAATTGTTTTCAGACATGTTTTGTGCAGAGTTCATGTCAGAGGGGAGGCTGATCCCAGGGGACAGTGGCTAGAAATGAATCTGCCAGGTTGCACAGCCCCTCTGCCTCCCTAGCTGAATAGTTTTGCAACTTTAAATAACAGTCCTGTGTCTGAAGTCTCAGAATTGTGAAGGTGTGAATTCACCCCAGTGCCCCCACTGCCAATTCTAGTGAGAGCAGTGTAATCCCAGTGGAGGAAGCATCTGAGTACAAACAAGTTACCACTCAGTCTCACTGGAGCACTTGACTTGTAAAATATTTTTTACCAAAAGTGATGCAAAGTAAATCAAGAAATGGGCCAACCCTCTTGTGCCAGCTGACTTTTGAAGTGGTATTGAAATAAAAGCTCTGTACTTGTAAGCTGAGCAAAATCACTAGCAATTACTGCAACACAATGATTTTGGTTTCTTTCCAGTGCTTTTTCTAAGGGATCGAACAATGTTTTTTAGAAAAGGATGCATTCACAGTGAATAAGCGAAACCTGGGATTAGTAACTCATTGTTGCTCATGGGAGAAGCTTTCTTAGGCCTTTTGGCTTGGGAACAGGAAGACCACAGCCTGCTGCATCTAAGGCTGCCTCTGTGTGATTTGTCCCCATGCTGGAAAAGGGATGCTCCCTACAGAGCAGGAAAGTTTCCTCTGAAATTTTGAGGCAAACTGTCTTGACACTCACATCTCTTTGGTAGTGGCTGCTTGTGTACAGGAGTCATTGCAACTCAGACAATTCTATGAGGAGCAATCTTAAATAAATTTTATAAATAAACAAATAGTGGGCAATGCCTTCAGAGAAGAAAATTTTCGAAAAAGGAGGGTTTTGACTAAGTTAAACTTAGTTATTTGGAGGGCTGTAGTCCTGGCTCAGCAGGGGACTGACTGCACATGTGGGATGGAGGTGTTTGTTGAGCAAACATTGGTGGTGGAAAGGTTGGGAGATGGTTGGTGTTTATTTTATGTGCATTTTTACTTCTAATCTGATGGTGTGTCTTGGACTGTGACTCATCATCAGCGTTGAGTTAGATGACCCCAGGAAATATAATCCCAAACCCTTGCACAATCACCACAATAGCTGTGCACCCTTAGCTGTCTGCAGCTCATGTTGACACAAGCCAGCGTGGAAGCATTTGAGATCACACTAGGGAGTCAGGAACTAACAGGACTAGAAAATTTGGAACTATTAGGTTTTTGAGGCAGGAAGATCAAAATTTTGATTTCTGGTTTTTAGGGAACTTTATTCCTCCTTAGAGGGCCAAGTGTAATTTCAGTTTTGTTTGACCTTTTTGCTTGGAGAAAGGCAACCTTTATACATGATGCATGAGCACAGGTCTTTGAAATGTGGGAGAAATGGTTTGTTCATTGAACATGCAAACAAATTACTTGCTCCAGCCTGGAATTTAAACTGACATTAAGCTCTAAAAACATCTATATTTAATTACATTTAAGGGCCAGAGAACAATATATAACCTTAAAATGGTGTAGTTAAAAGTGAAGCCCTTCCTGTGGAAGGAGCTTATTGTAATAAAAGCCTGGCTTTCTGCTCAGTGGAGATGCAGAGAAGTGTTAACTAAAGCAAATCATCTTCAGTACAGGTTTCTTGGTGGTGTTTTGGGATTGGCTTTGGGTCTGGATGTAAGCTTCTGCAAGAGGAAATTTGAAAATGTAGAGCAGAAGTAGCTTGTCCCCCTGGCAAGGGGTTTTTGCACTGAGTAGCATCTCTCTCATGAGATGGCAGGTGGGCAGTGACTCTCCTGGGGCAGCTCTCCCCTCTTCACCTTCAGCTCCTCCAGGGCAGTGATGCAGAACACTGACCCTGAATGCTTTTCACCAAATGTTTAATGTTCTTCCCATCCTGCTTTGATTAGTGCCCATAATCTCAGGCTGGGATGGGCAGTGACTGAGGGAGGAGTAAAATGGTTTTCCATTTTTTTGTCATTTGAGGAGTTCCCAGGGGATGGAGACTTCTAAAATAAATATATACATGTGTAATTAATTTCAGCAGCCCTGGCCAAGTTATGTTGCTTTGCTTTTGGTTTTGCATTTCTTCTTTTTGCAGTCACATTTTATGCCACTCTGCCCCAAAATATTGCCATTCCAGGCAGGAAGCTGGACTCTACCTTGGCAGTTTGCCATCTGCTGTCAGAGGTGGCATCATAAAAAATTATGGATGCAATCTACTGGTAGCCCTTTGCAAAACTGACTGTAAAATGCTGAACTGTAAAACCCTTTCCTTCTTTCAGAAGCAAGGCCGGGGTTATTAAACACAAAATATTGCACATTAAAACAGCATTAATCAGCTTGACTGGAAAAAAAAAAAATCTCTTAAGAATCTTGCAAACTCCAAATGGATGCTCAGGTTTGTAGCTTTGTCCTTGACTTGCTCTGTTTCACTGTGTGCACAGCTTAGCCAATTTTTCAAGATCTCTGCAAACACAAACTCTTGACTGAGAAGAACAGACAAATTGGAAAGTGTTCAGGCTATTAAAAAATAGCTTAGACTATGGTATTCAGTGACTAACTTTTAGTAATTCTTAATATCCATATTTTTTTTGTCATGCTTTTTCCTAGCCCTGTGGCATACAAAGTATATTATTCTGGAGAAGTTGGCTTTACAGAGGAAAGTGAGTGTGGGCTCTGTCCTGTACCCAAACCAAGTGACAGCGTGTGCATCCAGAGCTGTTCAGCCCATGGTTCATTCTAGGGAGATGTGGCTTTCTACAGAGGCTGCAGACATGGTGAAAAAAACTACTCTATGTCAGAGGAACCTGCCTGTAAACTGGGAATATCAGGGTGCTTGCAGTACTGAAGCAGGCTGCAGCTGCCTTTGGCTGGTGCTGTTCACAGTGCTTGGGCAGAGACTTGCACATCTGCATTTCTGGGCTGTGGATTCTGCATGCTGGCATGGGCTGCCTGCAGATGCATCGGTGTCTGCCTGCAGTCAGAGGATGTGGGAAGTTGGAACGGGTCTCTAGCCATCTTTTAAGTCCTTTTCTTGTAGCAGAGCCAGCTTCAGAGTCAAGTCAGGTGACGTGCAGGAATTGCAAGGTGATTTCTGCAAAAAAGGGACAAAAATCCACATGTGGATATGGATATCCCCGCACTTGGACAAGTGACTCATCACATAACCTGTCATCAGAAAGAAATTATTTAAACCCTCCTGCTTAGAAATGTCCCTTACTAAGGTAGGCAGGAAGCACTTTAGGAAAACCAACTGCAGAATGTAAGACTCTTTAATCTCTGTGGAGCTTCAGGCAGAAATGTATTTTACAGGAAAGGTGCACTCAGATGAGCCCGAAGTCTACAATGCAAATCACAGTGGCACTGGAGGGTACGTGAGGGATGGAAATGGCCAGGCTTTGCTCAGCTAATTCGTGCTCCAGATCAGGAGAGTTGTTCCTATAAATACAGGCAGCTGAGTGCTTTAAGGGCCAGTTATCGGCTGGTGTGGCACGGTTAACATTCGCGTAGGCAATAAACATCATTTGCTGAATATTTGTTCAGCAATTCTCATCATCAAATCCACTTAGTTTAAAAAATGTGATTGGTACCTTGGTGAATACATTGCTGGGGGCATGTGCCTTCATTCTCAGAGAAAGTGGAAGAAATATCAGAGTCGCTGGTGTTTATCATTGCAATCCAGCAGTAAAAACGTTTGGGGAAAAACATGAGAAATGAGCATTAGCAAAATGTGTGTTTATGGTTTAACAGCTACTATAAAGGAATAATTCAAGAAGCAGTTTGGTAATGGCTTTCAAGTACAGTCTTTATCCTGCTTTTGACTGCAAATAGTCAGGTTTAAAACAAGGGGATAGCAGAGGTTTAGTCTACTTAGTTGTTGGTTGGAAAGCACTTCAGCTCACTTTACAGTACAGTCTCTTTTTTGTTCAGGGTTACTTTTCCTCTCCTTGAATTCTGTGCAGTCACTCTTTTATGTTTTTTCTTGTACAATATCAGCTTTCATGTGATCTGCTGATGTATCTCATTGGGCTCTTTGGAAGAAGAGACATGATGGTACCTACAATGGTTGCTTTGGGTGGGAAAGGAGCTTTGCCTTTCCCTTCTCTCTCCCTCTTTGCTTGCAGAGACCATCAGGGCTGTTCACTGTCATCAGGTGCCCCCCCTGACTTTCTAGTTCAGACTCATTAAAAACAGCAGTAGTAAAAAGAAGTTACTGTTGAGTGTGACATTGATTTTTTTATTTTCCCATTGTTAGTAACTGCATGCTATGACCCTTGGGGAGCTGCTAAATCAGTGAATTCCTATCAGAAAGATGTCTGTTTTGAGGGCTGAATTATTTGAATTATTTGAATAAAAACAAACAAAAGAAAACAAAAAAAACCAAAACAGTGTTAAGCTCATTTGGAGCTCTTGCACATAGTCACTTCCTTGTTAGCTGATATGAGCAAACGTGTTGATTGAGGACTATTGGGCCACACAATGCCTGGCAGACATTTGAGCAAAATCCTTATACATTTTAAATATTTTCTTCCCAAGTGCTTCAAAATTTAGACAGTTTCTGTTATTTTACTTCTCAAGGTTGTAACAGCTTGGAGTGAAGTGCAATAACAATTTTAAACAGTTTTTTTTTTCCATTTTAAACTGTGCAGACTTGAAGACAGGCATGGAAGTAATATTTATGTTGAAAGCACTGGCTAAAGTGCTGTAATTATGATAGATGTAAGTGGTGATTTTGTCTTCTATGTTTTTAGGTCTGCTGCCATCCCACCTGTGGGACAGAGGATGGTTGATAGATGCTTTGTCAGATCCCCCACTGAAGGTCTTCTAAGACCTTTCACCTTTTTAAAGACTGCTGAATAAATAATTTTATGCAAACATATTAAGCTTAGTCCTCAGCATTCAAATTAAAACTTTAGGCATTAGAGAAGCTGAAATACCATTAGGTTAAGACTTAAGACCTTCAGATTTTTTTCCTGATTTGATCCCACAAATCTCTCATGAGCTTGAAGTTCTCTAGAAGCTCACAGAGTCCCATTGATTTTGCAAAGCTAAGCTTATGCTTAAGAGCTTTGCAGGATCACAGCCAAACTTGGGTTTCTTTATTTGTTTATTCCAGGCCTGTGGGGATCACATTTTCAAGCTTTTCCTGGTAATCAGGGAGTGGAAACTATTTATGTGTTTAACAGCAGTTCAGATTCTGATTTCATATGATTACAGGAGCTCAGGTTGTCCAGTGTGTAATCAAATGTAAAGAGATAGTTCCTACAGTATTTCTCTCTGTTTATCTGGTGTTTCTTATTTTGTCTTTAAGATACCAGTTCACATATTTTCTGTAACTGTTAAAGGAGGAGGGGAAAAAAAAACAAACAAACCAACAAATAAACACAACAAGAAAAAAGGAATACAAATTCCAGGCAGAATTTCTATGTAGCAACTCCCAGTGTGTCTTTTCCTAAGGATGCACTGCAAAGGTAGATTCCTCTTACTGCTCAAATGAGAATTGCTTCTTCTGCAAGAGCCAGATCAGTTGTAAGTAAGTGCCCTGCGAGTTTCCATCTAGCTGCTGGGCAGGAATGTGAGCCACAAAGGAGCAATGAAAGCCACCTGAAATTTGCAGTCTCCAGGAATAGATGGAAAGTAGTGTGCTCCATCAGGTTGGAGGAACTCCTCAGCTGTTTAAATGTATGCTCAAGTATTGTAAAACTATGTTTTACACAGTTCTTTTATTACGTTATGTGAGGCTTGATCACATAAAGTTATATGGGCAACAGACTGGTGCTGCAATGAAGTTCTTATGGCTTTGTTTTGATTTCCACAAGGAAAAAGAATGAATTTGAAAATGCACCATGCAGCTGCAGATAGAAATCTTGGTAAAAGTAGAGCAGACTTTGAATTCTGCTTGCCACAGGATATAAATTACAGCTGTCTACTTTCTGGATCTTTTAGGGTTTTTTTGTATTTTCTTGGCTAGAGGACCTGTACCTTCAGAGCAAGCGTTGCAAAGCTTTCCTTGTCTCGTCTGAATTCTGTGGCTGTTGTGTGAACTTTACCTGAGTGAAGGCTGTAAATTGGAGCCCAGTATTGTGAAAAATTGGTGTAAAACCAATCTCAAATATAAGCAAATCCTATAAAGAAAAACTGGTATAACAGCTCCTGGTTCTTACTGGTATTATGAATGCAATTATGAGTGTTAAAAATGTATTGCAAACACTGTATTGTTATGCTAATCAGTGTCTTTTTTTTTCTTTCTCTTAATGCCTTTCACCTGCAATGATTGGAAACACTTGAAATGATGGGATATTTGGTGTCTTTGGTTTTCATCTTAACTCTTCTGGAAATCCCTACTTGCAGGTAAGCTCACTGTTATTACACAATGCATGAAGATTTGCATCTTTTCCCTAACCTTTTACATTACATTTTAGAGAGGAAATAGCCTCCAATTCAAATGGAACAGTCTGTGGTATGTCCCATTCTGTCCCCAGTGATTAGGTATTAGTGCTGCAAAATAACAGCCAAGGTAAAACTGAATTTGGTGGGCCATGTGAATGTCAAACAGAGCATAATACATTTAGGAACCTACCAAATGCAACCTCTTGAAATTGTTTTTTGGATAGTTCCTCTCTAGGAACTAAGATTTTACTTGGATTATTCTTCTTCAAGGAGCAAAACAAATTTCTAATCCTCCTGCTCCTAAGAACAGCTCAAAGACAAGAACCTAAATGCTGTGAGCTGAAGCCAAATACAGATAACCAAGCATGGATGTATTTGTGTAGGTGAAGGATTCTTGGGTTTTTTCTCAGGTTTTGAAGGTTTGATCCTGGACTGTCTCTGGTTACTGGTTTTGAGTTGTTCTCCTGCACAGCCTTCACTCCTGGAAAACTGCTACTGTTAGCTGGACAGCATCCATGCTTAGGTGCAGCTCTCCCCTACTGTTGCTGCACACCCTCTGCAAGGCAGTGGGATGACCCCAGAGGGGTGCCAGGAGGCCCAGCAGTTCTGGTGTGCTGGGTCTGGTACGTGCATGAGCACCACCAGGCAAGAGTCAGGTTGGCTGGCATGGGATGAGTGGGGATCCAGCCCTGCATAAATTTACTCTTTCACCTGC
The DNA here is from genome assembly GCF_963662255.1 of Cinclus cinclus. NCBI lineage: Eukaryota > Metazoa > Chordata > Aves > Passeriformes > Cinclidae > Cinclus > Cinclus cinclus. The sequence continues at coordinate 8,809,316 of NC_085060.1, forward strand.
TCACCTCCAGCTCCTTGCAAGCAGAAGGCTCTCCTACAAGGTTGGGTTCCCTGGGAGCAGCAGCACCCAGGTGTGGTCGCTGCTTTCTCGGTGCCAGCTCAGGGGGACTCTCCAGCTCTGACCCCTTTCCTGATGCCCTGCTCTAGTTGCTCACCCAGCAGAGACAATCAGGTCTGAGCAAACTTTCTCTTTGAGTTTAATATCTTACCAACAGTCATAACAAAATCGTTGGCAATTCCTCTCAGGTCTTTCTGGTCTTTTCCATTTCCATGACGCAGCAGGTTTTTTTGCGGCAGGACCCAGATCGCTGTTCTTATTTTGTGGAAGGAGATTTAATTACAGTGTGAGTGAGCCACATCCATCATTTCCAGTTCAGAGCCTATCCAGAGCTTCTCTCTGTGTTTTGGGTATGTGGAGTCACAGGGTTGTTTTCACTGCATTTCCCTGGGGTTTGCCAAAACGATGACTAATTAGGGCAGAAACAGGCCACCTTCCCAGCTGTTCCCTTGCGGTTTGTTTTGGATGTCACCATGCACCTTCCCCAGCATTGCAGTACTTTGTGCTCTTACCTCTATTTTTTTTGCAGTAAGTGGTGTAAACGTTGGAATTTGGAGCCTTAAATGAAAATGATAATGCATTGCTGGTTTTATTGAGCTGGAATAACTGATCTGGGAAACTGGACAGAAATAGCCAGGCGAGTATGTGCTGGCTGAGAGTAAATGAGCTGGAACCGCTCTAGGCTGGGCAGGTTTGTGTTTGTTTTGAGTCTTCCTTCTTTCTTATGTTTTTGGATTTTGTTTTATGACTGTTAGGTGTTTTAAATCTGTCACCCCCAGTGTGCAGCAAAAGGACATCACTGAAGCTGATACTTTTCATGAAATGCGGCTCAGGATAAGCACTGAAGCTTTCATTTAATGTGCCTACTTCATTAGTGGTAGGAAGATCACCTTTTTGGGTAGCTCTGAGCCTTTTTCCTTTCAGGCCTGAGAGGAAAAATGGGCACACTGAGGATCCCTACCAACTCATGTGCTTCTGTCCCAAGCACACTTGGGTCAGGATTTTAGACAGGTTTCGAGTGGGTGGAACTTGACCCAGTGGTGTCCTGAGAGCCCAGGATTTGAAGCCTGGCACCACTGAAAAGTGGCTGAGTATCTACCTGAGCTTAGGGTGCAGCAAGTTCTCAAGAGACAATACAAAACTAGTGGGGATGCTTTGATAGCTGCTCTCCCATTTATTTTTCTAGGAAGTACCTGGAGTTTTTATTCCTGTGACTGTGTTGTTTTCCAGTATATTAAACCTTCTATTTTGTAGCATCCCAGGGGCATGTGGCTGTTCCTGGGCTGTAACACCCACTGCGCCAGGCTGTGCTGCCAAGCAGTGAGCTAGCCATTGGCATGACTTTTAAAAATGCAGTGAGGACAATAAGGCAACTATTGCTTTAGCTATCCCTGTTGTACATGTGGTTGCATAAATGTGCTAGATTATGATTATCTCTGGCTCATAATTAGCAATTTGCATAACTGCTTGCTGTGAACAAGAAGTCCCATCAGTGTTATGAAGGATTTATTTAGCTGTCTGAATATATTTTTGTTATCCAGTGCAGAAAGAAAACAATCAAAATGGAAGCAGTCCCAAATGCTTGGTGTTATTTCTAACCCGCACGCATAATTAACAGGAGTACTAATTGTTCAGCACCAGAAACTCATTTGTTTCTCTATAGACTGGAAGAACATTAATTCTCAGAGTGCCTCTCTCTTTTTCTCCCCCTAGCCAGTGGTATCATAGGCTCTGCAGTCAGTTGTAACCAGATTATTTTTATTGTGCTTGCAACACCGTGCCTGCGATAGTCTTGTCTTTCCCAAGCTTCTGTCTAAGCAGTGAAATGTATGTGAATATATGTAGTCATGGCTGTGTCTCAGACTCTCAACAATGGATCCTTGTACTGCTGTTGTCATAAGAAGTGAGGGCTCAGTGATACCTTGGATACCTGCTTGTTGCCAGAGCATCCCTGCCTAGTGAGTACCAAAAGATGAGACCTGCTTTCTGGCTTCACCTGCTCATCTGCTCCTGCACTCCAGATGACAAAATATACCTTTGGAAAAGAAATTTTGCATATCTGGGTGTGATTTTGGAAAATGGGGTACAAAGTTGGTCATGCCCACGAGAAGATATACAAAATCATGCCTGTGTTGACCCTGTACAAAATTATGGTTTTATTTGCACTCATGTGCAAATAGGGTGCACTCTGGAAATCATGGGAGCTGGGAAATCCACATTATGAGCAGCATTGCCTTTTGAAATTGTTTAAGTGTAGGTCTTGGGTGAGTTCTCTTTTATAGAACTCAGGCCACATAACCTGAGTTTGATGTAGAGATGAGTTAGTAAGTTGGGAGCAAAGGATATGCTGGCAAAGAACCTAACCCTGGGAATTACCCAATTTTTGAATGTCTGCTGAATCCTGAGCTGCAGTAGACTTTTTTTGGGAGTTTTTAAAAGCACATGGCTCTTCCTCAGGAAGCTGCTGGATCCTGACAAAAACACAAGTTCTGTTTTTTCTGATCCTGAAATGGGGCAGCACGTCTCACCACGTTCCTTTTTTTGCCCAGCCTTGTGCTGTAGGGCTGGTTGATCACTTTCTCCTTGCTGTTCAGGAAGGAGCACATCTCTCCCTGGTGGCAGCAAGTTTATGCCCACATCAGAGAAAGGTCTGCAGAGCCTGTGGTTGAGTCTGTGCAGTGAAGAGTTAGGAAAAAAATGAGCAGCTTAGTAAAGTGATTGGATGTGAAAGTCCTTTCAAGCTTTTGGTGGCAATCTTGAAATGTAAGATCCTCTAAAGGTCTTTTCCTGTACTGAGCTGCAACTTTTTCTGCATAAATAATGTTGGAGAAAAGTAACTTACTTGTGGCACATATGTCCTACATGGTAGCAAACATTTACAGATCCATGAAGCACAGGCCACTGAAATCATGGGCCCTCACTAAGAGGTTGAGACTGCTGTTAAATGGTGGCTAAAAGGACAAAACAGTGTCTTTAGAGAACTTGCTTGAAATGAGAATATTGTGTAATCCAAGAGCCAAATGATTTAATATGCAATGAACCCAAAATCTCATTTAAAAAAGTGAATGTGCAGGCTTGCGCCAACATAATTTACTTATTTTTATGAGTACCTTCCATGCACTGCTAATAAATATGAACTATTAACGGGTTTTTAATCTGATTCGCGTTTATTACAGGTTGAGTGCAAGGCTATAAATAATGCTTGCTTAGAGGCATGAAGGGTAAAGCTGTGTGAGTGGGTCCCTCAGCACTTGCTGGAGCTGGACTGTGCAAGGCAGTGCCTATTTGCAATGCAGATGAGCCACCAACTCAATTCATCAGGCTGTGAGGATGCTCTTCTGGAGCATTTGTACCACCATTTCCTCTGAAACAGGATCTTGCTCTGACTGCATGGGTTTGAAACAGGTATTTTGGGGTATAATCTGTGTTTCTCTGTTCACTGGGAACTTAGAAATCAAATTACTTATGAAAGGGAAGAGAGATCTTGGAGTTGCTTATTGCTGGTGTTTTCCAGTCTCCCTTACTCTCATCTGTCTCTCCCACCCTTCCTCAGCCATCAGGCAACACAAGTAATACAGGTAATAAATGCTCATGTGAGGAGGAGAAGAGTTGGGCAAAACTCATCAAAGGGAAAAGGGAAGACATCTTAAGGGCTTCTTTGCTCCTTTTTAATTTTTTTCTCCTTTTATGGAGCTATTTTCTCCTACAAGGTTGGGTCCCTAAAAAGATCTCTCTCTGGAGGGGTTTGCAGATTGAATAAGAACAAGAGAGAAGTTGCTTATTGGAGTGTTCCTTGTTTCTGACTGGGAGATCTTGACTCAAGAAGGGGAAGAAATTAGCAGCTCTGGTATCCTGGAATAGCAATAGCTAAGGCAAATAAGAAATTTTTGTGTGTTTCCTGCTGGAAATCTAGGTTTTATCAAGGAGAAAATATGAAACGGGAATTTCAGAGAGGTTTTGCATCCTTATTTCACATCCTCCTTCTCACTATTTGCTTGTTGTGTCCCGAGGGTGTGCAGGGCCAGAAGACCTCTCCCAGTGTGTGCTGCACAGCCCCTCTTGCTACTGCAGCCTGGTAAGAGATGCAGCCCATACCAATTTGTCCAGAAAGAAGAAAATGCAGAGAAAAGGCAGCCTGTTGAGATGTGGCAGTATAGCTTCTCTTTGTGGCTGAAAGTTTTCTGATTGTTTTGTCTCAAATGTTTACCTTCCCAATCTGTGGAAGCTCCCTGAGGAAAAGAAACATTTTGTGATAAATAGTTTTGTCAACAGCCCAGTTTTTCTTCAAAAGCATTCTGATGGAAACCTCTTAGGAACGTGCACCTTTGGTCTTACTTGCTCTTATTTGCACAAGCAGGTGTGATTTATTTTGCCCTTTGATGGATCGTGCAACTCCCATTGCAAGCAGCCATGGTTGGGAATAAGTTGTGGAAGCAAATCTTTGATGCTTCCCAAGATTTCATAATGAGAGAGAGCCACCCAATGTCTCGGGGACTGCTTGATGGAATTATAGCTGGCAGAAATTAATTTATAAGCATCAATGTGAAGTACACAATGACGTGGACATGTTCTGATCTTGTGTAGCTGCATTGTGCTTTTTACACTGGTTTCTGTTCTTTTACATGGCTGATAATAGTATAATTACAGAGAGGAGAGGTAAATGCCCTAGACTGATGGAAGGGCAGAGAAGGTGCATTTCCACTGAGCTCCATCTGAAGTTTGTATGGCATTTCCATTAAAAGCTCCATGCTTGCTTTACTGAAGAATATGATAAATACCTTATTCTGAGATTTTTGTGTGATCTGTGTAAGGTCATCCAGTACAAGGGCAGGGAGATTGTTCAAAACTTCCTTAAGCCATCAGCTTGATCCTGCTTAATGCTTTGTTCTTGTGGTTCCTTGCATGAAAATCAGTAAATAAAACATCAGACCTGAACCCCCCAATTTTACCCGATCTTTCCCCTGTACTCAGCATTGGTGAGGCTGCACCTTGAGTGCTGTGTCCAGTTCTGGGCACCCCAGTTTAGGAAGGACATTGAGATGCTCAGAAGTGTCCAGAGGAGGCAACAAGGCTGGTGAGGGGCTTGGAACACAAACCCTGTGAGGAAAGGCTGAGGGAGCTGGGGTTGTTCAGCCTGGAGAAAAGGAGACTCAGAGGTGACCTTATCACTCTCTACAACTTCCTGAAAAGTGGCTGTAGCCAGGTAAGGGTCAGGCTCTTCTTGCAGGCAACAACTGACAGAATGAGAAGACACAGTCTTAAATTGCACCCGCAAAAGTTTAGGTTAGACATCAGAAAAAAAAATCTTCACTGAAGGAGTGATAGGACAGTGGAATCATCTGTCCAGGGAGGTGGTGGAGTCACTGTCCCTGGACTTGTTTAAAAAAGTGGACATGGCACTCAGGGCCATGGTTTAGTTGATGAGCAGGTGTTAGGTTAGGTTAGATTTCAATTGATGATCTCAAAGGTCTTTTCCAACCTAGTTCATTTTGTGATTCTGTGATTCCCGGGGCCTAAGAGAGGAGGGATTCCCAGCACAGCTGTTGTCACAGCAGCTGATTTCCATTGGGGGCTGCAGAGATGGATGAAATCCCAGCAGCATTTGCAGGAAATGCACAGCAGAGGTCAAGCACAGCACTGCAAAACCTGGCTCTGCACAGGATGGGGGTTCTTTTGGTGCCTGTGCTACTTAAAATTTTGCAGCTTTGTGTGGCTTCAGAATGTACACTGAGTGCCTGCAGATGCTGCCTTCCCCTTGGGCTGTGGCTGCCCAGTCAGGCCTCAGGATGTTACTGGTGAGAGTGACGGTATGGCCATTCAGTGGTCAGGACTGTGGTGAGCACTGCAGGCACTTGTCTGTCTCAGATGGCACCTAAATGTCCCATTTTTTGTGTTCATCCTGCTTCCTGCTGCTGGAGGTGCCTATTGAATGCAGCCTGTATCCCAGGCTAACTTCACTACCCAGACATTATTGAAGGCAATGAATTTGCAGTGCCTGCAATGCTGTTGGCTGCTTTGTTATATAGTCCTAGAGTAAGAGGAGGTCAATATTGCATTAGTTCTGGCTTGATGTGACCTATCTGAAGCCACCAGAGTAAATTCAATTTGTGTTTATTTCTGTGCTGGAGTCTGTTCTTCACAGGCTTGACAAGGAATTAATCTTACCTTGCTTTTACTTATTTTGAAAGGAATAACAGTGGAAGGACTTAATCCTGGAAAGACTTTGTGCTCGCTTTCATTTCAAATACACCTTGTCTAATGTTTCTTTACAGTTTTGGCCTGATGGTGCTTAGCTAATCCATCTGATCCTAATTCTCACAAAGTCTTTTGCAGTCTCCACTGCCCAACCTCTGATTCCCAGGAAAGGTTTTTACAGCTGAGACAGTGTGGTAAATACTGCAGCTCTTAGCTGGGATTTTTTTTCCCCCCACATAATTCATGGACCTCAGTAATGTGACTTCCCCAGTGAAAGGGCATTTATAGATTTCACTCTCTAGTGCCTGATCCGTGACCTGCTGGAGTCAGCAACTGTGTTTCTGCTGACCCTATCTGGCTTTGGATCAGGCAACAGGGAGCTTCAGAGTGAGAGCTATCTGCTCCTTTCTAATGGATGTATCATATGTCATAGATTTTTCCTGGTTAGAAAAGGATATAAAAGCTGTGATGTTAGAAACCATAATATACTTTGTTAATTGGATTGCATTAAGGCACGTTAATCAAACTGAAAGGGAATGTTAACTGGATTTTCATGTCTGCCACAGCAGCACTTAGAGTCTTCTGCAAAGACAAGGACCTGTTTGGTGGTGCCTGAGGACAGAGGAATCAAACCAGGGTTTCTTTGCAAGGAGCTAAATGATGTCTGTGTGAATCTGTGGATGTGAGAATTAACTGTGAGATATAGGATCGTGCATTGTGATCCCTTCCAGCCTGGTGCACCACCAGCCCCCAGAGACCTGAGCTCAAACCCCAACTCCTTGAGCATCTTGAACGTGGAAGATGCAACAAAATTTTTGTGTAAAGAAAGACTGGAGCCTGTCCGTCAGCTTTCCTAGTTTTAGAAGCAGTTTCTCCCAAGCCTTTCCTGGCATGGATGTTTTTTTCTCTCTTCCTGGAAACATTCACCAGGCAGAAACAGTAAATCCAAGCCTGTGAGCACATGAGCATCCCCACAAATGTGCCATCACTGCCAGTTTGTGAAACAATGCTGGTTAGTTTTAAGCCTACTTTTATGTGGAGATAAGTATGTTAAAAGACCTATGGTCTTTTTCTAGGAATCAGTTATAAAGGACCACGGGTGATATGATAATGATTTGTCCTTCAGGCTGCTTTTCTGTACATCTCTCTGTCTTCTGGGAAGCCTGTTGGCTGCACAGTTGTCACCAGTTGCTCAAACATGGCAATTTTGGGTTGCTGAGAGGTTTTTTTGCAATTAACTATTTTTCATTTCAGTAGCAGATTCTCATTATGCAAAAGAAGAAACAGCCAAGGCAAGTGTTTAAACCTACTTAAGATTTGGACTGCATCATCTATATAATTGAAAAGCACTGCTTGGGTTATTGTTCTGTTCCAACTTTGCTGCTACTAGTTTGGCAGATGTTTAGAGATCCTTCCTGATGCTGAACCTGGCACAGGGACTTGACCTTGATGTGTTACAGGTCCTCCTGCTCCCCCAGCAGATGGAGTTGCAGCAAAGGGAAGGGGCTGCAGCTTGATTTCCCCCAATACAGCCACCCCACAAGTAAACAAGCATTAATCATCCATCCCAATGCACTGGTCTTCAGTTGAAAGTGGTTGTTAAATTCCTGATTGTAATTGTGATTTGCATTGCCAAGCAGCACCTTGGGTTTAAATAATCAATGTTTCATTTTCTTGTTCTGTTCATGTGTGCTGGTTGTGTCCCTGAAGGGAGGTTTGGCTGATTGTTTGGTACCTCTTGCTAACCCAGGTCCCCTTGTCTTACCTTTGCAGCTAATTGGCTGGATTTGATTTTTGTTTCACCACTTGCCTTGGGTGGAAAGAGGCATTCCAGAAAGTGACTTCTTAGAATTTGATGTTAATTGACTAAAGTAACTTAAAAGTAGAGGATATATAGGAAAACTAGTACATTTCTTGAAACATTATTTTCTTGCATTCAGCTTTAACTGAGATTGCTCACAGTTACGCTCAAACCTGGTCACAGCTGGTCATCCCATCCATTGTACATGATCATACAATTTTTGCACCTTATTTGCTTTCATAAACTGACAGAAGACCAAAAGTTGTCATCTTCTGTCTCTTCTTGTTCTGCTGCTCAACTCTGAATGGTCTGGTCATTAGCAGACCTACCTGAGTAAGTAACTGGAGAAAATACCCTCCTTCTTCTGCAGAAGGTTCCTAGGTTGTCCTGATCCTGCCCCATCCAGCAGACCTGATGGCTGGGGGAGGGAAAGGGTGAAGGGTGATCATTCCCATCACCCAAAACTCAGGTCATGGTCTGCTCAAGGGCTGCAGAACAGACAAGATGTACCCCAAGGCAGGGGCAGTGAGCATAAGGAGAGGTGAGCCCAAGTCCCTCCTTCTTAGCTCATGTGCAATTTATCAATACAGATGTGCACCATGTCTTGGCAAAGTGTTTTCACACACTTCTGAGAAAGATGAGTCCCCCCAATGCTGTCAACCTTGTTAAAATAGCAACAAAGCAATATGCTTATCAAAGAAGTATCATAGCCAGGGTAAATCAGCAATGCAGTGTTGATGGTAATTCATCAAATTACTGAAATCACTATGTAAGGATTGATTAATTTGGCTACTAATTTGAATTCTAAGGAGGTGACTCTCCTTTTGAGGCAGGTGGTCTTCTGGGATTTCCAGTAAGTCAATCAAATTATAATTGCAAGCTGGCTAAATGATATAGAAAATAAATTACCATCTGACACTTCAGCCACTGCAGCAGAACCAGCTGCACACATGTGGTGCACGAGGGCTGGGAAGGACTCTCCAATACCTTTTGTTTTGTCACACGGTGTTTACTGACTACAGGGATGAAAAGTCATCAGGGCTCAAGAGCAGAGGGACACTAGGCTGTGGAGCACATTTGAAGCTGTGGTCTGTCCCTCATCTGCAGTTGCAGCTGCCTGTCGGCGTGTTCCCAGGGATTGTGGATGTGTTTGGTTTAATGAGAGGGAGCTAAAAGGCCTGCTGCATTTTTAGATGTGTTTGCATGGCTCAGAGTGCTGGATGCAGGTTCTTCTGAGGGAAGCTCTTGCTGACTTCAGCTGCGTGCCACGGATTGATCACATTGCTTTCAGGTTGCAGAGGGTACTATAGCTACCTCTAAAATACTAAATAGAGGTAACTACTCTTAGCAACCTCTAATCCACCCCTAAAAGAAACCAGGGCGTGAAGGGATTTTCTGGGAGCTGGTGATGCTGGGGACTCCTCCTCTTTGCTGTGCTATGACTCCAGCCCTGTTGAGGTCCCTCACCTCAGTGTGTTACACTGCAGGGTCTGGCCAAGGCTGGGTTTCGGATGCAAGCCACCAGTCCCTGGGGAGCTGATCTCACCCAAATGGCTGCTGCCAGGAAAGCTCCAGATGCAAGGCTGAGAATTGCCTTCTGTAATGGCTTTTTATCCAGCAAAATGTTTTGTTGCCTTATTTATGACTTCTTCTGTACAATGGGAGCCTGGGATGAAAAGGCTGAAGGCGTCCTTTAATTTTTGTTTGCAGACTCTCTCTCACTGCTGTGGATTTGCAAGTTCTTTAGCAGGATAAAAGTTGTGGCTGAGGCTGGCCTTCCTCTGAGTTGTTTCATTATGCTGTTGACATGAACACTAAATCCTGCTTTCCTTTGCTGCGTGCTGAAGGTCAGTGCTGCAGTATGATCATAATGAGCCTCATAAGCCAGTGTCTCATCTCGGCAGAGCTCTCTGTGGATTGCCCAAAAAAAAGCCCCAACCATTTATTCTTTAACCTTATCAGTCTACAGATGCCAAAGGCATCGTGTGAGCCTGAGTCTTGTAGCTCATCGATGTTGGATGATGCTTTGATCTTATGGGACTTGGGGTCTAGCAGAAGGAATAAGGCAGTGGAATAAAAGTAGGCAGTGTTTCAGGTAGTAAAGACAATATATTCAGGATCAGAGTGCCCACACTGAAAGTAATGGTCCTTGTGCTGTGTATCCTATATAATCTGGCAGGAAGAGGTGGTCATGAAAGCCAATTCTGATTTTTGGCTACTCACAGGTTATGAGAGGTGTATGGAGGAGTTCTTCAGCAGAATGCAGGTCCTGAAACAGAGGGAGAAGTTGGAAATGAGCCATTTAAATAAATGCACCTGCAGCTTCACCACCATCTCTCTGATCATGGTTTTCCAGTTAAACACCTGCACATTTAGAACCCATTACTATAATAATTTCATGCTCCACTAACTATCCTGGCTATTGGAAACATGGAGGGATAGTCTGGAAATACCCAAACAATGTTCTTTTGATTGGGTCTGTTGTTGCATAAATTGACATCGAGAAGTTAGGTTGTTATTTAGATGGTGTGAGTTCCATTTAATTAAAAATACAAAGAGAGGGAAGAAAAATCACACAAATTTTGGAATAAAGCAGCTGAGAGAAAATGTTTATCAGAGCCTTTGTTATAATCTATACAAGATACATAGATCAGAATCTATCTATTTTTGGGGGGAATTGAAAACACCTTGTTGATGTGGCATATCTGCTGTTGTGTTCCCAAGCACATTGCCACCTGCACCACAGGCTGAGGTCCCTCATGGACATCTGGGTGTCTCTCTGGATGGATACAGACAACACAGGAGTGTTGGCTTTCCATGCATTTTATTGCTTGGGTCATGGCTGCACCATACCCTGAGTGTGCAGATAAAGAGCTCAGGGACTCACTATGGTTAGCTGCTCTGGGCATTCACCTTTCTGACTCACCTTCTCTTCTCTTATCTGCTCCATGTTGCTCCTCCATGTCGTCCCCCTGCTTGTAGAACGAGGCTGAGCTGATGAAACACAGACTGTCCCTCTCCTGCTTGTTCCTCTTGCAGGTGTCAGTGGTCTCAGCCTTCAAGTTTACTTCTGTTAGACATGATTACTTCTGAGTCAGTCTCAGGTCAGCAGGAGGGAGTTTGTCTCCTCCATCTTTCAGTTGTCTTAAAATTACATGGAATTTAAAGCCTGTTGGAGTGAGGCTACCACTGCAGAAAAGAGGAGAGGAATGGGGTTGTCTAAAGGCTAATTCCTTTCTCTTTTCCCCTTGTCTTCAAGCAATAAGCCTGGGAGACTGCCCTGCTGAACAGGGATGTGCTAGGGAAGGAAGGGAGCATCCCACACTCTGGTCCAAGGCAGAAGCTTCTGAAAGCTCCTCCCCTACCTGGTGGTCTGCCCTGGTGCTCTGTTCTTGGTCAGGCTGGCTGTGACATTATGTACTTGCAAAGCCCCACTGTGTGTGACCCCAGGAGAGTTAATTCACTCCCCCTTAGCCACCTGCAGGAGGGTGGATAGCACGAGCTGTCGTTAGAGTGTGGGAGCTTTCCTTTGGATTTGTGAGCTGAAACAAGGATCCGGGGACCTTTATGGGGCTGAATTTAGAGCCATACTTGCTGCTCAGCACAGTAAAGAAGAGATTGCTGTAGGAGCCAAGGGAAGGTGCTCATCAGTGATCCAGACAGTGTGTGACAGCTGATTCAGCCTGGATCGGGCAGCCGAGCGTGCAGCACAGTGGGTTTGTGTACCCTGCTCCATCCCTGTTACAAATGGTCCTGGGCAAGAGCTGCTTGCTGACGGTGCAGACACCCCTGGGAGAGGGAGGGAGGCAGCTGCAGAGCCGGTGCTGTGCCAAAGCCAATTATCCAGGCGTGTTTTTCAGCAGGAGGGAAAAACAAAGTACGAGAGCAAGGAAATTTGCAAACTCCAAAAGCTGCCTTATTCTTAGGTTTTGCTTTATTTCAAAGCTGTATCTGCCTCACTAGAGATCCAAGTTTCCTCCTGTGTGCTCCTCCTTTCCAAGGCAGGCTCTCCTGTGCCTTTACCATCCTCAGTGTGGTAAGAGGTGTCTTAAAAATGGCAAAGAGCAGAAATACCTCCTCTTCCCTGGGTAATCTGTCAGTGTCCTGGTTAGTGGTACGCCTGCCCACAGGCATCATTCTGTGCTGTGCTTTGCATGAAGCTCACTCTTCTTAGTGGCCCTGATGAGTGAGCAAAGTACTAAGTCAAAAAATCTGACTGCAAAATGAGGGCATGGCATTATTTCTCCTCTGCTAGCTGGAGCCCTCGGAAGTGTCAGTACAGTTTTTACATTTATCGCTAAGGCTGGCTCCACTGTGGATATATATTCCTGCCACATTCAGGTTCTTTGACACTAACTTGCCCAATTCTTTTACGATGTAGCTGATTTGTCCCATGATTTCCTTCTGCAGAGCAGTACACAAAAATCTGCATGTTGCAATCTGTTTAGCACTCGTGTTCCCCCCTTTGTTTTCCTTTTCATCTACTATTAATTGTCATCTGGACAAAGTAGTTTTTTATTGTGTTAATAATTGCTGGTGCACTGGTTCTGGAGCAATGCTTACAGCACCTGTGATGCCTTCTGGATGGGAAGGTGGCCACCAGCAGCCCCCTCCTGCCAGCATCACACTCTTTCAGCCACATGATGAATAGCCAGGCTTTGAGTTGCGACCAGAAGAGAAATGTTAAGGCAGGCAGAGGTGTAAAATCAGCTGAGGTTTGGTCCTGAGTTTTTGCAGGCACCTAGTGGGAATAAAGGGACTGCTTCTATCATTTGGTCTTTGGAAGAAGAATGGGCTGACACAAACCAGCAGGCAGTTTTCTGGCCACATGCTGCTTAATAACACAGTCAGTATTGATTAACTGTAGTTTTAAGCCTGTTTGGACAATTCAGCCACTTGACTGAGGGGTTGGAACACAGTGGAAGAAATGTTAATAAGTGTAGCTCCCCATTTGATCATGAGTTTAAATTTTAAAATCCTTCATGTATGAATTGAGTTATTGTATTCCCAGGGAGAAGCCAGTTTGATTTATGACCTTTTGATGTCCCAAATACAATTAGCACTCCATCAGTATGCAGATACTATCACGGGGTCCAATGACTTGAATGACTTCCAGTTACCCCTCTATCAGCAAAAGGTGTCAGAGCTAATGAAATTCTCTCCAAAAATTATTGATTCATTAGACAACACAATCCTTTGGCTGTCCTTTGCCCAGTGAGCTGTCAGGAAAAATGCATCTTGGGATGTCAGAATGTTCCTCCTGTTTCTCGTCACAGTTCTTTCTTCTCTCTGATGCTCCCTGGGGTCACATACATTGTACACTGCTTGTAGTAGCACACTGGCAGCTTTTGAACACCCAAAAAATGTGACCCAACCCTCTGCACAGGGTTGTGCAGTGCAGATCTGCCTGGCAGAACAGATGTAGTCTCCTGAGCCAAGGTGCTCGCATGGCCAAAATTCAAGCTGAAAGACAGCAAGTGCATCTTGGAGGATGTGGGGTAAAGGAGGTAGATATGCTGATTTGCAGAAAACTTGGTAATTCCTGTGTTTGACTTGGCACCAGGGATATTCCTAACAGATTAATGACAGCCATAGCCCCACAGAAATATTTTTTAAAAACTCTTAGTGACAGCATTGAAACCTTATGTAAATAAATCTCTTTCCTGTGCTCCCTGCAATATGTTAAGACACTATTCATGCTCTTTTTTACCGTGCGAGGGAGTTGGAGAACACAGAGCCATAGAGCTTAGCCAGAACTGAACAGAACTTCATGTTTCTTGTTTCCTTTCTTCATGGATACACTTTGGGCTGTTTTCCCTTCAACTAATTACCATGATGATAGCTGCAATGTTTCCAGATGCTTTTCTAATTTATTTCCTTTCCTAAACAACCACTGGAATGGCAGGAAATGCTAAAATAGCAGCAGACAACCAGGGTGCTGCACAGCTGAGGCCAGACTCAGTGACAGCTTGTGCCTGCTCGTGTAGCACGGAAGTCTTTACTCACCCAGTATCCGGAGCAAATGAAATTTGATGAGCCTTCTGCCTTTTCTGAGGGGGAACTGGGTGGTTGTTTTCTTGCCCTCTTCACACTGCCAGCTCTGTGCACCAATTAATCCATGCTAAAAGGACTTACAATGAGCTTGTTATTCTGTGGGCTTGTGAAGTGGCGGCTCGCCAGATTTGAGCTCGTTTCAGATGTTTAATAGATAGAAAGTTGATCACTTGGCAGCTGAACCCACACCCTGGAGACTCTCCCAAGGCTGTGAAACTCTCTGGGATCCAGCAGCTTGGGAAAGGCCAGGTATTCATGAGATAGAATAACTTTTAGCCTAACTAAAAACAAACACCTGGATACCTGCCTGAGCTTCATATTTGAACCCTGTCGTGGATGCCCCCTCTGTTGACGCAGTGCTGTCCTGTTTCATCTTCCCATCAATACAGGCAGTGATAAACAAATAGAAAGATAATCACTAGCAGATTAGCTGTTGCTTTGGAAGATTATGCTTCAAAGTTATGCAAATTTTGCTCTCTTCATTGAATCCAGCATGCACATAGAACTAAATTTTCTTGTTTTATTTGCCTTGTTTGTAATAATAAAAAGCACCAGCTGAAAAACATATCCGGAGCCTATAAATATGGATTTGTTTGAGGCAAGATGCTTCTCAGGCAAACTTAGAAGGATCCTTGCCAGCAATTTATGAGGACAGGCTGTGTGTGATCCCAGGAGAATATTTTGCCATCAACATCAGATGACACCTTAAAAGACAGAAGGAAATCTTAGCTAAGGGCAGCAGCAACCCCGGCACAGGGAGATTTTTTTGTCGTTGTTTTTGCAGTTTTGGAATATCTCTTTTTTTAACCAAATTAGTGCAAAAATAAAAGTAGAAATAAAAGCATTAGTACAAAATAAGAGCAGTAAGTATCACTGTTTGGGGACAGGGTTAGAGGTCACAGTTTGTACAGAGAGCATCAAAGCAGGCTTGCTGCAAATGCTTTCTGTGTAAAGCTTAAGGATGGGCTGTCCAGGGGAGGAATATGGGCAATAAATTGCCTGCAAGTCTACAGACTGCAGAGTCCCTCAATGATGGCAGATGTTGTGCAAAATAGCCTGTTCCAGTGTTCTGAGTGTTGTGCCAGAAAATCAGCAAGATAGCAGCAAAAGTAATGAAATTTGGTGGTTGAAATCAGCAGAGGGAGAGTCGTTTGTGCTGGGTGTTATTTTTTCTTCCAGATTACTATATTTTGAGTCTTCTGGGCTCTGTTGTGCTTTAGTGGACCTAGGTAGTTGGAGCATGGGCTAAATTCAGGCTTTTGCAAACTTGGCAGGCAGAGGTGCTTTCGGTTCATCTGTTGTTGCAGAGCATGCAGATAGCCCAGGAAATGGGTGAAATACATGAAAATTCAGTGTTCAGATTGCTGCCTTTTCCTAAATCCTTTCACAAGCCCTTGGAGTATCTGATCTGAGCCCTGTATCGTTCTCTTCAGTTTGCCTCTCTGCAGTTTGTCTTGGGAAGACCTTAGATGGTGATGACAAAAAGCCACAAAAGAAATATAAATAAAAGGGCATTAGTTTGACAGGAGACCTTACACCTGCTTTTACCCTTTGTGATCTGCTGCAAAGGAAACAGAGTTTTGGGGAGTTAGAACTTCCCTCACTAAAACACATTTGATCCCACAGTGCTGACAGAGAAACAGAACCCACTTGCAGCTGTCCCTGGTTAAATGAGGGACAAAGCTGAATCCTGATGTTTCATAGCCCCAGGTAGAGTGTTGGACTCTGGGAATGATCTGCTGACCCCCACCACAGTGGAATTCTCTTTGGTTGGCCCTATATCTGCTGCAGCAGCATGTGGAGAGGTGCCCAGCTCCAGCTCCTGCATCATTCCACCTTCTAGCACAGGAAGGTGACAAGGTGTGACTGCTGTGGGCTCTTCTCTGGCAGCAGATGAGCACCTTGGTGCATAAATGATCGTCTCACACCTCGATGCTCAAATCAGCATCACAGCAGAGCCCAGAGAGGTCCAGATGCCCTGCCGGATTAACCAGGGTTTAAATGTGTTTGGGTTTTTTCTCCGTCCTGGGCATGCAGTAGGTTTTGCATTGCTTGTTGGAAAAGCCTGCATGTGCCGCTCGGATCCCTCTCCTGCCTCTTCAGCCTATTTTGGGATGGCCTATTTTTGGCTTGCAGCACAGGTGACGTGCCTGGGAAAAGCAGCATCGCTAACGATGGCTGCGGCGCTGCTGGGAGGATGACACCTTGCTGTTCCTCTGAAATGAAGGGTTTAGATGAGTCACTGCCTTGTGATTTATTGGAAAGTTTTGGTTGTCATGCTGCTTCTCAGCAGCTGACACAGAGAAGGAGAATGAAGTCCACCCCACAACAAAACTGCTAGAGAAGAAAGCTGAATGACATGTTCTATCCATTGCAGCCTTTGGTATAGGATGGGGTGATTGTTACACTAGTCTAGATAAAAATATAATGCAGTTAGAACTGTGGATATGCTTGCTCTCAAAAATACTAATGTTAGGCAACTACTCTTTTTTTTGCACGTGTATCCTGCAAATCAAGTGAGATCCAGCTCTAGAGCATTTGATTAGTACCTTCAGTGTTCAGCTCAGTTAAATCTCCTGGTTGAGAGCTGTTCCTAAAAACACTTAAAAGTTATGTCTTGTTATAAACTATCTAAAGCCTGTTATTTAGCTGTGATTGGTATGTTTGTGTGCAGAACAGAGTGTGCTTTGTTTATTGAGGCTTTTATTTCCCTAACATACTGCAACTGGATTCATGTCCCAGGTCCTACACCCTGCTGTAGTGAAAGCAGTCCTGTGTTTGTTCAAATACTCTATTTATTGGCCATATCTTGGTGGTTTGTTAAAAGGAGAAATTAAAATGTTTACAGTCACATTCCCCTAAGTTGTCTCAGGCTAAGTGAGGCTTGCAAATGATGTGCTGGAATTAAATCCCAATTACGTTAATAAGGAGAAAGCAATTGGAAAGCTGCACATGTGTCTGTACTGGGGCACCAAGGATGTTGAGTGTCAGCAACAGGTACAGGGCTGAGGTTTCAAGAGCCCTTGAGCTTGCAGAGCTGCTTCCATTAGTGCTAACAGGAAAGTTTGTCCCTTTGCTTTATACTGAGACAACACGAGAAACTGGAAATAGAATAGAAAAGCAGGAGCTGTTCTGTTACTGCCCTAACATGCTAGTGAAGAGTATGGTGTAAGGATAGCAACATACTGCAGCAGAAGGAATTGTAGAAGCAGAAGGAACATTTGTAAACCTGTGCCTGGTGTGAGTTCAGCACAGCCACCACCCTCTTGCCATCCCTTCCTCCCTGATATCCAGAGCTACTCCTCTCAAATGAATACATCAATGTGGCTTGAGCTGTTTTGGCTGCAAGACCAAAGCTTGGAGAGCATATGTTTCCCAGAGTAATTCAGAGAACCTATAATATATAGTGTTCACAACTGGTCTCCAGTTGTGAATTTTTAATTATGCCAGATCATTTTCAGTAAATGGGACTTCAGGCTCAATTAGGGCTGTCAGATCAAATTTTTCACTCACCTACTGTTGAACTCATCCAATGTTGTTTGCAATAATTGCCAAATCCACAGGAAAGGTGAGACTTGCAAAAAAGGAATGTCTGTGGTGTTTCCTATTCTTACAGCCTCCTTTAGCAGTGATAGGAGCACTGGATGCAAGGGAAAGTAATGTTGATATTTAGACTGTTGGGAAGTATTTTTGCCTGAAATAGCAAGAATACAAAGTCTGGTCTTTATATACATCAAGGCAGCTTGTCTTGCCAAGTCCAAAAACTTGCATCTTAAAAAAATCAGATAATTTGTCTAGTATGAGTGCAGTCTTGTGGGGCACTGGTCTATTGTGGGGTCTTGGCTCAGGATGCCAGACCTGTATATGAGATGTGATGGTCTGGTTGGAAGGACGTGACCGGCAGGCTTGTGAGGAACTTGCACTGGTACTGGGGGAAGCAGTGCTCCTTCCCCTGTTCCTCCTAAAGGCTTGTCCCATCCTGGGGCTGCCCCACTGCTCTGATAATTCCACTGGAAGAGTATTTGCTCTGTGCCTTTCTATTTCTTCAGCTTGCTCTAGCTGTTGTCTCTCTAAAGCAGAGACAAGGAAGATGCCCGGATAGCAAAAAAATGTCGCCTTTGCTCTATAGATCCATGCAAAATTTGGTTTTGAAAATAAATGGGCATCTCTGTATGCAGTGACCTGGAAGAGGCTGAACATTTCTGTTTACCAGGCTGGTGCTATGCAGGGGCAGCTTTCCTCCTTCCTCTGGCTCCTGGGGCACCACAGAGCCACACAGAAATGCACAGAGCATCTTCTAAAATAAACCCTGAGCCTACAGAATGGTTTATCCCTCACAAGCTGCCCGGTGCAGGTACCTGTGGAGAGGCCCCCTCTGCTCACCACAGGGAAGTGGGATATGTATCCAGACTCGCTGTCTAGGTGCAGAAGTGCATGGAGAGGTTTATTTGGAACAGAAAACAGCACACAGAAATAGCGAACTGTCTCAGGTCAGCCAGCTCTGCACTGGGATGCTCAGCTGTTTGCAGACAAATTGCACCCAGGCTCTCTGCCGTGCTCCTTCGGTGTCTCTCATGGATAATGTGAGCCTCTCAGCCACATCTGCCAGAGAGGTGTTTGAAGCAAAGTCCCTAACAGATGTTGAATGGTGCAGTGATGTCCACTGACTGCGTTCCTTCCTCAGCTAAAGGCAGCGGGGAGCCAGGCTGGCAGTGCTGTGAACCTGCTCTGAAGAACAGAAAGCCCGTGGATGTGTGTGTGTGTGTATGTGTGTGTGTGTGTATGTGTGTGTGTGTGTGTGTGTGTGTGTGTATGTGTGTTCTTGGGGACCGGCTGCCCTCACTGCTCCCAAAAGGTTTGGAGAGGTTGCGCTTATTTTTTTCTTAAATTCCAGAGCAGAACAAAACCTAAGGAATGGGAGGGAAGGGGATAAAATGAGGTGAAACCAGTGTGAGTAAGCAATGTGCCTTCCTTGTCTGCTCCCTGAAGAAATGGGTACGTGGAAAGAACAGGGTGGTGGGGTGTAGATGGTGGAGCCTTTTCCTGACTATCCACTTTCTGGCAGTGTTTCAGTCTGCTCAGGGACTGCAGTGAAATGAGAGCTGGGGTATAAACAGCAGCATCCCTATGGATCGCTGTCCCTTCAGCTCTCCCACGATGGCAGCACCAGCTAATGGACCAGGTGGTGTTGGGCAGAGGGTGTGTTTACCCAGCCACTTACCTGAGCTCCAGCAATGGATTTTGACATCACTTAGCCCTCTGGCAAGTTAATAACCTGCAATCTCTCCTCATCCTCGTAGTAAAACACTGACCCAGGTGAAGTCTGTGCTAACTGGGCAGAAGAAAATTCTTTCTCCCAGCCAATAGCTGGCACCTACGATCTGGTCCTGGCTCCAGTGGGCACTCTGCTGACTGGCAGCTGTACTCCTCCACTCCTGTTACCTTGCAGACTGTTTCCTCACCCATTTCTCCTGTGTGTGCTCTCTTCTGACCCATGTATTTTTGTTGCTGAGCCCTTCTCTGTGTTTGATGCCTTTTCCTTGTGACAGGGAACAGCCAGTTCTCTCTGCACACTTCTATCTTCTCCCTTGTTTAATCCAAGAAAACCATTAAACAACAATAGAACTACATCAGCAGCGGCACTCAGCAGAACTGGCTTTTCCTACTCTTCTGGCATTTTGCATCTTTGTCCCATTTTTATGCCTGATTTGAGATGACATATCAGCTGCTCTTGGCAGGAGGTCTGTAAAACGTCACTGGCACTCTTGGGACATGGTGAATGCTGTTCTTCAGCAAAGCCATCAAGCAGTACCTCTGCATTCTGCCCCTGCTGCATCTGCCAGCCTTCCATGCTAAGTATCACCCTGCATGTCCATCTCATCTCAGACACAGGTGACAGGAGACACTTCTGCTGTCAGGCCGACTGCAGTTCCCAGCAATTCCTGCTCTCCATAGCCAGCTGGGTGTTTTCCCCTATATCCCTTCTCAATGCTTATTTATCTTCTACCCCAATTTAACAGAGGAGTCTCCACATAAAGGAGCCAATTAAAAAATTACGGGGAGTGTGGTGAGAGGGGAGGGAGGTGGACAGTATGTTCATAGGAGGCTGATTTCTTTAGAAAATGAGGCTAAAAATAAGTTCAGTAATATTTTACTGAGTATTTGCTTCAAAGCAATCTGCTGAGTGTGTCTCACTCCTTCCTGCTCTGAGTGTCTAACTGCTATCGTGTTCTTGGCTGTAATTTTCTCTGCACTTTTAGGGAGGCTGTGAGATCTTTGCTAATCACAGAGGGCAGACAAACCTTCCATTTTAAAGGTCTCATAATAAGCAAAAAAGAGAAGGAAGTAGCACAGTAAATGGCACAGAGCTCCAGTGAATCTGCCATGGAAAGATGAAAGCTTGCTCTCTGGTTGCCAATATTTGAAGTGGCACCTCTGAAGTCTCTGGCAGGGTGTTAAGCCACCACTGCTGTTGGCATGAGCCAGTTACCTGATGACAACCAGCTCCTCCACGCTGTGTCTGATGTGGGGGTAGCACAGCACCTCAGATGAGCACACACAACCAGGGACCAGCTCCGCAAGTGCAGTAGTGGTGAAAAGGACATGGCTTTGAATTCCCTTCATAAAATTAGCCATATGGTGCTGACTGAGTCTCCTGCATTTTAGAGATTTGAATGGCCTGATGTCTGTGTCCTTTACAAGGCAGAGCACAGCCCACAGTGCCCCTACATCCCGACTCTCCTTTCTCACCAGTAGCCAAGGGGTGCTGGATGGTTGTTCACAGAGCATCTTGTGTTGAGCACCATCAGCCTGACAGCCAGGCAGGAGAGCACTCCGGTATTAATTAACTCGTCCTGCCAAGAGCAGATATTGATTTGCTTTTACAGGACTTTGATGAGTCTCAATTATGATTCTATGGAGGTAGGAAGGTTTCCTGCCCTCAGAAGACTAGAGCAGCCATAATTATAAAATAATTGTGCTTGTTTTCTTCTAAAGTAGTATTTTATTATTTGATGAATCTCTTGTTTGTACTGAGTCGACAATACGACTTCACAAATGACTTGTTTACTGTCGTGCTTTGATTTATAATTCTCCCTTAAAATTTCAGAGGGTGGGGTGGTTTTTTTTCCCAGATATGCATTCAAATTACTGTAAAAGTAGGTCACATCATATTTGTGCAGATGTTCCCCTTCCCCTCTCGCTGCAGCTCCCCACTGGTGTATGGGCTGACAATAAGTTTGTGCTGATGACCCAAGGCAGCACTTAGCAAAAGGTGAGCCAATCTCATAAATCTTTCACAGTGATCCTGCTGTGTGTTAAAAGCTTACGTGTACTTTGGAATATTAATTAAAGACAGTTAAACGGCATTTTTTAAAACTGTGTCCTTCGTGTCTCCTACTTAGAAGGGACACTTGTTCTGCATTAGCCTTGCCTGCACAGTCCCCTGAAGTGCTGGCTGGGGTTTGGGAGGGTGCAGGTCAGCCTTGCTGCTGTGCCAGCCGTGATGTCCCCAAGTTCAGAGAATAGTGGGAGGGGTGTCTCCACCTGCTTTGCTCCACCAGAGCTGCTGTGACCTGCCATGAAGCTGGGGAGAGGTTTTATGTTGGTTTGTGTGGAGAAGAGAAGCAAAAGCAGGTTAGAAGCACAGAAGGGTAAGGCAGAAGCTGGTCTGGCAGCAGCTGCGAGAGCTAAGGGGGTCAGATGTAGCAGGAAGGAGATTTATACCACTGTTTCCTCTGCACTGAATAGGAGTTTTCCCTTAGGAGGTTTTTATGGAGAGGTGCGAAGAGCTGTTAAGTCATTAGTGCAGTTTCCCATTGTGGTAGCATTATTCCCTGTTATCTCCACTTTATAGCTCCTCTTTCTCACCAGTGACTACTGACCCAATAAATATTTGTCCTGACTGTATTATCTGCATCCCAAATGCTTACCTTGTCCTCTGGCATGCAACTTAAAGACATTACAGCCCCTTTTTCTACCTGACAGGGAGAGTCTGGCAAGTGCTGGTTGCTAATGCCTGCTCAGGAAACAAATCCTGACCTTGGGTAAGGGCTGGGCAAGTTTCCCCCCACAAAAACACTTTTCTTCCTTCAGCTTTTAAACCCTCGACTTCGAAGACGTCCTTGACGAAGCAGCTTCTAAAGCAATCTCCCTGTTTCACAGCACCAGCTCTTTGCCTTCTTTTTTTTTTTTTTTTTTTTTCTATTCCATTAACGCAGTGCTTTGCAGCCAGCACTCCTGTTAATTAGGTGCTAATTTATTATTCCAGCCAGCTGTTGTTGCTGTGTAACCCACCCCTCCACAGAGATACACCCCAGCCCCAGGCTGTCTCAGGTGTGGGTTTTGGGTGTTCTTTCAACCATGGCATGGCTATAGGCTGGGTGACCAGCAGCCCCTAATTAACATCCAAGGGAGACACCAAGGCTGCCCTGGCCATGAAGGAGGAAAATGAGGCCCCGTGGACACTCCAGGGATGTTTTTCAGTATTTCCTTCCCCAGCTCAGTGCATGTTCATGCCTGTGCATGAACCCCTACTCCAACATAGTCTTTTCCAGGCAAATAATCCCCATGAACGCTGACAGGATCTTCTCCTGGGGGGCTTATGTCTCATGGTCAGTTGGTTTTAAGAGGTGTGATTGCTAATTGGAGCACATGCCATCCCTCTCCCATCTGGGCTGCTTCATGTCCATTAAAATCCAACAGCATCTCTGCGGGGTGAAGATAAGTCACACTAGCAAAACTGGACAGCAGTTTTCTCACCCTATTCTTAAAATTTTTTCTTCAAATATTCACAAGAGCTTTTTTGATGGAAAATCAACTAGTAAAAACTCCTGAAGAGAGAAGTAATTATCCAGCTGGTTCTTGTTAGTGCATTTCATAGCTATCAAAAGCAATGTTCTCCTAGCTCCCTGCCCTTGCTTCAATTCATTAATTAGCGATATTAATTAGTTGTATTAATTGCAAGCTGATACGTCTTAAGCAAAGGAGTCTGAGTGCAGGAATGTGGTTTATAACCTCTCTGTGGATGAGTAAAGGTTTCTTTCTGAATACTGGAGGTGCCCTGGAGAGTTGTGGAAATGCCTGCCAGCTAGCAAAGGTGGCTATGTCCATTACTGCTAACAGGAGCATCCTACAATTTGGGAGTTAAAATATTGGTTTTAATGATGTTGTTTGTGTGTACAGGATCACAGCTGCTGTGCTGGTGTCTTCCAGTTCAGTGGATGTTGTTCTTGCCTGTGTGTGGAGGACATTTCTGTTGCTTAGCATCCTGGTGTGCTCTTCCCACCTCTCTTCTCTGGCTGTTGTGCTCTGGGGTTTTGTCATGCTGTGTGAGCCCAGGTGGCTTGAGGGCTCTGCTGGCTCAGCTCTGTCTGTAACTGGTGTTGCAGAAGGTGGTGAGTCCTGACTCCACACCACTGCCCCGGGGGATGTTTGTCGTGGCTCCTTCTAAGCCATATCAGATTGAAAGCCTGCATCAGCCCCAGTTCCCTGCTCTAATGCCAAGAACAGATCTGTTGCTGCCCATCCTGGAGGTCTGCAGTTCAGTTCCAGGTTTGTTGCCAAAACAGCAGCCTCTGCAGCACGACTGTGTCGAGTCCTTGTGGTGTGGTGGCGTCAGTTATGTCACTCGAGGATACAGCACAGTGTCACTGAGCCCTGCAACGACTCAGCCTTAGCAACATGGTTGAGGTCATTTGTGTAAGCAGATGTGCTGAGGCTTTAAGACAGGCTGGCGCTTGCTGTGAAGATGTAAGAGTGTATCATGTAATTTAGGCTTTCAGGTCTTTTGCATATGCGACAGTCACTTAAGAGGATCATTTTGGTCAAGGAGAGCAAGGCACTGCCATCATGGAAGAGAGCTCTGTGGAGCTGGGCATGTGAGGAGACAGGTCACAGTGTGGTGGCAGAAAAGGCTGAAGCTGCAGATTAACAGAAGAGGTTTGGTAAAAGAATTGGGGTGCTGCAGTCAATAATCCCATTCAGTTTTGTTTGTGCTGTGGTCAGTCAACTCCCCCATGATACTCCAAGCCTGAGAGGAGCAGGTAAACAATCTTTGCAATTTATTTAACACAGTTTTCAGGATGTGAGTTGAACAGAGAACCATGGAAGCAGGGAGTTTGGTACAGGTCCCTGCTGTGCTCCTGCAGAGCAGTGCCAGGGTAAGCAATCCACACAGCCTGTCCTTCTGCCAGGGATATTGAAACTTCTTGGATTTAATTTTAATGGTGATTAGAGATCAGGTAATGTCAGTGGAATTTAAGGTCTTTAGTTTGACGATGTGCCAGGTATTGCCAACTCTTGCAAAATACCCAAGCTGGTTTTTGATTTTCCTTTTCCCTCTCCCTCCTTTTATATCTAGAACTATCACTAAATATTAGTGCAGTATTTTGGGCTGGATAAACCATCAAGGCAGGACCACATGGTGGCATTGAAGAAGTGGTCACAGTTGGGAACAGTCACAGTTGGAGCATGGGTTCTCCTATCATTGCTTCTTTCCCTACTGTGCGGAGCTGCCCCATTCCTGCCATCATCACATTTTTTGCTTTCTGTGGCACAGTTACTCCTGGGAGCTCAGCAGCTGAGTTGACAGTGAGGTGCCATTGTTTCAACCCATGGCAGAGAAACCCACTTGCCTGAAAATATGATGCTGGGCAGCCCTAAGGAGCAGTTGTTCTTCAAGCAGTTCTTTTGTCCATGTAGATTAATGGCCCTTTAGACCAGGCAGCTGTGCAGATTTTAGGGGTACAGCTTTTTGGGGGTCTCTTTGCAAGGGGCTGCTGAATTGGGACCATGCATCTGCAGAGTGGGGTTGCCTGTGGTGTGATGCTGTGCTGCCAATGGGGGCTTGCTCAGAGCCCAGAGCTCCCAGTAAAAGTTCACCTGACTCCCTGCAGGGTTGATCTACAGGCAGAGGCTCACTAGGTAGTTAACACTTTTTTCCCTGCTGTGTGCTCTCACAACTTGAGGTAATTTGGTGATCTGACAGTTTCTCCCTCGCTCAGAGTATAGCTCAGCATTTGGCACAGTCCTGCAGGACTGCTGGGGCACAGGCAGTGGAGCTGTTAGTGTGCAGCCAGCGTGCTGCTGGCATACTGAAACCTGAATTTCTGCAGTGTGCCAGCCCCAGGAGAGTCATGCTACAAAAACCCCTCTTGTCCTCACAGACCCTCAGCTCATCACCTGGACCAGACAGCAGGTTGGTGCTCTGCCCCTCCAGCTCATCACATTCTTCTTGGGGGCCAGCTCCTGTGCCCTGTGCCCTGATGGCCTGGTGTGGACACAGGAGCCTGAGCTGGACCACAATTAATTACCTATGAGAACATGAATTATGTAAGGCTTCACAATTAATTTCTTCATTTCTTTTTTTCTTGCTGTTTTTATTAATGAATTAATTCCGTGTGCTTGTGGAAGTATCCTGGTGAGGCTTGAAGAGCTGAATTACAGGGTGAAAAAAGCCTCTCATTTTGCACCAGCATTTAGCTGATGAAATGTAAAGATGCAATGAGGTGATTAGTGATTCTGGTAATGTAATTAATGCCTGTGTTCTTTCATACGTGCAGAGCTGGAGGTCGAGCTCAGCGCTCAGTGAAAATTTGCCCTGAATGCACAGTTCAGTGTGCTCAAAGTTACTGCTCCCTCGTTATATGATTCCTCCAGTAATTCCAAATTAAAGTTGATATACTTGTAAACGAAAAGCAGGGCATGCCTGTGAATTGCAAGGGCTGGAGAATTTGTTTCCAGGATGGGAATGCTAATGCTGTGATCTGCCACAGACTGGGCAGGGAGGGACTGTGGCAGAGTGAACACCTTGGTGGCTGTCACTCCTGCCATGTGCATAGCTGCTGGTGGGGCCTGTCTCAAATCCTTGTCTGCACTTCCCTGGCTGCTACAGGCAACCAGCCTTGCGTGGGTCTTCAGTTACATCTTCTTAACATGGCAACCATCATAAACCATTAATGTAATTCCCAGTCTGAAACCAAGCTTGGATGAGCTC
Organism: Cinclus cinclus; assembly: GCF_963662255.1. Lineage (NCBI taxonomy): Eukaryota > Metazoa > Chordata > Aves > Passeriformes > Cinclidae > Cinclus > Cinclus cinclus. The sequence continues at coordinate 8,835,418 of NC_085060.1, forward strand.
ATTTTTCCATGCAACATGATTTTGACATGCCTTACATGAAACTTATATTTTTTTTTCCTTCTGCCCCGTTTTTAATAAACATCACGTTATCAAAATATTAGTGATGCTGGATTTGCCACTGTGGTTTACCACAGATAACAGCATGGAGTATTCTTCCCGTTCTGATTCAATAGTGCATGACAAGGGAATCCAATTTGTTCAGATTTAGATGACATGCCTCCAATTATGTAATTCCATTAGGAGGTGCCTGCAGCCAAGTCTGTGCTCACAGTCTCAGCAGACATAACTCTAATGGGACGTGTTGCAATATTGCTGTGTGGTAAGCACAACTTTGATAGAGAGCACGACCTATCTCTCCCAGTCGTGTTTGTGGGAATGGAGAACACAAAAAACGACCCAGCTGTACTTGGGGCTCTAATCTTGCAATAAGTTATGTCACTACAAGAACAAAGCTTTGCAATGAAAGGTGAATTTGCAATGGCTATATATTTTATGTATTCAAAATCAGTCAGTAAATGCAGCACTTTGAATATGATCTTGTATTCAATTCCATAAACGGAAGATATATTGGCTGCAGTTTTTTCTCTTGAATACCATCTCAGATTCCTATGTACTTGGGAATGTTGGATATTTATGAGAATATAAAGCAGTGATGAAAACATAAGACTAAATCTTAGCACAGTTACAACTTGCTTTAAATTATTAATCTTTAAGAAGCATGAAAAAAAATTCTGCTATGCAAATTCTGTGGCACTGGAGTTGGAGTGCATATCCATTACCATAGAGCTATCTAAATAGTGGTTTTAAAATAATTGTGTAATGTTGATGCAGAGTTACAGTTTCTGCAGGCAGGAAAAGGCAATTCTAGTGGCAGATCTGTCTCCCCAAGAAGTGGGATGTAACACCACTCATAAATAAAGCTGTTTAGATGAATTTAGCATCACTTGCAAACCAGAAGATTTCTGCAGTGCCTTTGGGTAACACGGCTCAGAGTTTGGCAGGGCTCAGTTCTCCGAGGGCTGGGAAGAAGCTGGATGGGCCATGTGGGGTGTATTTTTGGTAGAGGGTGCTAGACCTGTGAAACTGAAGAAATTTAAAGGCATTTAGTACCCATTAAGAGGTCAAAGCTCTGACCAGCCTGTGATGTCTCTTGCTCAGTCTTGCCCTGTATTTGGGCTGGACCTGCAGATAGGTTTACTCTGCAAAGCAGGGATGTGAGCTGTACCTCTGTTGACCAGTACTAACTAGGGCTTGGCTAAACAGATAGTATTTAAATATACAGCTTTTATTAAGAAAGAAAGCTCCCTAATCCTTGCTCTGGGAAAGTATGAGTGATAGCATCTCTACTTTCATAATCTTTCACAGTTCTCACATGAATATATGAAAGAATTTAATAATGTTCTAGGTTAGAAAATGATCATGCATATGCATACATCTTTAAAATCTGTCTTCTCTGACTTTTTTTCCCCTTACTTATGTCATGAGAGGAAGCCAGCAAACGATTTCAATGTATGATGCATCCAATATCACCTTTCACATAAACAGAAAAAATATGCTTCCTCTGTTGATGTGATGAGGCCAGGATGCATTTAAGTGTCTAGAGAAAGTGTCATTTTGTTTAAAATAATGTGAAGAGGAGCCTAGTCGCATTATGTTGAAATGAGTTATGGGGGTGCTAATGTTTTAATGACAGGATGGGGGAGATGCAGCTGAAGATGCTGCTGTTGTGCCCGAGCCCTGGCCCAGATTACCGCTGCTGGGAGCCCTTTTGCACCTGCTGCTCTTGTCCCCATCCCTGCACAGATGCTTTGCCAGAAAAGCCCGCTCAGGTGGTGTTTAGCTGTGCTTTAATCTGGCCCCTCAGTGGATTGCTTAGCCTGCAAATACAATGGCGTATATAAACCTCAGTTCAAAACCCAGTGTAATTTCATGGGAATGAATTGTTCAGATAAATTTGGTAGAGCACAGTTTCTTAATCTGCTAAATGGGGAAAGACACTTCTGCCTGCAATTTGGGAATAAACTAGATAATTCTAGATTAACCCCTCCAGGGATGTAGACATAGGAAGAAGCTGTTGCTGCTCAGACAGTTGATTTTCAGGTTTATTTATCGCAGCAATCCAGCTGCCAGTGTGACTGAGAGCAGAGCTTGACTGCTGCCATGCACTTCATCATGCTCTGGAGCACCTGTTGGCTGAGTTCAAATGCAGAAGCATCAATCTGCCATGAACCAGGCTGTGTACCCTGGCACTGAGGGCACTGGACACTGCTTTGGCTTCTCTCCACAGGGACAAAATACCCAGGCATGTTTCCCTGGGTGTTCAGGAGCTCACTGGAAAGTTTTATAAAAGCAGCTGTGCTCCAAGACAAGCTCAGTTCTCAGATCCCTTCTGATCTGTGAGTATCCTGTTTGGTTCCCTTTAGGAAGAGGTTCCCAGATGGTCTTAGAGGAACACCACAGATCTTGCCACCTTCACCCCTGGATGCCAGCGTGGTGCTGGACTAAGTGACAAGCCTTGCATGCAAGAGGCAGAGCCCACATTGCAAATGCTTTTGTGACTGAGCATCGCTGCCTGTCTGCAAAGTTGACATTGGCCCCTCCACCTCCAAAGCTCTGCTCCATTTCAAAGCAAAATGGGAGAGGTCTGAGGTCCAAAAAATCCATGCCTTGGCCTGTGAAGCATCTCCCTTTGTCTGATCCTTGCAGCAGTACTTCCACATCCCGGGGATGTCTACACAAACTGAATGGTGAGAGCAGAGCTGGTGGTCCCAGCCCTGTTCCAGCACAGGGGCAGGTCAGGAGGGGTGCCCTTCCTTGGAGACCTGGCTCAAAGCTGATGCTGACAGTGAGAGGAGTTACTGCTCAGTACTGCAAGTGGTGAGAGGAAATGTTCAGTGTATTACTTTCTGGGACACCTTCCCAGAAAATGTTTCCTGGTCATAATTGCAGCACTGATTCCATAAGCCCCTGCAGCAGCTCCCTTTTAGTGGAGATGAATGGAGTGGAGTATCAGGAAAGCTTTCCAGGATTCAGTTTGGTCACAGCCTGTTAAATCAAGAGCCTGTTCAATGAGGGCATCGTGTGCTCCTCAGCCTGGCCACACACAGCTAAGAGGGACAGCTGAAAACTCATTGTGTTTGCTGCTGGAATCTGGGAATGCTGCTACATCTGTTCCCCAGGAGTCACTAGACTCACACTCTCTCCTAGAGTGTTGTCTGAACTGGATAATAAAGCTCCTCAAAGCAAGGACCACATTTGCCGTGGTGCAAATGGTACCACGATGCCAATGACTATCCAGATGAGTATTCCTAGGTCCTCCTAGGAATGTGTGGCTCCTGTGTCTTGAATTATATTTTATGTTTTGTAAGTGGGAGGAAATAAACATGTGAAACTGCAACTCTGATCTTAAGCATTGAGGGTTTTTTGGAAGGATGGTAGAAGACCAGCAATTAATGGAAAAGCTTCTGGCTTTGCTACTCTGTTGTTCCCTGGTGATGTGGGATTTGGCACTGGTGGATCCTGAAAGGGCACTCATTCCATCCTGTCCCTTCCCTCTGAAGGGACTGCTGAGTACACCAGATGGGCAGAGAAGGAAATCTCAGGACTTGTAACTGATATGGGTGGAGTTCACTGAGGAAGAGGATGAGAAACAAATCAGGTCCTTCATGGAGATGGAGGTATCAGGATCACCTCTTTGCTCCCTTGAGCAGGGCAGTTCCTCAGTGCTCTCCCACTTCTTCCCTGCCATGCTATTTTATGTACAGAGCTGTGCTCCACTTCGTTCCCTCATTGGAAACATTTGCTTAGAGGAGGACAGCTTGAGTTGAATTTCCCAAAATTTCCCAACTTTCTCAAAGCTGCGCTCTCAGCATTGGAGGATTGTGGTGTTTCAGATGGTTAGGGAAGCTGCAGCAGAGACAGAACTTAAAGCTGATGATTGGTGAACTGTAAATTTGAGCTGGAAAATGTGGCTGTACTGTAAAATTCAGGACACCATCTGTTTCATTGCTTACTTGCAGTAGCATTTGTACTTGATAATTAAAATGTCACACACATTTTTAGCCAGAATAATCCATGGAGGAGTAGAACTGTGTCTTCTGAAAATCTTTCAAGAGATACTCACAGATAGGAATGAAACTGTTTTGAAACATCTCTCGCTGCTCGTAGAGGAGTTTTGCTTCTTCCTTTTTTTTTTTTTTTTTTTTTTTTTTCATATTTTGAGGGCGAGGTTAGGGGAATGGGAGCAATGACAGATCCTTTTGGAAGGAGCGGTGGCCTTAGTGAATAACCCTACATGTCATGTGGTTTATTTTGCTTTAGGTTTATCATACTGTGTTTATCATATCCCTTCTGGCAGGGGTAGATTATCTTTGGCTTCAGCTAAAGTCAGCTTGGTTTTAAGGGTTTCTCAGGTAGCCTAAGCAAGACTTCCCTCCAGCTGAGGGTCAAAGTGCTGCCTGTGTGTTTGGCTGTGGGTACTGAGAGCTGGGAGCTCAGGGCTCAAGATCTGCAGTGAGAAGCTGCTCAAAGAAAGGTGAGATCTTGACCCAAGCTTGTGATACCTTCATGGTGAGAGAGCCAGAGCAAAAGGCAAAGCAAGTAGCTCTGTTCATGGACAGTGGAATTGGGTGCTTTTTGCATAGCAGTGCCAGTCCTGCTGGACTCCTCTCGTTGCCCAGCCTAGGTAGTTGCCTTTCTGTAGTGGCCTCAGTTCAGCTGCCACTTTGGCTGGAGTTTCGTGGCACTGAAAAGATGGAAAAATTGAATTTGCTTTTAACTGTCTGCAAGTAGGATTTTGAATGTCTTAATGGTACAAATTAATTAACAATATAGGGGGCATCTGAAATCCAAAAAAATGCAATGTGTCCGAGCTGATGTTGGTGCTGAATGTGCTGTCACTGACTGCCAGGAAAGCATCTGATGAGGTTTTGCTAGCTCAATCTCCAATTTCCAGGGACACCACGAGCTTGGATTGTGTGGATAGTCCTTCTGAGCACAACACAATGGACACATCCCTGGGTTTGTTCAGGGTTGTATGAGAGGCTGAAGTGACATTTCTGTTAACATGGCTTTCTAAGGGCATTGTCCTCACTGATTCAGACTGAGTAAGATATACTTTTACTAATGTTTGGGGCGGAACTGGCAGACATGGGAAACAAGATGTTGTGCACATCTTGTAATGTTTACTTAGTCTTGCTTGCTTAGCTGATGTAAAACCCCTCCCAGCTGAGCTTTGACACAACAAATGCATCCATGGAGTTTTACTAGAAATGCACTCTGCTGTTCCATGAAAATTTTAAATCCAGTTATGTCAACTGCGTGTGAATACAAGTTTTAAAATCCCGGTCTGCTGGGAGCCATTTGGAGCTCAGAGTGTTGCAGTGCATTGGAGCGTGCCATCGGTAACAAGTCAGGATTAAAGATGAAGTCTGTGGAGAAACCACAGCCAGTACCTCAGAAACACTTCCCAGCCAGCCAGGTGCTTTCAGGACTGTCTCCCATCTTAAACATCCCAGCATCCATGCAGACCTTGTACATCAGAGCTCAAGATGTATCCTTGCAGGATGAGGCCCTCTGATTCTGCCAGGAGACTGTATTGTAGTATGTGAGAGAGGGCTTAAAACATTCTAATTGTCTGCTGTGAAATTGCAATTTTGTTCCCTGGAGTAGAAAAGTGAGTTTAAATCATTAACGCCACAAGTCTCAGTGATGATTACGGAAATGTTTGCAAGTGACTTAATCAGTATAGTTTGTCTGAGTGGCCCATTTTAATATTATTGGACTGATTAAGTTTTCTTAGCTAATATGTGTTTCATTTCCAATTCAATTAAATGAGAATCCCCTTCCATTACATGATATTACAGTAGTGCCCTAGTGGGGCAGGAGCACACTTGGTATTTTCAATTGATACAGATTTCTTCATTATACAGTCTCATGGTGCTCAATGGAATCAATGAGAGCTGAAATTAAAACTGTAGAAGTTGCAGCTGTAAATACACTGTCCGTTCCTCTATCCCTCTTTTGGCAGCAGGCTGAGAATTACATTAGTATCAGTTCATTAATTACATTGCAAAAATGTTTTCAATAGATGCTTGCTTTTGACAAAATTTTAGAAAGACTGGGAAGGATTTTCCTTGTATTTCTGGACGCACAGTAGTTATGATAAGCAAAATATAAGTTACACTAATGTGTCTTTTTATGTGCTATATATCCTCCATTTAGTTTTTTAAAGCTCTTTTGTATAACCTATCGTGGGAGGTATTAACTGGCGTACAGAAGATTATCTGCAAATGGCTTGTGAAAGAATTAGTTCTTTCATGTGAGCCAAACCTCCTTCTTTTATGTATTATTGAAGAGAATTGATTGAGCTCTGATATAGCAACAAATGATTTTATAAATACCTCTCTGGAGTTAATTTCCCGCTGTGGGAGATGCAGAGCTCTCGGGGCTGATCGTAGGATCTTTTTCTTGAGAGCTCCAAGGTTTCTCCAGCAGGATGTTCAGTAGTAGCTACTGTCATAAAGAGAGGAGTTGGGAGGGGTGATCAGGCAGCGATTACGAATTTGCAGTGAATGCTCAGGATATAGGATAAATCACAACTTCTGAATACACGCTGATGTGTTCATAAAGAAGACAAGTGTGCGTGCCAAGCTGAGACCAGAGCCCTCCTCACCCACTTCCTCCTGGATCATATTAGCCACAAAACTGTGAATGAAGCACACAGGCTCCAGTAATTGCCTGCTTCCCATGGGTGGCTGTGGCTGGCAGCACGAGTGTCCACAGCCCCAGGGACCCTGGGCAGGTTCACTGGGGCAGCCCCTGTCTCATTTCTCTGCTTTTGTGCAGCTCTGTGCAGCCATGTGTCAGCTCGTGTCTTCTGCTTGCACCATGCAGAGCTTGTCTGAAATACTGGTTTTATTCGATTGTTTAAAGTATTTTCTTCTGGTCAAGAGAGTATGTGGCTTTGCATGTTTGAGACATAGTTACATATATATGGATATAAGGATAAAGCTTTTTTTATTGCTAAATATATGCTTTTTATAAACAAGAAGTTGGGTTTTTTTTAAGAATATAATAAATATTTTCGCATAGTTATTCTGGCTCCATAAGTGCAATGAAAATGTTAGCCTTGGCATATCAATCGTACTTTACAGATGACTGTAATTTCCTGAATGTCAAAACTCCAAATTTCTCTACTAAGCAAACTTTTCAGTGGCAAAATAGATTGCCTCCATAATATATCACTGTGTGCAAGAAAAAATGAAATCTTTATGTACTGTATTATGAATCAATGAGGCATTAAGATTCTTGGAAGGGTGAGTGGACTCTGGAAAATGAAAAACTGCCACTATTCCATCTCTGTAAACCACTGCTTATGGAGTGTAGGCTCTGCAAACCTCGATCTTTGCCACCACAGAAATATCAGTTACACGTTGAAACTAATTCCTGCAGCAGCATTTAGATGGGGTAAATACTGTTGTAAAGGTCTGATTTATAGCAGCATCCTGTGGTTATTCACCAGCTCTGTTGCAGTGGCCACCTTTTTGCTTTGGGATATCTGCCATGCTTTTTAATGACTCTGTAAGAGCTCTGTGATGGGGCCACGCTGTACCATGGCTGGAAGATGTTTGTGATGTGGCTCCAGGAGCTCCAGGGGACAGGGACAGCTTCTCACACCAGGAGTAGGAAGGTTCTCCTGGCACTCTGTGGGTGTCAGATGTTTCAAAAGACATCGCTCAGACCTTGAGTTTTCTTAGTGTGTATTAAAGAGCAAAATTCAGCTCTGCCTCCTGTTTATTAAAGGAAAATTGCCCAAGACAAGAAAGGCACTTTCCAAAGCCAAGGCCTTGCATGCTGTCGAGACCTGAGAAATCCAGGGTCACTGTACTGCAGCCCATCATCCAGCACAATGGAAGCATGGCAAACACTGATCCTACTGTCACCTTCTCTCTCCTTTCCTTGAGTTTGACCTCCCATCTCCAGCCTGGGGGCTCCACACCACTGCTGCCCTCTGTCCTGATGCCTCTGTCATATAACTAAGCACATGAGATGGGAAACTTAGCTGCTCTAGATAGGCTGTGATGGAAGCTGGGTGTTTCCAAAGGGCAGGTCAGTCCTTTATCCAGCAGGTCAGGTGGGTGGGATGGGTCTGGGCCCCTCTGCCCAGTATTGCCACCCTTTCCCATGCCAGACTCCAGGATGGAGGCAGAGGCCTGGGGACTGGCACCAGCAGCTGAGTCACTCTTCTGTTTGCTGAGTCTAAAAACAGGATCTTGCTTCTCTTTTTATGCACTGCTGAAAAAAAATAAAAATTAAAAGGTCACTGTTCTTGCTGAATTAGTTGTGAGCACGGGTATCCTGCAGAGATCTTAATAATGCAGGCAATTATGAAATTAATACCACTCTCTGGCAGATCTGCAGGGCTGCTCTCCCCTCTGCAGGCAACACTGTGGACAATGACTTTGTGCATGAGGGTAGCTGGGAGCACGTGTGTGTGTGAGGCTGCATATTTTTTACTTATTTAAAGCCTTATTTTCATTATCTTTGTTTGCATATGCCATGCCTGCACATATATGAATGTGTACCTTGACCTGCTAAATTGCTGCCTTTCTCTGTTTCTGAAATGCTTTTTCTCTGCAAATTTTTCATATTTGGTAATTTCACGGGCAATGATGGGCTGGTATAATTGCTGTTCTTGAAAAATCCAGCTCCTTTTTATGGGTTCCTCTGGCATTTCTCTCCTGCTGCTGTTGCTGTGGGTAGGCTGCTGGCTTCCTACCCCCACCATTAGTGTTTCTAGACAAAACATCTCTGTGATTCATTGGGTGCTGATAGAAGTGAAAACATAATGATTACTTAGAGGAAATGTAAATTTGCATTTGCTAACAGCTTTAATTCGTAGTCCTGAAATACTTATCTCCTTTCCTTCCAGGCCTTTTTCATAGCTAATGTATTGTTTGCTTCTGCCATCCTGAGACCCAGAGTAAAGGAATATAGTCCAGGTAGTTTTGCAGGCTTCTGCAGAGAAAAGGGTGTTTGTTCTTCCTTCTCTCCCTCCCCATAATCTTTATCCATCACTTCTTTAATGAAGAAGGGATTTGTTCATCTAGATTGTACTGTGAATTTTGGATGAGGTGGACCAGGATGTCTAGTTTCATTTAAATGACTGAATAAAGAGAGGAGCAAGTAGTAACAAGTAGTAGCCAGCCCAGGATCCAACTGGGCAGGAGTTGCACCGAGGTCTTTGGGGAGAGAAGGGGAGCAGTCCTGTTCCAATACTCCACTCCATGGTTGCCTCCTTGCAAGAGCTGTGACAGTGGCAGGGGAGATCCTGGCATGGGCAGCCAGGCTGCAGGTCCAGATCCAGGGCATGGAGAGCCATGGAATACAGGGCATGAGATCTTCTCCCTGCAGCTCACAGGGAACTCGACAGCCCCCCCCTTGCTCCTCTCCCACTCCAAGATGGAGTTTGTCTGGGGGGGGCCAGGAGGCCGTGGAGCAGAGCAGCACTGTGGGAAGCCCATGAGCAATGAATGCATCTCCACTGCTGCCTTTGCCATCCACATCACTGCTGGGAAGCATCTGGGACCAATCTAGAGTGGATGCAAACATTTGATTCCCAGCACTGCCTCAGTAATCTTGCCAAATATTTTGGCCTCATCTCTGTGAGTTATGCTGCCGGAGCAGCTCTTGGCAGGGAAGGGCCATTCTCGTTTTGGGGGAAAGTTCCAAGCAGGGATGGTTGAAGCAGGAGAGGCTCTCACCAAGATGCTCACCCCTACTCTTCTGATTGTGTCTCTAGGTGACAGAGTTAGTTAAGAATCAGGATGAGTCACGGTATTAAATGAATGCTTTGCCTCTCTCTGAGTGATCTCCAAACAGATGCCTGACTCCAACAAATTAGGCAGCAGTGGTATTTCTCTTGGAGGAACAATTTGTGGTATTAGCAAATCAAATTCTCAGTGGGCCACTCTTGATGGGAATTAACCTCAACTTCTGGGAGCAAAGCACTCAGCGCCCGGCATGGCGTAATTGAGTTTGACTTCTCAGAGAGATGTGGTGGCCATGATTGATCGGCTGGGAGACCCTCTGCCGGAGATTAAAATCCAGCAGCAGCTTTGGAGCCCACAGGGAGGGTTTCTAAGAGCAGAACAAGGAATGTCAGACTGGCATTGTTCGTGTTCCTGACCTTCCATCACTGTCTGTGACTTTGCTGTCAAATAATCCTCATTTTCCGAGAGGTGTGGGGTGAGGGAGAGGTACAGAAGACTGCCTGTGACACAGTTTCACTTCATTGCTGGGAGCAGTGGAGGAGAAGGAGATGGGATCTCAGATCTGCGTGCGAGGCGACAGTGTGGGAGCATCTTCCTGTGGTCAGATGAGCTGAGACAAGTTGCCATCTCAGAAAAAGCCAAATTGCTCAGCTTTTGAAGGAATGAGTATGTGACTGCTCTTTTATAAATGAGCTCTCCAGATTTTTATTCAGCAGCATGAGCAGTTTGTGCAGAGGGGGGAAGGACATGGATGTCCTTGTGCTGCGTGCTGGCTCTGGTGATTGTGCATTGTTTCTGGTGCTGAAGTGCCAACCCTATGATTACTTTTCTTTCTTTCAGTAGCTCCATCTTTAATCCTTTGCATCATATGCAGAATATTTGCTGCAGGGTTTTAGTTCATTTTATTTGCATTTCTCCTCGATGTGGCACAAATCTGGTCTGTCCCTTTGCCCCTGCACTTTCAGAGTGAACTTTTCTTTCAAAATACCCATCTTCACCTGGAGCAGAACTTGGTTTCACACTGCCCTGTTAATGTACCACAAAGTCCATGAACTGGGCAAAAAAAGCCCACACAGATTTGGAAACTTAACAAATTTCCTTGCCTCCCCCACCTCCAGTCAAAGAGATGGAGACACTTGTATAAAATTGCCTCCCATTTATTGCACAAGCCCTGTCTGTGACTCCAAACATCCTAGCCAGGCTTGCCATCTGGCTGAGCTTGACTTAGATACAAACTGGCGTGTTTGAACCAGCTTAAAGCATAGCCTTACTTTTGCATGGTGAATGAGACTGCCCCAGTACTTTCCCTGGAAATCATAGCTCTGCTTCCTCAGCCCTGTGCTGAAGCTATGTTTTCCTGGGTTAGTTTGCCCCTGGAGCAGTGTGTGGGGGAGATGGGGATGTTTCTAGGGCTGCAGTGCTCCCTGTGTGAAGGCTGTAGGTTTCTTACCCTCGGTAACCTTCTTGCTACAGCCTCACTTCTCAGCAGAAATGGGAAAAGGTCACTCAGTGCCTTACCTATTAAACCACTAATGGATGTAATGTTGAGGGATGTTCAGCTTTCAGCTCCCCTCTCCAGTCCTTACCTCATAGTTCCATCAAGCTGGGCTCAGGTTTCCAGGCTGAAGCCATGGTAGCTGCTGGTATCTGACCTCCAGCCTCCCTTGACCTCAACAGGCGATTAAACAGTGGGGCAGTGGGGTTGGGATGAGATGTGCTTTGACTTTGGGAGATTCTGACCCATTTTTGATGATTATAATTAGTTACCTGCTCCTCACCTCTCTAGTTCTGCACACAATGAGCCCCCTGTGCATCGTGGTGTGGCTACCTGCATATCCCTTCCCTTGCAGCTTCTCCAGACTCTGAAGTCTCTGGCTTTACTCAATGTTATCATCCCCTAGGGTTTCACAGTTCCTTACCTGGACTTCAACTTTTTTTCCTTTAATTTTTTAAAAAATGTTGCAATTAGAAATTTGATGCAAGGATTCTTAAAAAAAAAAAAGGTATTAGATTGAAAAAAGGGAATCTCATTCTGCCCCTGTATTTGGCAGAGGTGGGGAAAGGGCTGGCAGGAATGGACTGTGTGACCACAGGATTATCCTTCAAAGCAAGCAGATGCAGCATGGGGAGCAAACTCAACATTGTGGGACTGTTCAGTCCCTTCATTCCTCAAGGAATAACAGTGCTCAGGGAGATACCAGAAGCAAGTCACTGTCCCATCATCCCACATTCCTGATGCCTCCAGGGTCAACCTACTTTGTGAGTTGCCCTCGAGCTCCCTTTCTCTTCTTCATGGCCACCCAACTTCATCAGAAAAGCCATGTTTCTGGTGAGTGCAGCCCTAAACTGGAAGGATGATTCACAGTAGTTGGAGCTCTACCTGCAAACATGTTGTTTCAGGCTCTGAAGCACACACTTCAAGTAATGGGCAGGAGCTCAACACCCCCTTGATAAGACAGCAGAAAGAACAAGCTGTTACATACAGAGCTAAAAATAATTGCAAAGCTTTGAGTCTTCCTCGGTTGCAGCAGAATGGTGCTCAAAGTGCTGATGGCTGAAATCATCTCTGGCATGGCTCTGACTTGAAGATGCATTAAAGCTTTTGTGACTTTCTGAAGCTCAGTTCAGATAAACGCAGGGCAGCATGGCTGCTTTCTTGGAGCTGCCATGATTCCTAACTCAGAAGAGAGGCTTGGGGCAAAAGCTGGTGTTCCCAAAAGGGGTCAGTGCATCTTTCGGTAGAATTTTAACAGGCAGGCTTAAGAAGGAGAGAAATGCATAAAATTGCTGAGATTAGCCCAGCAACTGATAAAGCATCTCTCTGTAAGACATCTCATTTCTTGAAAGCAGGATTCATCTGGGAAATAACAAGGTAGAATAAGTAACTGCTGCAAGCCTGTTTCAGTGAGCTGTGCTCAGGCCAGGAAGGATATGTGTCCTGCCTGGGGCATCCCATGAGTATCCCTGCCTGTCATCCTGAGCTCAGGGTACTGGGGAAGTCCAGACACCTCCATGCTCACTGCAGAGTCCAGTGAACATCTTTATCAGCCTCATCTTCCCCGGTCTCCCTAGACTGCAGCGTGTTCCTGGCAGGCACAGATGGAGACACCTGCCTAGATGAGGCAGCCCAGGGTGATCTGTTACAACACAGCCTCTTCCACCAACACATGAGTTTTTATTCATTCTTTTGTTTTTTACAACAGCAGCCAAGGGAGACGCTTTGTCACCGCCTGCGACCAAAGAGCACAAAGGGAGAGTGGCTGAAGAGTTTGAACTATAATAAAACGCTCACGGGATCGATCTTGGCTCAGGATTTGTTTCCCTTCTTGCATTAACTCCCCATCGATTTCTGTGATGACCTTATAGCATTCAGACTGGTTGGCCTTTTCCTTCAGCTGGTAGCACCCCTGTGCCTGCACCCTTCTCCCCTGAGCTGAATTACTCATGGGCCACCTTGTACAAGGGCCTCTGGGGTAAGCAGGGCTTTGCTGTTGCCTCCTCAGTCGTCAGAGGTTTGCTGATGTATGTTAGTTGCTGTAGTTAATACAGAGGTTAGTGCTGTATGGTTGGGTCATTAGTTTAGTGCAGTGTCCCAGTAAGCCAGGTCCAAGGCTCAGGAATCCTGGCAGAAGGTAAAGAAAGGGCTGGGGTTTGTCCCAGTGATGCTCCATTTCCCCATGTTGGAGATCCTAACAAGGCTGTGTTGCTGCTTCATCAAAGGAGCTTGAGGCACAAGCATAAACAGGGACAATTCCTGCCCATTGGAGTGGCTGGTTGAGGTGGTGCTCATGGAAAACCCTTCCTCTTTGCCAGGCTGGATTCTCCAATGCTACCAGAGACCTGCTGAGATAAGACAGAGCAAAACTCTTCCCATCTCTGCAAGAAACACTGTGGGGTTAGCAGCTGCCACTCACTCATGAAAGTGAGCTTTACTCGTGGTTCCTTTTACCTCCAGCTCTCACAGTGAAATCACTGAATGGCACTTCTGTGGAAAAGGAACTTCCTTGGGATTGTGACAGGGACTTTGGCTCCCTTTGCCTGTGTGAATCTGTGGCCAAATCCCTCTGAGCAGGGTGGGTGGCAGCAGCACCACCCCAGGTGAGCATGAGGATGGTGCTGATTGTGGTGTCCCAGCTCCAAGCATTGAGTGCTGTTGTTTCCAGCCACTGACCCTGTACGGGGCTCATTGGCTTTATTTGGCTTTGCACGTTTATTGTACTTACTCATTATTTAATTATTCATGAGTGTGGATGCGCTGAATAGGAAGAGGAATGGTGACTCTCCAGGTTTTCTTTCCCTGTGCAGCTGGATCTTTTCGTGCTTGTGACTCACTTTTTAGTCCATTCAAAGACAATTTTCTGTAAAACATTGACATCTAGTGGCTTTTCTCTAAAAGGAAACGACAGGGAACAAAAGTTGGTTTCAATGTGGCCAGTCACAGTGTCGCTTGAGAAAGCAATTAATGTCCTTCTTTTCCTTACACAGCACCAAGGACATGGCAATCACACCCTGGGGGCTCAGGGCTCCTGGGCACACACTCCTTGGTGTCATCCTCATGGAGGAGTGGCCTTCCCTGGCAGGACAATTTGCCTATTGAGCTACTTTAATTCCATTTGCTTAAGCAGATGGCTGGTATCCTGATGGTGTTCCTCCAGCATCATCCGGGTGAGGCCATGGTCATGTCAGTGGAGGTTCGAGGAGCTGTGTCCATCTTCAGACTGTGATGGTGGACAGCATGGTGTCTGATGGTGGATGTTAACATGCAACCCAGAGTGAACTCCGGGCAAGTTCTGTGGTTGAACTTGCAGCTTTTCCAGCTGGTGGCCTGATGGGTTCCCTGTGGCAGTGTGTCCCCCACGTGTGCTACTATCCTGTTGCTTCAAACCAAAGCCAGCACCTCTCTTGAAAATGTTTTCTCTTACAAAATACTGTAATGTATCCTTTAATTTCTTGTTATTCACTTATCTCTCCTCTCCCATCATTTCAGTCCTGTATCAGATGAAGGCAGGAGAATAAAACAGGATTTGCATGGGCTTTGCCAAGGTTTTTGTTAGGGTGGAAGTGGTTTGGGGCTTCTGGGCACACCCCATTTATCTGGCCTGCAAAAGGAAAGGTTCTGTAGGAACCTTTCTCAGAGGTGTTCTGCTGCTCTGGGGCTTGTGCAGCTGAGGCCCACAACTGTTCCTCAAGGAACGTAGGCAGCTGTGGAAACCTGTCCATGCAGCTCTGTTGTACAAGGAAATTAAAAGAGCCAAAGCTACCTGTGTCCTGCTTGGGTTGTGGCTTACATCTTGGGAGATACTTGAAGTATTCTCCCAAGGTCTGTTGCGACCGTCAGCTGGAGCACCAACAGGAGCCTGTTACCACATGGCAGCACAGCCTCACAGCCCAGCACAGAGGGGAGTCTTGGGTTCCCTTGGCCTCTGTAGAGACTGCAGCTGCTAAACAGAGACAGTTCTGTGTGTGTGTGCAGGAAGACACAGCCCTTCACACTCCCCCCAGGGATTTGTTCAGCTGTCCTTCACCCTGTAGAGGTGAACTTGTGGAGGAGCCTCTGCAGCAGGGCTGCTGAAAGCCTCTTAAGTGCATCTCCCCGTTTGTATTGATTCTGAGCGTTAACGCGCTCTGTGCTGGAGACACGCGGGACTAAACGCTGTTTTCCTCTCCCCTTGGCAGGAATTTCTACTACATCACCATCCTGCGTGACCCCGTGTCCCGGTACCTGAGCGAATGGCGCCACGTCCAGCGAGGAGCCACGTGGAAGGCGTCCCTGCACGTCTGCGACGGCCGCTCCCCGACCACCGAGGAGCTGCCCAGCTGCTACACGGGGGACGACTGGTCGGGCTGTTCCCTGCAGGAGTTCATGGACTGCCCCTACAACCTGGCCAACAACCGCCAGGTCCGCATGCTCTCCGACCTCAGCCTGGTGGGATGCTACAACCTGTCGGTCATGCCCGAGGAGCAGAGAAATAAGGTTCTGCTGGACAGCGCCAAGGAGAACCTGAAGCGGATGGCCTTCTTCGGCCTGACCGAGTTCCAGCGCAAGACTCAGTATCTCTTTGAGAAGACTTTCAGCATGAACTTCATCTCGCCGTTCACGCAGTACAATAGCACAAGGGCCTCCAGCGTGGAGATAGACAAGCAGACTCAGCAGCGCATCGAGGCCCTCAATTTTTTAGATATGGAATTGTACGATTATGCAAAAGACCTGTTTTTGCAGCGGTACCAGTACATGCGGCAGAAGGAGCACCAGGAGGCGCGGCGGAAACGCCAGGAGCAGCGGAAGATCCTGCGGGCGAAGCAGGCGCACCTGAGGGAGCAGGGGGAGAACAGCTCCAGCACTGACTACACGGGGAACGTGGAGAGGTGGCGGCGATAGTGGGGGGCACCTGCCAAGGGTGGAAAAGAAGCAGAGCCCAACCCAACCCACGAACAAGTGATGCTTCTCAAGGGTCTGAAGCAAAAAGAGGTCAAAATGTTGCCTTTGCAGTTGCCTTTGCAGTAAATGTTGTACTGTACGTGGAACACTTAATCCTAGCGTGTAATTAAATTGTCCTTTTTAGGTTTGTTGGATTATTTATGAAATACAGGAGCCGTCTCGGCTCATCGGAAATGTTTGCTTGGACGTTTATTTAAAAGAAGTGAAAGAAAAAAATTCCTTAAATTAGTTATGAGTACAAAACGGGATGCTAGAAAATGTTTATGATGCTCGGCTGAAATTTATCTGGAAAGCAAACTCATTTCCTAATAACGAGCATTTAGCATACTCTCACAATACAGTATATGAACAAAACCTTTTCCCTTTGATTTTGTCTTAATTTTACTTTAATAATGTGTTTTCATGGGCACCAACTGCTTATGATATTTACCAAGTTAATGAGTGGACAGTGAAGAGAACAATAAAGGTCTAGAAAAATTATCGACTAGTTTTATGTATAATATTGGCTTTTAAAATGAATAGAAGTAATTTCTCTAGGTATATAAATATTTAAAATTTTAAACTTTTTCTACCTACTGCTGTTTAGAGTTTTAAGCTTGGTCTATCTCATATTTAAAATAAAGAAAAAAAAAAAGACATACATACTTTTCTGAGCTCAGTGCTGATGTTACAGACACTGTTTCCAGAATTTTTCAGGGCAGTATGATTTTAACCATTCTGGAAAAATTACAGCACATTCTCATGTTTGTTTCATAAAGCCTTCTTCAAATTATAATCCTGTGACAGTGTCTCACTTTAAGTCTTTCTTACCCATTAGAATGCATAATGCTGAATTTATCATTCCTTAATAATTGGTGGTATAAACTAGATGAAATTGTATTGCCAATATTTGTGTAGTGTCTTTAAAAAGTCACAAAACTCTCTAATCCCAGCAATATTATGAAGAGAATTGCTCAATGGAAGTAGATTTACACTTGAATTAGGATTTACTTCCAGTAAATCTTTGCTACACCAGATAAGAACAGGGCTTTTTTTTTCCTATGCTTTTGAGCCCTTCATAGCAATGACAGATGAGGACTGAGAATGACAGAAGCCAGTTTTTCCATAGCCATAGTTACACAGGAGGAGAAAGATTTGTGGTGCATGGGGTGCAGCAGCTTGCTCCTGAGCAGGCTTTGCTGGGGCTTGGGGTGCAGAGCCACACCCTCAGCCCTGCAACCTCCCCCAGACCCACAGGGAGAGCAAATGGGGCACGTGGTGCAAGGGGCTCCTATAAATCTCTATGCAAAAAAAAAATATAAACCTCTGCAAGGCTCGGGCCAGACATTCAGCAAGTTCAGAACATTTGTCCTGCAGTGCTCTTGAGCTTGGCACTGAGCAGAGACACCTGGGAAGGGCCCTCTGTGGCCCCAGGGACACAATGCTTAAGGCTCACTTGCACTGTTGCCTTTTACCTGTAATACTCTATACACCATGAAAGGCAGGGGGGCAGAAAATGAGGCAGAAGGCTTTAAAAACATCTTACAGCTCCACGCCTAAGTTACCTGGAAGTGGTTTTACATCTGATGTTGTGTGGCAGCCTGGGGGCAGCAACCCTGCCAAGGGCAAGGGGAGAGCAAAGCAGCAGCAAACCAATACCCTGCATTAGCAGCTTTGAGAAGAGAATAACTTCATGTACAGCAATTTATTTTTTTTTAATGAAAACTGCAGTTGCCAATATGATGTCTCAGTTGTATTTTGATTTTCACGGGGGAAAATAATTCGCTCTTGAAACTGAAAGGCACTGCTGTAAACAGGACTTAACTGTGGGTGAGCTGGAGGCCTGTTGCAGAAGGTGCATCTTGTTTTTATGCTGTGGTGTGCATGGTTTACAGAGACTAGTTGCATCTTCTTTGTGTATACTGTTTATTGTATATAGGGGATGTACGAATATAAGGATACCATTTTGTCATAACCATATCAAATTCTACTGATTTCCACCGTAGACGCTGTCTTATTGTGTAGATTTACAGGCCAATCCACTGACTTTGATTGTGTCATTTAACAATAGAACTGATAAATAAAATTTAACTACAGACTTCTGATTTTCATGTGATTATTTCTTTTTCTGACGATGTGTTGAGAGCTGCCCAGTTGAGAATGGATGGTAATTCCAACATGAGTGAAATAGCAGTTGACAGCAAGTATGTGAATTTAAAGTCACGGCTTTTCCAAATTGTATTTAAACTACAGCTTTCAAGGGCAAAGCCACCCTGGGCTTTTGTCTGTTTCAGAAGTTACTGCAGAGGTTTTAACTTCTTTTCTGAGCATCCCTCAGAAACACAAGCTGTGTTTTCTGGTGATTTTAAATATGATTGTTAGTGGTCTGCAGCATTGAGGAATTCTTTGTGTGTACGTACATATGTGTGTATGCATATGGTTGACTCTGGAGGATGCTGCCTAGCCACTGACTTCCAGTGCATCCCACTGTATCCCTTCTGGGGACACAAAAAAAAAATTGGCAGGGGCATCTTCCACTGTCCCAGGTTGCTCCAAGCCCTGTCCAGCCTGGCCTTGGACACTCCCAGGCATCCACAGCTTCTCAGAGCAACCTGTGCCAGGGCCTCACCACCCCCCAGAGAGGAATTTCTTCCTAATATCTTATGTATAGCTTCTTGCTTTCAGTTTAAAGCCATTCCTCCTTGTCCTGTCACTCCATCCCTTGTCAAGACTCCCTCTTCAGCTCTCTTGGAGCCCCTTTGGGCACTTTGAGGTGTCCCCAGAGCCTTCTCCAGGCTGGATACACCCAGCTCTCTCAGCCTCATTCCAAAGGGGAGGTTCTCCAGCTCTCTGAGCATCTTCTTGGCCAGAGATGCCACAAAGATACTTTTTGACAGTTTGAATGGAGGGTTTTTTTTTTTTTTTCATGGTGGCTATAAAAGGTCCACAAGTTTGCCAGGCTTGCAGCTGGACAATCAACATGAAGGTGTCCACGGCAGACTTTGCCTTGATCTACTGGAATTCCCCTGTGAGGACAGAGCTGCCCTTCTCCTATGAGCCCCTGAAGGGGCATTTTACCTCTGTGAGGCTTTTTGAGCCCTGTGGAGCAGGGAGTGGAGCGTTCTGCCAGCAGATCTGCATTTGACTGGCTTTATAGGCAGGTCTGTTAGTGCACTGAGAGAGCTGCTGCAGGAGCTGCTAATGGGATAGAGGTCATGCGAGATGCCTCCCTGCAGCTAAAAAAGCGCCCAGCAGTGAAGTCTGGCGTAAAACCAATTGGGGTTGCCTTTTGAGGGGAGTAATTTGACAGCTGAGAAAACTCTTACTGCAGGAGAGGAAGGATGAAGGAGTGGGGGATGTGTTTGAACAGTCAAACTTCAGAAGCTGAGGAGCTACAGCAGTGAGTCAAGTCAGAGCTCTCAAACCCTCTGGTGAGTTCTGAAAAGACTGGAAACACGTTAAGAAAACTTTGGAGCACCGAGATGCCTCCTGAGTTTCCAGGGATGGAAAGAGATGTCAGCACCTCCAGCCCAGCCCAGCCCAGCATCCACCTGGGCCAGTCAGTGTGGAGCCCAGGGCTGTTGAAGAGATGGAGACGAGTGGTGCTAAAATTAATGTTAAAGTCTCGGTTCTTTTTGCCCTCCAAAAAATTAGAAAGTTGATAACTGTGAGACCTGTGTGGCCTTGCAAAGGGGTGTATTTAGAGTTTCAACTAAAGTTTTCCTAAAGGGGATCTGGTATGTGAAGGCTATTGGACGTGAACTGCTCAGGTGATTTTTGTCAATGACCTTTGCATCCTCTTTATATGGCAAATGATCCATCCAATTTAGTGTGCTGTAATACGTTTGCTTCCAGTGGTGTCATTTTTGAAAATGAACTAATGGGCTTTTTTGTGTAGTTCTGAAAATTCACACATTATCCAAAATATCAGAGCCATGGGTATCAGAGTCAGTATCAGAGCCACTGACAGCAGAGCAATTGCTGTTTCAGCTGTTTCTGCTCTTTAAATCAATGAGAGGAGAGGAGAGGAGAGGAGAGGAGAGGAGAGGAGAGGAGAGGAGAGGAGAGGAGAACCTGATACATCTCCTGTCTTAAATTTGAGCCAGAAATATCAGATAATTGAGGAAACCTGTCAAAGTAATGCAAACCTTGAGCTGCAGCCCTGAGCTGCCAGGCTGGCCCAGTACTCCCAGGGAAGCACAGAGATCAGCTCTGGGTGGAGAGGTCATCCTTACAGGGACATCTTCTGCAGAAGTATTTTCCAAGCGGGGGATAAATTTAAATCTTTCACTTACAAAAAATATCCCTGTCTCCAAAGTGTTTGGGTGGAGCTGGGGATAGTTTGGTTTGCTGGACCCCACTTGGGGTGGCAGTGTCTGGGAGGGGAGAAGTGGGGAGTCCCTTACAAGTGGGAATGGGGGTGCTGGGATGGGAATGTGGGATCTGCTGCCCTCCAAGTGGCTGGAGCACTGCCAAACCAAGCAGTGATTGAATGAGGGTGGGTTCCAGGCTCCAGAGGCAGCTGGCACCGTGTCCTTCCTGCCCCTCTGGCAGCTGTGGCTCCACATAGGAGCAGCCTGCACAAACCTTCCTGAGCAAATAGCACAGTGTCTGAACTCTTACCTATGAAATTCAATTCTGGGTTTCCTAAAGCAATCTCCCTGTTCCACTAGCCTCATCAGGGAAGAGTGTAATTTCATTTAATCCATTTCTTGAGTTCAGAGTGAGCGGCGTTCCCATCATGCTAATATCACTGCTTTGCCATCTCTAGAGACAGACCGATGAGTTTGGGCCTGAAATCGAATTTGGCTCTGAGCTTCCAGAGGATCTATCAGCCAAATTACCCATGGTCTCTACCCAGCAGCTCTGTCATGCAGTTTAGCTCTGTGAGGATACATTAGGCCAGGCAGGAGAGGTTATTTCACTTTTTGTTTGGGGAGCAATGAAATGCTGAAACAATATATATGCAAAGCAATCAAAATAGTTATAGTGAGGGCTGGGTGTTCATTTTCAGGACAATACAACCACTGCCTTCTGGTATCCTCAGCTATTTTAATCTATGTTTTCCCTCATTTGACTGCAAATAAGGTTTTCACTTGATGGGATGTGCACAAGCAGTTGTCACGTAAACCTCTATATAAGCTAGAGAGATTAATGTCAAATATATGTATTTTCTGATAGGCATTCATGGGTAGAGGGATGCAAATGGGTCCTGGCACAGCACTCACTTGAGCTCTCATTCTGATAATTACATCTCAGCTTCACAATATCAGTTGGTGGCCAATGGCACAACACTTGCTTCATCAGTGAATAGCAAATTCTCTGATATATGAAGTTTGGGAATTATGAGAATTATAGTGAGAAACGGGTGAGTTTGGGCGATATTTAGACCAAAGGAAAGGTGAGATTTTGGAACAGCTCTGTTTTGAGGTTCTCAGCTCACACTTCATTCACTGTCCCTCTTTGAAACTGTGTTCTTCTTTTAAATGCTGTCTTTAGATTGCAAAGGTGATCTTTAACAAGCTCAAATGATCCACAAGCTGAATTAAACCTTTGATTTCAGGTAAATGGTTTTGTCTAATTTGGGATAGAAATACTATGACTTTTCCTTTCAAAATATCCTTCAAAAATAACATGCTGGTTTTTGGGTGGGCTGTTGCTGTAAGGGGTCTCTCTCCCCTTTGCAATCATTGCTTGGTACTTGATACAGCAACAGCTCTCTAATGTTATTAATATTAGGTGAAGCACATGGAAAGTGTTCTTTTGTGCCACATAAGCAGGTAAATAGGGGGGTTATGCCTCGTGGGAGATGTGTGCTCCACAGGGGCAGACTGGGAATTTCCCCTCTGGGCATGGCAAGCTGGGAAGCGTATTAATAGACATCATTACATTAGAATAATTGCTGTGGAATCAGCAAGCGCGTACATAATCTTTAATGCCTGGGAAATCTCACAGTTTCAAAATAATTAAAAGTGGGATTAATCTAGATGGCAGACAACGCCTGCCTAATTACTAATGAATAAAGCTGTCTGAACGGCTGCAGCACCCACAGCAGCATCAGTCTTTGAAGTCAATCCCCTGCTAATGGGCGACAGGGCAGGAGCCCGGCCCAGTCCTTGTCCCTGTCCCCGCAGGCTGGGACCGTCTGGATGTCGGTGAGAGCCCACCCGGCCCGGCTCCCAGCGGGGATGCTCTGCGGAGATGCTGCTGCGGCACGGGATGCCCGGGATGCGGGGGATGCCCAGAATGAACGGGATGCCCGGGATGGGGGGGATGCCCAGAATGAACGGGATGCCCGGGATGGGGGGGGATGCCCGGGATGCGGGGGATGCCCAGAATGAACGGGATGCCCGGGATGGGGGGGATGCCCGGGATGCGGGGGATGCCCAGAATGAACGGGATGCCCAGAATGAACGGGATGCCCGGGATGGGGGGGGGATGCCCGGGATGCGGGGGATGCCCAGAATGAACGGGATGCCCAGAATGAACGGGATGCACGGGATGTGCAGGATGCACGGAACTGGGGCCCAGCCCTCCTGGAGCATCCTTTGTTGTGCAGGTGCGCTCTGTGTGTGGCTGAGAGCTGGCCCCGAGTCCGCCCCATGGCAGGGATTTGGGGACAGAGAGGGGTGTAGAAAGTGGTGGCGTGGCTGGGTGAGAAACCGCAGCTGGGCAGGGGCCCTCAGCACCCACTCACATCCCATCAGCTCGGCAAAACTCCTCCTGTCAAAACCCCAGGCTGGCTGTACCTGGTGGTTGCTCACTACTCACAGTTGGGCCAGGCAGGAACTTCTGCTCCTGGGACACACGAAGAGCCAAAACTCTCCCCGCAGGGAAGGGGCTGTGATGCACATCCCAGCTGGGCCCCCGTGATCCTGGCTGCTTGTCCGGGTCTGGCGGGGAGAAGTCACCACATCCAGACTGACCCCAGGTGCCACTGTCTGCTGCCCAGTGCACCCCATGGTTGTGCTCCCCAAAGGTGTTTGCAGACAGCAGCCACAGATTTACAGTCATTACTGGGATTTTTGTGTTCTCTGAAAAACTGCCACACCTGGAGTAATTCTTGCTCCTGTGCTGAAGGCCAATGTAAAGAAATCCCCTTTCCTCAGTTCCCAGTGCTGGGGGTTTAGTGATGATGTGGGGTAACCTCTGCTGCTGGGAAGTGCATTTACTGCTGCTGCCTTTGCCTCATTTGTTGTAATCCTCTGAGGTTTTTTTCATGGGCATGTGTTTATTTTGATTCAATAGAAAATCACATGGTTAGCCCCTCAGACCAGAGGGGCTAATTCCTGGGGTGGACGGATGAATGCAATGAGCAGGTCTGGGTGTATTGCTTATTTATATATATAAAAGATACAGGTGCTTCCTGGGAATAATGAATCGTGAATAAAAAGTAGTGATATGCTGAATTTTTAAAATACAGAAAAATATAGTGTTAGAGTAAAAATGTATGGGAATAATGAGAAGGGAATCACAGAACTGACTCCCTCAGGTCCTGTGCTCCAGTGTTTGAGTTTGCACACGGAGGACTCACACCTGGAGGTGGCCCGGGTGGTGCCAGGTACCACCATAGCTGGCAGCAACTAAACCAAGAGGTGACACATGGGCAGCTATTGCCAAGAGGGATGGTGGAGAGCTCTTCCCCTAGCCAAGGAGCCTGGAATATGACCATCATTCTGGAAATCACTAAAGACTTGTGAGCTCTGAGCGGGCAAATCCACTCCTCAGAGAGATACGTTTGGGACCTCCCATCTGGGGCTGCTCAGGAAGGGTGAATGGGGCACAGAGAAGGCAGGACAGTGTCCATGGTGAGTCCTTGTCACAGTCCTGTGCCCCTCTGCCCTGCCATACTGTGGGTACCGCTGCTGTGTTTCAGCTACGTCCATACCAGGATTGCTCACGGATCCCCCGGTCCAGCCATGCCCAGTCCTGCCCAGGGACCCCACAAGCACCACACTCTGCCAAAATAATGCTGCCTGCTGGGGCTGATTTGAGCACATTCTCCACCATGGCTGCCTGGCCATGCATGCCCGTGGTGTGTGGGTGGCTCTGCAGGGTTGCTGTGGTGCTTCTGACTCACACACCGTGCCACTTCCCCTCACCAGCTGGCCACACCATTGCAATGCTGCCTCTTTTTTTTTTTTTTTTTAATTCGTTTTTTATGGCCTTGCTGAGAAAATGCTGCATCGGCGTCAGTGTGTGCAAAGTGCTGCCTGCAGAATTCTAAGTCCCTTCTAGGGCCTTTTGGGATGTTGCTGCCAGTCTGGAAGGAGTCGTGCTGGCTCTGTCAAACATCACATTGATTTTAAAATTACTCTGATGGCTCTTTAAGGCAGTACACTTTTTGTGGCCTTCTGCATTTGTCATAGCTGATCTCTCCCTTTCCCATGGAAGGGTAGAGGGCTGCCATTATCTGGTTTGGCTGCATTTATTTTCTGGGAGTGGCAGGTCAGATTTCAGATGGGGAGAATATCAGAACTGAAATATCAGATTCTACATTTTTTTTCCCAGTGGTGTTCAGCTCCTCAGCAGGATGGAACTCAAGAACACAGCAGAGTCTTTCCCTCCAAGACACCTGGGTGGTGGATAAGACAACAGTTTTTGGGCTGGAGGTTTGTAAGGCATGGACCATAAGCTGTGACAAAGGGAAAGTGGGGTCCATGTACTCCTGCCTCCTTTGCTGAATCTGGTAACCCATGCCCTAAATCCTCACCTCTTTGACATGGCTGCTTTTCTGTCTCTTCTGCAAAAAAGTGAAGGCCAAACCAAAGGTTGCAGAGGCAATGCTAGAAATTAAGATATAAAGGTGAGACATTTTTCACCTTCTGCAAGCTGCAGAGCAGCCTTTCCATGAGGGTAAATACAATCTCTGTATCTGTACACTCAGCTGTTAATACTGTAAATGAAGTACAATGTTTTTCAGATTACTGAATCATTGCTGTCACTAGAACGAGCAGCCCAAGCAGGCTGCCAAGGCAGGAGATGAAAGAAATCATTAATTTCATGTTTCTGGTTCATGCACAAATTTCTGAGCAAAGGTGATTAACTCCTGGAACAAGCCACTGAGGGGAGCAGGGGATCCTCCAGTTCCTGCTGTCTCCAGATGAAGCCTGGCTGCTGCTCCCCGAGGGATGTTTTTGCCAGATAAAGTTGCACTCCATGCAAGTGCAAACAGCTGAATTGTGCAGAGTCCACCAAGTCCAGAGCCCAAGTGGAGGAAATCTAATCATGTCAACTACCCTTGACACATGTGACACACTCTTAGAAAAGGTCCTGCTGCTATGTGGGTTCTGAATATTCTTGGGTCAGCTCATTCTGTCCCCATAAAGAAAGATCTCAGCTGGCACCAGCCTCTGGGGCAGTGGTGCTGACTCTGTGCCTGTAGGGATGGTGCAATAGCTGCAAGCTTCTGTCCTTTGCAGGACGCTGTGCAGGGCCATTCTGTGCAGCCCTACAGCCTTCCCTGGAAGGGAAACCCAGGCATGGAGAGGTTTTGGGGGTGGGAGGGAGGCTGCCCTGAGGCAAAGACTGGCAAAGCTGCTTGCCATCAGTCAGCTGCAAAGCAGAACTCTCCTGCTTTGCAACCAGTTGATTATTTTATATATTGCTTTTATGCAGCAGGTCATGATAGAGGCTAAGGTCCTGATCTGACACTGGCACTGCTCATCTTCCTCACAGACCTGGTGTGGGGGTTGGATGCATCCCCTGCAATCACACGCAACACCATAGCTCTAGTCCTGGGAAATTGTTCTCATTAATTCTCAGGGTTGATAATAATTAAGCAGGATGCACCTTGGATTTGCTTGACCAAAGTGTTGAGGTGTGACTCATTTATTTTCCTTTGTCTGATGGTCAGCTTGGCTCCTCAAGGGAGAGTTCAGCTTCCAGGGGAGCAAAGAAGATGCAGCTGGGAGAGGAGGAGACTTACCAAGCACATCTCAAGGTTGACTTTCTTGTGAGACCTCAGAGAAGAGCCCATTTCTCAGGCCCCAAAGCCAAGGATGCTCCTTGCCATAAGCTGTTGTGTAAGGAAGATTCTATTGTGATCATGGGGCTCAGTGTTCAATGTTCCCACCTGCCAAGCAGTAGAGATGCCTGGGCATCACAACTCAGCCTGACCCTCACCCAATGCCAGGATCTCTGCCCTCAGGGCAAGGTTCTCCCCTCCCTGGCCCCATCTAAGGTCCAGGGGAAGAAGAGCCATGTATTGATATCATTTCTATGTGCTGGCCAAGTTCTGCTTGGTGTTCAGAAGTGGAAGAAAGTAGGAACCCTAATATTTACATCCATACTGATTTAGGCTTTAATGTAAGTAATATAATGCAATCTTTCTCTGGACTTTAATAGCTTTTCTATTATTTTGCTACACAGATACTTGGAAATATGAGCTCCTTTACTGCATGGCTGCTTAGACCAATAAAGGAGCTGTTTACTTAACACATTAGTTTGCAGGCAGCCTCCTGTGAGCCTGCTGGTGGAGGCTGCCTTTGTCCATGGCTGTGAGTATGAATATGCATAATTAATAAATGTTATTTGCTGGACATTTATTCCTGAGTGTCTCAGCTCTCCTTGACCGAGAAATTCTGTCTCTTTGAGATCTAATGAAAGGTTTTGACTTTTTAATTTATTTTCTTAGATTAGTCTCAGAAAATAACCCTATTATTCTAATAGGTAGATCAGTCCCTGAGGAAGATATGAATAAAAGAAAAAGCAATAGGTGAAAAATAGGCCAGAGCTGCTGTTACAGAAGATTCTTTCCGACCTTTTAATTTTTGGTTCAGAAACACAGGAAATCAGACTGTGACCATGCAAAAATTCAGCCAGCTGCTCCTGTGGCCCCAGTAGATTTTTTTCTGTTGAAGAGGGGCAGAATTTCTACTAGAGCAAACATCTTATCTGGAAATACTTTTTAAGTGCCTGTAGTATTAAATTTATTTTAAGTAGCATCAAATGCACATTGTCTATGTTCAATCCCATTTTGGATTGTACACACTAGAGGGAGCCATGGAAAAACCAATCCCCAGCCTGCTGCCAGGCTCCTGCCTTTCTTCCCAAAGCCCGGGCCCTGCCTGATCCTGACCTCTCCCCTAGGAAAATGCGTGTCTTTAAGGAATAAACGCTTAAAAAAAAAAAAAAAAAAAAAAAAAAAAAAAAAAAAAAAAAAAAAAAAAAAAAACCGTAGGACCGGTTTGCTGAAAGTAAAGTGCATTGCTTGAATATGCTGGTGTTGGTTAGAATTTTAGATGGGAAAAAGATGTTTGTTTCAATACATCTAAATGCTGCCTTTTGAGGATATCCCAGGTTAGGTGATGTTGTTCCTTTTGGATATTGCCCGGTATTCTTCTTCCCCTCTGAAACATTGTGTGCAAATCAAGGAGATGCTTTTACACAGTATCCCACTCTTGGGAGCACAGCCATTGTTGAAGGTATCCAGGAGTCAATTAACATATTTCCAGCGACGGGAAATTATTTTTGCAATTCTGTTTCATCTGAAGTTCCATCTGTTTCTCCTACTTCCCAGATCTTTGTGTTCCCACCACCCACAAATTCGCTTTATCTCTTCTTGAAGTCCCCCTGTGCTCCCATGGCTGCTTCCCAGAGAGGGAAGTCCTTGGGGCTGGGGAGAGGGAGCTTTTCTCTGCTTTCCTTGCTGCCTGAGCCCTCTTTGTATTGGGAACAGGGAAAGAGAGCTCCCAGCTCATCAGCAAAATCACAGATTCTGACTGCCTCCTGAGCCCCCATTTTTCCTCAGCTAAATGATGCTTGTTTATAAGGTATGATTTAGGATAGCAGATATTCAATTTTGACTCCTTTGGGAGCTAATATTGGGAGCTGGTGATGCAATCCCTGTGTGCTGATGGATCCTTGAGGAGATTAATGCACTGTGTGAGGCCAGGACGAGTGGCACAGCCACTCCAAGTCCCGTATTTTCACAATGACTATTTGCCCTGGCAGCTTTATGGGGCTGTTAGTGGAATAGGGCTGGAATCAGAGCAGGGATATGAGAATTTAGCCCATGCTGTTGTTAATGGTGGTCACAGTGCTGCACATGTGAAGCCCAAATGATAACAGGCACAGGCTGTTTGCTTTGCTGCCTTACAGCACAACAGCAGCTTTGTTGGAGCTTTGATGATCTGTCTCTGCTGCAGCTCGGGTACGGGCTGCTTTTCTGTCTGCAAGGAAACATCATCTCTGTTAAGGCAGAAATGTTTCCTTCTGAATGACAAGAAAAGAAAAGCCAAGCAGTGGTCTTGTCAAGTGCTGTTCCACTGATAAAACAGAAAATAGGACAAAAGTTTTCTCCCATCAAGCAGGGTTATTCGCAGCCAAGAGCAGACATCTCCCATTTATTTATATCCTCTTGCTCCTGTGCTCTTTTCGTACTCCCATCTATATAAAGTTTCAAAGGGGCTCTAGGCCTGACGCTGCAAGTCCTGAAAAGACCTGTCACTGAGGTAAATAAATCCAGCAACAGGCTGGGAGAGAGTAGTAGACACTAGCTAACTGGGAAGGCTTTCCAGGATTGCAGCCGAGCCCTGGCACAGAGGTGGACGCACAGCTCGGTGGGTGGGATACACACACTGTGTCATTTGAGGGTCAGGGGTTGGAGCTGTGGTGGTGCAAGGACTGGCAATCCTTCCTGGCCTTCCTGCTATCCCACAGTGATTAGTGCACCTTTTGTAAGTCATGGAAAAAGAAATATTAGCTGAGTAATGCTTAAACAAAGTCTCTGTGTGTTTGGGGACGGTGGGGAGTGTGCAGGCTGGGCTGCCCAGGCAGCCCAAAAGGAGATTTAAAGCAGCTTTTAGCTTCTGATGAAGCCTGTCACACATTCTGCTTGGAGCAGTGACCCTGGAAGAATGAATGAGAACCCATTTGGGAAAGGGTGATACCTCCATAGATCATCATATCCTGAGTCCACCAATGACCCCGGGAGGTTTGTTTCAACGTGAGATGGAGATATTATTCCACAGTGATCTGCAATGCACACCAGATGCAGTGTCTCTCAGTGCTGTGATCTTCAGGGAAAGTCCACAGGGAGGATGGTGCTGGTTGTGTTTGGAGACGATGCCACAATTCAGGGGGACACACAGGGGACAGTGTGTGTTCGGCCTCCCCTGCATGCTGGTCATTGCCAGCAATGAAAATAATTTTTCTTCTTCTTAGGTGCATCTCAGGCTCTCCAAAGGCACAGCTGAGCACTGAGGGGAAGAGTTGTGTCCTGTGTGTTGTTCCCCACCATTGTACATGGTTTTATTTAGAAAAAAGGTAGCAAGGCTGGCAGAAGCCATTCTTTGTGATATGGTGCAGCAACTGGAAGGAGAAACTCTGTTTGCTATGGCTTTCAAGGAAAGGCTTTCCATTTAGCCCAGGAGTAGCAGCTGTTTTCCCAGTTTACAACACACAAACAGACGGCATTGTTTCCTGATTTGCCTTTTTATTACAGCAGATATTGGATGGATAGCTAGCAAAAAAACCAAACTAACAACAACAACAAAAAACCAGCAAGGGAAGACCGGCTCAGCTGGTTCACTTTATGGCATTTGGGAGCTGTAGGAGCCCAGCACACGCTCTTCCAGACAAATACCACCCAGGTACACCCACGATCAGTGTTGCTGTCTCTGGGTGCAGGGGAAAAGGGTCTCCTTAGGCTGGGTGGGGCAGTGAACAGGTGGTCCCAGGAGACCTTCTTGTATATGGGATGTATTCAAAAGCTGGGAGATGTCCTGTGAGCCAGGCACGAACCAGCCCATAAGGTTGTTGGAAACACTGCAGTCAAAAGGGACTTTTCTCCCTGAATTCATCAAACACAATTGCATTAATGTGAGGGAGCAGAGCACTGAGTAGGCAGAGGTCATTTTAACAATGTGGTGGTGTCTATTTATTTATTTATTTAACCAAGATTGCCCCTGCACATGGCTGAAGTGATTTCTCTAAGTCGGGCTCCCCTGTGCCAGGCGCTCAGTGGGTATTGCTGCCTTGGCTGATCTTTCTCTAGTCAGGACTGGATTTAATTTTATATATATTTTTTTTTTTTTTTTTAGAGCTTTCTCAAGCTTATCTACCCTCCCGGCTGCTCTCACGGTGTAGCAAAGCAAAGGGGCTTCTGCCAAGGCTTGCCAGGCAGGTCACTGCGCAGGGCTCTGCTCTGCCTTCGGGTGACTCGAACGTTTGGTAACTGGCAGCAGGTTCTTAGCCCTCGCTGGAGGCACAGGCTGTGCCAGCACGCTGCTTCCTCCAGCGCATCGCAGCGCATCGCTCCGGTGATTACAGCTTCACTCAGCCTTGCAGAGCTGCTGCTCTTCCCTTCTGAGCCTCTCCTGGGAGCCGGAGGTTTTGGCAGGCGCTTCTTCCAGGTGAGGTGTCTCTGGGTTCACTTCCCAGGACTGTCTCATGTGTGCCCAAATTTGCGGCAGGCTCCATCGAGGGAGAGGGAGAGGGAGAGGGAGAGGGAGAGGGAGAGGGAGAGGGAGAGGGAGAGGAGAGGAGAGGAGAGGAGAGGAGAGGAGAGGAGAGGAGAGGAGAGGAGAGGAGAGGAGAGGAGAGGAGAGGAGAGGAGAGGAGAGGAGAGGAGAGGAGAGGAGAGGAGAGGAGAGGAGAATGCCAGCAACCAGTGAGTCAGTGCACTCCCATGGTATTTGCTTGGCCTGGGTGGGGTTCCTCAGAAATGCCAGTTCACTTCCAAAGGAACATAAATCACTACATTTATACAAGCTTCAGTTCCACAGATCCCTGTTTAGCAGCCAGGATGGAGTTTACAGTTAATTAAAAAAACAAAAAAGAAGAGGGCATGTGAAAGCAAGACCCAAATGTCTTTAATAATTATCCCAAGAGCGAAAACTTTCACTCTTCTTTCGGATGATGACAAACACAGAGGAGCAGCCGCCCCCGGAAACTCGGGCCCCTCCTGCCTCCCTCCCTTTGAAGCTTGGTTTCCTTCCCCTCGGCGGTGCAGGACGTGACTGGGGACAGTGTGTTCATCACACGCTGGCACCCGGGCTCTCCGCGGCTCTCCCGACTGCTCCACAGCCGCCCATGTCCTTCCTGCATCGCAGTTCCTCCGTGGCTGCTTCGGAGAGGGGCAAATGGGGCGGCTGCAGCCACTTGCTGGCTTTGGAGAAGGAATCCCTGGTTCTCCATCCTGCCCGGCTCTGCACACCTCTGCATGGTTGATTTGCGTGGGCCAGGGGAGACAAGAACACTCTTTTGCCGGAGTAAGGGACCAAGCATTTTCCTGTGAGTAATCCACCATAACAGTCAGCAAAGATAAACTCCCAAACTCTTCTGTTTAAAACAACTGGACCTCTCTTATCTGCTCCCACAAATTGAGAGCGTGTTTTCCTGCCCTCTTGTTGTTGATCCAAGTCAATTGATCTGAAAGCCTGGATACCTGATGGCCGGGGTCTCGTCTGCTGCTTGTACCTGATGCTCACAGCCACCCCCAGTCCATTGCCTCCTTTGTGAGTCTTGTTCCCCTCCTGTGTTTCTACCTTTGACGTTACGTTCCTTCTCTTGCAAGTCCAAAGAACAAAGCTGTTCTCCCCACGCACTCAGGCACTCCTTTTCCTAACTGAGCTCTGCAGTGCAGAGTTATTAATAAAAAATCACAACGTCATGTACAGCCCGCACCATCACATCTGTCAATGTCACCACCACGCAAGATTGTGTGTTTTTTCCACCTTTTAGTGTTTCTTTGCTGCAGAGGTTATTTAAAAGGAGGAGGAAAGCTGAGAAATCCCTCCCCGCCTGCCAGAAGAAGTGAGTGATGGTTTCAGTTAGGGGTGTGGCAGTTTGATGTCGTCATTTGTGCTTATTAAAAACTGTTATTTGTGAATATTCAGCTGCTAAAAATAAAATAATTTTAATACTCTACCATGATTTCTCTTATTGAACGTGTCAAAATGATCCTGGTTTGTCAACCTCTTATGTAAAATGTCAATTTCTAAGCCGAGCTCATGGCCTGTGTTTCTGCTCGCTCCTTGGTAACATCTTGGTAATATAAGGTGAATACTCAGCAGCAGCCATTAAAATCAGCTTCTGCTGGAGCAGGGTTAGGTTTTGAAGACTTCTTTTCAGCATTTCCCTTAGTAGAATACATACAGAATTGCAGGAATACAGTGCAGGACCCTGTCCCAGCAAATGCTGGGTTTCACTGCCAGGAGAGTGAGTGGTGTGCAAAGCAACTTTGGACCCAAGGCCCCTCTACCCCGTCACATTGAGGAATTCAGGACAAAACCTTCTGAAGAAAATGCTGCAGCAAAAAAATACAACACAGCAGAAGGCAGATGTTATGGTGGGGATCTTTCTGTGTTTTCCCTTTGGCGGGACCCCTAATGAGAAACCACACTCCTCATAGCAGTGTTAGGCTCACTCCATTGATTGTCTTGTAGCAAGAAAAGGAATTAGCTTGTGGTTTTCTTAACACCTCGGAAGATCCACAATACTGCAGGAATGTGGAGCAGGGGAAGGTGTCACAACATCAGCCTGAAGCACCAAGTTCCTCCAGCATGGGCTGCAGGGACCATGGGTCTGATGGCCCCCACAAAGGGCTCTGCAGGTGGGTGTGAGGGTGACACTGGCCCAGAGAAACTGCAGCCTTCATCAGCCCACTGGGCACCAACACTTCTGAAACAGTCTGTAAACACGTGCATTGCCACTGGGGCGCAGCTCTGCAACCTTGTTTCTGCTCAGCACTCTCATTCCTGCATGTTACACATCTGTGGGTAGCCTGTGTGTACACTGGTGGGGCTTTTGCAGAGGACAAGCAGGGCTCTTGCCATCCTTGGCTCCCAGGGAGGTGGCACGGGACCCAAACAGGTTTGAGAGCACTCCAAAGCTGGAATTGGAGTGTGACTGTTGTGTCCATGAGGAGAGAAATGGCAGCCCCAGACCAATTCACTGTGTCGGCAAACAGCTGCCAGGAGGGCTTGGTGGAGCCAAGGGAACAGGGTGATGGAAAGAGGGCTGCACAGGGGCTGGAAACCCCATCCAGTCCTCCTTGTTCTCTTGTTCATGAGGCTGCCTGGGAGTTTCATCATTTGCAGGTTTAAAATCCTGTGGACTTCAGGGAAGAAGGTGGAAACTGCTGTGGGCTAGGCAGGAGGTAGGTCTCTTTCAGTTGTAAAAATCCCTGACTGCCTTGTGCCAGCTTGTGTGAGTGGCCATTTACTGCCCAGCTGGAGAGCTGCACTGTGAGTGAGGGGGAAGAAAATCCCACTCTGTGGTAGAATTGCTTTGGTGTAGAGTATGAGAGATATTTCTTCCTAGTTGTTACAACTACCTTACACCACGTGCTACTTTCTGCTGTTTTATTTAGCAATAAGAGCAAAATGCCGCTTGCTTTTGCGACCTGACGACTTGTATGTGCCATGGGGCATAACGTGGGAAGGACATTGAATATATCTGCTTCTTCTACTATCCATGGGCTGCTCACAAAACCACGTTAATATCCCTTCCCTCCAGACACCTGCCAGAGACACAAATCTCTCCTGCTTTGTAATTCCTGCCCAGGAGGTTTGGGACACAGATGAGAAGCCATAGACTAAGAGTCTGGTCCTCTCTGGCTTCTTCCCCTTCCCTGGGGCAGTCCCAAGCAGAGAAGCTCGGGATATTCCTGTTTCTTCTCTCTGGTTCACTGAGCTGGTCCTCTGACTGCTCAGAGTTGAGTGCACAATCCAGCTGAGTACCCAACATTGAATGTAGCCCCTCTGAATCCACCAGCCTAGCCATCTCCTCAAGTGTTGTAACTCTGTGCAAATTCCAGCCCAAGTTTCCCAAGCATGGACCCTGCCAGGCTGCCTCGAATGGATGCTGAGAGCAGACCACGCACACTTGCACAGTGTACAAGCAGCTGGAGATGTAAAGCACCACCTCTACAGAGAGGAACCTGCCCTGTGCCAAATACAGGATGTGGCATGAGTCAAAATGAGGGACACCAGGAAATAATAGACTTCACATGAAGGAGAGCAATAATTAGCAGCTGTAAATCACCTTTCATCTACAGATCACAGAGGCGTCTCAAGCACTAATTAGCAGAGCCTTGTAGCATCCCTGCCCCATAACTAGTGTGGGGCAATGGTTATTCCATCTGCTGGCTTGTAGCCACATGTCCTTGCAGGCACCAGCAAGAGGGAACTGGCTGGCAAGGTTGGTCCTGTTCCACTTCTCACAGCTGGGCTGGAGGTTCTTGGGCACCTGTGCCAAGGCTTTGCTGTGAGTCCCAAGCCAATGAAGGTTTATTGTCTGCTTCCAGCAGGTAAGTGAAGATGGGCTGGGGGAGAAGAGCATGCTTGGGATCCAACCCATTTCTGCTTTGGGTTCTACCTTATATTTTCTGTGTGGAAATCACTAGTTAAAGAAAACTTGAGTGAGCAAGGTAAGTTCCTCCAGGAGGAAAAGTCCTCCTTAACAGCATTTTAAGTAAACACGGCAGGGAAGTTTACAATCTCCTAAAGTTTTTGTAAATATACATGTGTATGTATTTAAATACATATATTTACAAAACATTTTCAAAAAATCTAGAATTCTTTAACCTTGGTAGTTATCTCTGTCATGTTGAGAAGACACACCCAAAGCACTTGTTAACTCAGGCCTGAAGCAGAGAATGCAGGTTTGCAAGGATCTGTATGTGGAATTGTTCATATTTCTTGGGAAGTGCACAGAAGCCTGGCTAGCCCCAGCCTCAATCTCCTTCTTCTCTGAGTTGAATCATCTTTCCTAGGAAAAAAAAAGAAATATGCTTTTCTTGGAAGAATTTAAATGTGAGAAAAGTGGCATACTCAGGAAATTTCCCAGTTTGCTGTAGGTGAACCAGACCCATCTTCCCTCCCCCTAGGCTGGCTACCTACAACACATCAGCAGTACCCCAGTGCCTGAAGGACACGGCATGAGTCTCTGGGTTGCAAAACTTGTCTGTTTTGAATTTGCAGTGAGCAAAATGAAGCAGGACTGACTGGGCTCCATGTGGGAATTGAAATGTAAGACTGTGAAATATGGGAGAGGGGAATCAGTCTGGTTAGTCTCTCTCTGCATCTGAAATGTCTATGAACATTGTTGAAATACTGCGTGTGATCATTTTGCATGGCTGAAAATAGCTCTGCAAGGTGCTGGGTGGCAGAGCAAGCCAGCCCTTGGCATCACACAGCTCCCAGCATCGCTTTATTGCCACACCAGGAGCTTAGCTCTACAAAGAAAGCACAACTGGAGTCTGCTGCTTTGTCCATGCTACAAGGAGGTAAATTAAAGGCTAGAGAGATTTTAATTTGCTCTAGGACATAAAGAACGTCGGGGCAGAAATGAGACCTGCAAGCCCAAGCTGACAGTCCCTTGCTTCGACTTCTGAATGATGTGGGATTCATTTCCTTCGTTAAAAATAACCTTGTTTATAACCTCTGTTTCATGATTCAGCTTTTCTGCAGTCTTCAACTGATCGCCATCAAAGCAGGGCAGCATCAGATTTCAGGAGGAAAATGCAATAGGCTGTTGCAGCCCAGGCGTGCTCCTTGCAGAGGGCAGTTTGGTGGAGGAAATGAGGAATAACTTGTCAAAGGGCTGCTCTTTTTGGAGAGGAATTCTCCTCTCTGAGATTGCTATAGCAAATCCTAAACTGCCTGGAATTCCTGTTGTGCAAATCCCCACCCATGGCTTCTGCCCTGCCAGAAACACCAGAGCTTCATCACCATGAATGTGGCCCCGTGCAGGCCCAAAGCTACAGACAAATGTGGTTTTCCTGGTTCATCTCCTCCTTCTTGCCTGTAGGTCAAAGCATCAGACATGTGCTGCTCTACATACAGCAACCTAGGGCCCTAACAGTGGCATAGCTACCAGTTCTACATTTAAAGCAAGACTCATTGCCAAGAAAAATCTCCTAGAAAGTCCCACACACCCACCTGTGTTCCTCACACTGTGGTGTGACGTGTCTTGCAGGCAGCACAGCTCCCCAGGCTTCTAATGACCATGTTACGAGGGTTTGCTAACTGCTGTATTATGTTGTTTGCAAAAATCAGGCTACAGAGCTGCAATCCTCATCCCACCTAGCAGTCTGGGAAGCAGAGGCACAAAATGGAAAGGACCACCCCTTTCCAAAACCTTCTGGTGATTTTTGGCTAGCTCTGGATTAAGCATCTGTCCTCAGGTGGGTCAGCAATTGCTGGCCCAAGTGGCATGCCCATGGACACACAAATAATCAGTAGCAAACACCCAAGCAGAAGCCAAACCCTTGAGACACAACCCTGTGGTGCAAATTTGTGCTCATCCTTCTTTTTTTTAGGAGCTAATATTTTGTCCTTTCAGGAAGAGGAATTTTCCATAAATGTGGTAAATTTTTTTACACCTCATTGTGTGTTTAATGTTTAACAGTGGGATGGATCATTATGGTTTTATTAGCAGCATGTAACGCTTTGTCATCTTCAACTGACTTTGCAAACATTAACTAATTGATCTCAGCTATGAATCAGTGGTGGTAACTAGGAAGGAAGTGAAGGGGTCTGCTGGTGGTCACTGGGGAAGTGGTTGTCAGAACAGGGCACAGAAACCAGGGCTCACACTTTGCTGCTCAGACCATGAACACGACAGTTTTATCAGTGTTATTTCCATTAGTGCTGCTGTCAGGGAGGGCTACTCTGTGTGCAATAAACAACCCTCAGCTGCTTCTCTCTACCTCTGGTTGAGTTCATGCTTGACAAAATGTCACCAACCCCCCCAAAATGCTGAATTAAGGGAAAAAAAAGCGTCTGACTTTGGTTTCCTCAGTGATCCACCGGTTGCCGGTTGTTTTCCGCTCCCCCTAACAAAATGCATAATTCAATTATCTGTATTTGTGGGAATTAGATGCTAAAGAGAGAAAGGAGCAGGGCTGCTTGCAGCCACAGCCTGGGAGGTTTTTAAGGGCCACATCGGCAGAGACTGACTTGAAGCATCCTGAAGCTGGCTGCCAGGAAATTAGCTCCTCGTTTGCAGTATGCAGAACATGTACGGCGGCTTCATGATTTACTCGCTCATCTGCTTCACATTGCGCCTACTCTCCCTCGCGACTGTCCTGGCGTACGCAATCTTCTGTTGCAAAACAGGAGTGAAAATGAGCACTGCAGCGTGGAAGAGCTGTGCCACTACCCAGGTAAGGGTGGCCAAGCCTGGCAGGGACACGGCCCCTCTGGTTGGGGGGGGGTCGGAGTGACGACAGCTTCGGCGACGGGAGGCTGTGGTGATGGCTTCGAGGACAAATGAGATGTGTTTGGGGGAATGTGATGATTGCTTGGGGACAGCGGGGATATGGCCCCTCGGTGTGGAGGGGGTGCAATGATGGCTTTGGACTTAAGGATGGGTGCAGTCGGGGAGGTGATGGTGACTTTGGGGACAGCAGCAACAGAGCACGGAGGTGTAATAATGGCCTTGGGAGCAGTAGGGATACTGTGGGGACATGTAAGAGTGGCTTTGGGGACACAAGATACAGAGTGAGAAGGTATGATGGTGGCATTGGGCACAGCGGGGACACAGTGGGTGGCATATGATGGTGGCTTGGGAACAGAAAAAGCAGAGCAGGAGGGTGTAATGGTGGCTTTGGCAATAGAGAGGACACAGTGGGGGTATATGATGGTGACTTTGGGACAGCAGGGATACAGTGCGGGGGTTGAGATGGCTGCTTTATGAACAGTGGGGATGCAGCCCCTCAGCAGGTGGATGGGATGGTGTCTTTGGGGCACTGAGGACACAGCAGAGATATGTGATGGTGGTTTGAGGACAGTAGGGATTCAATCCCTCATCAGGGGGCTGTGATAGCGGCTTTGGAGTCTGAGGGTACGGAGCGGGAAGGTATCATGGTGGCTTTGTGGACAGTGGAAATACAGCCCCTTAGAAGGAGGATGTGATGGTGGTTTTTGGGACAGCGTGGACACAACAAGAAGGTGTGATGGTAGTTTTGGAGACAGCAGGGACACAATGGGGACAAGTGATAGAGGCTTTGGGGACAGTGTGGATACGTGTGTATGAGTGGCGTATGATGGCGGCTTTGGGGACAGAGGAGACACAGCAGGAATATGTGACAGCGATCTGGGGACAGCAGGGATGCAGCACCTCAGCGGGGGGGATGTCACGGTGGTTTTGGAGACAGCGGGGCCCCAGTAAGGAGGTGTGATAATGGCTTCAGGGATAGAGGGGACACGTCAGGGATGTGCGATGATGGCTTTGGGGATGAACACGCCAGGGAGGTGCGATGACAGCTGGGGGTGAAGGGGCCACGGCAGGGAGGTATGGCGGTGGCTTGGGGGCAGTGGCAGCCCCTCAGCAGGTGGCGGCGGCTTTGGGGACAGGTGGGCTCGGTGCGGGAGCGCGGGGGCTCCGTGTACCGCGGCCGGCCAGAGGCGCGGGTGCCGGGAGATGCTCCGGGCATCCCGGCCAGCGGCGGGAGCGGCGGCCCCGGGGCGCGTCCCGCGGGTCGCGGCGGGGCGGGGGTCGCGGGGCGGTTGCCATGGCAGCAGCCGGGCGGCGCGCGCGGCCGGCGGGGCGCGGCGCGGCGCGGCCCCGGAGCGTACCATGTGCGCCCGGCGGCGGGAGGCGGAGGGGCCACGACGGCGGCGGCTGCTGCTGCTGCCCTGCTGCTATAGCTCCGCCACGGCGGGCCCGGCGACCAGGAGCCGCTGCGTCAATGTAACGGCGGGGACGGGGAGGACGAGGGGGGGGGACGCTGAGTGGCATTTCCACGCCGCGCGTGGCCGCGGGGAGAGGGGGGTGAGGGGGGCGGAGGGCGGGCGGGAGGCGTTAAAATGGCGGCGCGCAGGCGGCCCCCGCGCTAAACCGGCCCCCGTGGCTCGCCCCGCGCCGCCGCGCGTGGCACGGAGCGGCCGCCGCTGCTTGCGAGTGCCGCCGCCGCTGCGAGGTAAGGCCGGGGCGGCCGCTGGGCGCTCGGTGCCCCCCCGAGCCGCGGGGGACGGGGGGGGGGGGGGGTGCGCTCCGGGGAGGAGGCGCGGCGGCCGGTCCCGGTCCCACTGTCCCGGGAGCGCAGGCGGGCTGGCCGCGGGTGCTGGCGCGGCTCCGCATCGCTCCTTTGTCTGGCGGCGGCGGCGGCGGGCCCGGGCTCCGCTCCGGCGGGCGGCTGGCGCGGTTGGAGCGTGGCGGAGGCGGCGTTCCGTTCTTTAATGGGAAAAAAAAAAAAAATTAAATCGCGAAACCCACACCAAAACTAATTTTTGCAGCCGAAAGTGTTGCAGGCGCTGCCGTACCCCCCGGTCGCCTGGTAGCGTGGCAAACCCCTGCTCGGAGCAGCGGGAAGCGGAGTTTTACTTCTGGAAGAACAGCCCAAACTCTCCGGAGGGCTCCGGCCGCCGCAGCGGCGAGAGAGGGGCCGGAGGGGAGGGGGGATTTTTTCTTTCCCTTTTTTTTTTTTCCTTCTTCTTTTTTTTTTTTTTTCTTTTTTTTTTTTTTTTTTTTTTGACTCTTATGAAGACATGCGCATTTGTTCATTCTTGCCACCGCACTGGAGTCTGCCTAGAAACAAAGAACACAGCCTGGCGAAGTTGATGCTGGCTCCCAAAGTGTCTGGCTTTTTTTTTTTTTTTTTTTTTCCCCCCTTCATTTACTTGTGCTCTCGGTAAAAGCCTCGAGATGTTTCCTACAATTATTCCCGTGTGCCTGCTGATGGAAACACACCCTCCTTCCCTCGCCTCTCCCTTTCGCACCCCTCGCCCCTACCAGGCCAGGTTACGCATTTTGGAAAGTGCAGCCATGATAGACAGAGCAAGTTCTGTCTCCCATTTTGCCCCGGCCCCGCGGTGTGACAGCTCGCAGGAGGTGTGCCTTCTCACCGGGAGCCACCCCCTTGCTGAATCATCGCCGAGCCATGGCCGGACAGCTCGTCCGCTCGGGCAGCGGAGCATTCCCCGGCCGAGCATGAGGCGGTGGCGAAGCTGACGCGAGGCAGGGACCTGTTAACATTCGGCTCAGGCGCGGGCGAGCGGCTGCAGGGAGAAAACCTTCCCGTTTCATGGCAGCGGGAGCCGCGGATGCAATTTTGAGCTCGAAGGCAAGACGTGCGCTGCTGTGAGGAACGTCCCCTGCCTTTGAGTTAGTGAAAGTCCGACTGCGTGGTCTTGCAGCTTTCGCCTCTGAAAACTCCCCTCTTGCTCAGATAGGCTCCGTGTGTGATCAGCACCAGGCTCAGGGGGTGACGTGCGAATTCGTGGTGCTATGCTCTTAGCAATCATCCTGTATTGCGTTTGCATAGAGAAGTGCATGAACACTAGTGTCATGTCTGCGCTTTTTGCCTAAAACTAGTTTATTCTGCGCTGATGGAAGCCATTGCCTCTGTTACCGCAAGGAAATAATGACTTAATCTTTCTGGGGCTTGGGGTGTCAGATGCTGAGGTGTTGCTGGGTATCCCTGCCTCCATTCAAAGGTTGCCAAAAAGTAAGCGAGTGAGAGGTGGGATGAGCAATTTTTGGCTGGGATGTATCAGGCAAGACTAAATTGCAGCAGTTGTTGGACACCTAACATGATCCTGTAATTAGAGTGAGGTTATAGTGTATACCAGGTTGAAACTATCGAGTGTCTGAGTTGGAGCAGTCTGAATGAAACTAGTTATTCTGGGATTATACAGAAGCAGAAGTAATGCAGTTAGTTTCCACAGAGCAGCTTCCATGGGGTTGCAGAGATGTTTTCCCCCATGGGTCCTCCTTGTGGGTGTTTTGCTGTTAAGGTGGTATGTGGAGGCTGCAATGGTGCTGCTCTCCAGGCTGGAGAAATGCCTTACGTGGCACAGTTCTGCTTCTTGGAGCTTAATTTACTAATGAACGTCCAAATCACGCATCTCGGTCCTGGGAGGGGAAAAAAATCCCGAAGGGAGGGCTTGAGGGCTCAGCTTCGTGCAGAAGTGAAGGACTTAAAGGACTCTAATTTGGTCTTGAAACTTCCCTGCCCCCATTACTCTCCATACCCCAAGAATGATGAGTGTTAGCAAGTCTGGTGTAGAGCCTGGTCTGGTGGAGAGCCTGCAGGCTGTGGTCTTTTAATTGCTCCTGCCAGTGGGGCAGGATCTTCCTGGGGCGGCTCCAAGCAGCTCTGGTGTGCTGTAGGGTTGTAGTGGTGTGGAGCTGCACAGGCAGACCTGGGAGGCTGTGCAGAGGTACCCTGTGTGGGCACCAGCTCTGCTCACGGGTGTTAATTTCCCTTGGCGTGTGTGCCTATATATAGACGTGGTACATATTTAAATGAAGTCCTTTTAAAGTAGAGCTGGCCCAGAAAAGTTCTGAGAGTTATTTCAGTGTTTTGAGTGTTTCTCTTTCAAAGACAATGGACTGTGCTGAAGTTTCTAGGTATTATGGGATGTGCTGATCGCAGGAGAAGGAGCAGTCTACTTTGGGCTCTGTTGGTCTTCCTAGACCATCTGAGTTTTATGTGTGCACCTGGATCAGCCTGTTTACAGCTGTGTGGCTGCTGCAGATCTGGTGCTGCCTTATGGGCCTTTTGGGCTATGTTGGCAAGGGCCCAAAGCAGACCTGGTGGTCAGCAAGGAAATTAGCCCCGCGGTGCTGTAAACTGTCCTGCTCAGCCTTCTGCTGCAGCATCTGGCCAGGTCAGCAGAATTCAGGGTGCCACATCCTTTTTGCTGCTGTCAGGGACCCACATGGAGAAAGAGGGATTGGGTCTAGACCTGTCATTCCTCCCTCCCAGTACTGAATGATGTGCTGCAGGAAGGTTACTGAGCAGTTGTCCCTCTCAGATGTTGAATCCACACAGGATTTTCTAGTGGTTTTCATGGCCAATTCCACATCACAAGTAATGGGGGCCTGCTCTGCCCTCTTATTCCTGTTGGGGAATGGCTGGCGTAAGCCTTAAATGTTATTCTTAGAATTTTACAGACCTAGAAATTTTCTCCTGTGCTTGTCCCGTCTTGGCTAGAGGAATATGTGTAGCTTAGAATTTTGCACTTATGATGCCTTCAGATGTGGAGTTCTGAGGGGCTGTTCTGCACGTTTAAGGGAATCTCAAAGTGCAACTTAAAAACTTGTGACTGCAGAGAGAGGCTGGCTTTCTTGCTTTTAGCAGCATAGCTTGCAAATCAATTTTGAAGCTGGTGCTGTGATGGAAGTGGTGCTGCTTCTCTCCTTTTCCTCCAGTCTCTTCCATCCTTGTCTTTTAAGAATAATCTTGCAGAATAACAAGAAAAGAAAAGACATTCATTTTAGCCATCTCTCAGCTTCTCCATGTGGCCACAGAAATGGTTGTGTTGGCACGAGGACTTGGGGGGCCCTGGCAAAGGGAGCTTTCTAAAGGCCCAAGTCAAACCATGGCTGGCCTAGTCACCAGTGCCTGCAGCTCAGTCAGGAGCCTGAAAACAAATAACAATTTTCTTTGTGGCTAATTCAGGCACAGGTGAAGATGATGAATCTGCAGTTGGTATTTAGTGACTGATGCCCACAGATGCCCTTCTGTGCTGGTGGTGACAATTTGGCTTTGTCACCAAAAAGTGAACCATTGCATGACTCAGATGTGTTGGGAAAGAGTATGGGGCATTCATAGGAGCAGGCTTTTTTGACCATGAACATCCTAGAAGTCATGTGTGGAAACTGAGTACTAGAAACACAAGGCTGCTCATTGAGACAGAGACTGAGCACTGAAAAGCACAGTTTCCTTAGATCTCAGTCTGCAGAGGTAATCACAGGAGTGATGGCTCTCTTGGTGTCCTTTGAGAACACTGCCAACATCCAACCAAAGAATGTCAGACAGACATGGCATCTTGCATTTCCATTGCCCAGGTCCAGCCTCCCAGCAGCCATCAGGAAAAATGTGAGAAAAATCTTAAGCAAAATGCTAGAAAATCTTGGTTAGGGAGTGACTGCAGCCTGAAAGCAGGGAAGAGAAGATGTCTTTATTGAACAGTGTGTGTTTGCTCTTAAAATCCCTTAAAAGCTCTGAAGCTCAAGCTTGCTTGATTTGCTGTGTTTGCCATATGTAATATTTCAGTGAGAAGTTTAAATTCAGTGTGGCTGAGTTGATGCAGGAGTTCCTTTTTAGGTGATAGGGATCCACTTACCCATGTGTAATATACTGTTTTGCTTTTTAGGCTGTTTTTTGGAAGGGTGGGTTGTGAGCTTCTTTTAAATTGGTGTGGTTCAGATCTCTGGGCAGTGCATGCGTCCATCTCAAGGGCAATGTTCAGGTTCTAATTTGTCATATGATTTAAGCAAAGACTTGTCTCTTTTGCTGAAGTTCAGTCTTTAAGCTGGAGCATTTATAATAAAACATTTTTTAATTCTCTGTTCACCTCTAATGCGACACCACAGGTTTCCCCAGACTTTCTCTCTGTGTCTGCTGCTGAAATGGAATTCCTTTTTGTGCCCCATAAGTATAGAAATGGTATAAATGGATCCTTCTAATTTGTTTTCTCTAGATATCCATGTGTGCAAATCACTGCCCCTGGATAGATGATTTACCTGAATTTGTGCTTATGATGCTTTTGCAGTTGGTCACCTCTTGCCTGCTAAGC
Source organism: Cinclus cinclus (assembly GCF_963662255.1). NCBI lineage: Eukaryota > Metazoa > Chordata > Aves > Passeriformes > Cinclidae > Cinclus > Cinclus cinclus. The sequence goes on from NC_085060.1 coordinate 8,879,088, forward strand.
TGTGCAGTGCATGTTTTTCTTTGAAAAGGTGTGCATCCTTCCCTTTTTCCATGTGGTCTTCCAGGAAGGATTGTCTACCCAGAGCGATGTTATCGTCTCCCATTTTAAATGGTGTCAGCAGATATTTGTTTTTTCCCTTCTCTCATTCTGATGCTAAGTACTCACCATGGGAATGAGTCGTCTTGTATTATTCACATGGAGCAAATCTGTGGCTTGGCCTGCAAATTATAAGGCCCTGCTGAGTGAGGGTGAGAGCCTTGGGAGCCCAAGTGAAGGTGCCAGGATATGTTTGCCTGTTTTTTTTTTTTTTTTTTTTTGTTTTTTTTTTTTTTTTTTTGTAAAAGCACATAGCCCAATAGCAAGCTGGAAAAGCGGTGGCCTTCTGAGCCGTGTATTTTATGTCTGAGGGCTTCTGAATGCATAAAATCAGAGAGAATGTGTCTGTGTAATCCGATCTGCTCTTGAAAGCCTTGTGGAGGGCTGCACGCTGCAGACATAAGCTGTGTCAATAAGAACTCTATTCACCCTCGGAAAACAGCCTCGTGATCGGGTTTGATTGGCAGGCTTCCTAAGGGAGGGCCTTTTTTTGAGAAAGAACTCTGATTTTTTGGCGGTACTTCTGACTGCCTTTTCGGACTCGCACTTATTGTTCTTTCCTTGGCGTGATAAACTTGGATATTTTTGCCGGGAGCTTGCTGGGGCAGAGGGAGGATTTCATGTAGCACTGTAGCAGGAGTGTGGGGCGAGTTTCCTTCCTTGCAGTGCAGCTCCTCTGCCAAAGCTGTATTTATGAGCGTGAAGGTGAGGGATTTAAAATAATATGAGGTAGGACTGGAGGTCGCTGTGTGCAGAAGAGTGTACCAGACCCTTGTGCGTGCTCAGGGTACTGTCTTGCAAAATAGTGCCACAAAACACCCATTCTTGTAAAAGTCTTGGATGGTAATGCAAAAAATGTGTGGTTGTGCATGCTTATGCGCTTTCCCCCCCTTGTTTCTGCAGATGTCTGTGTTATCCAGAAGTGTTGTTGGATGAAATTCTGCTTTTGGTAATGCTGCCATAAATCTGCTGTGAAGGCAGTGTCATACTAATGGCTGTAATTTGCTGGTTGCTATTATATATATAAAAAAAAATTTAAAAAATCACGCAAGGCAAAAATCTAATTTTGCTTTATGAAGTATTCTACACCTGGCATGTAATCTTTTAAAATCTTGTAGGAAAAATCTGCTCGAGCTGATAAAAGTGATACTTACAAGATTTGCTGAAAGCAGAATTTTAGTCAGAATACTGGGTTCTGAGCTGCTATTCAGTGTGTAGCATTTGTGTAAATGACATTTTCTACTACATTACGTGTGTGATATTCAGCGTTTGCTCTGCTGAGGTCTTAAAGCCATTCTCTTTGGCACTGAGTTACTTGCTTTAACAAAAGAGATAATGGACTTTCAGTTTTGCATGTCTCATTTTTTTCCCAAGGCCTTTAGTATATTTGTCACTTTTTTTTTTAAAGCTTCATGTCCTTCGTCAAGTGATGATTTGAAAATAAGCTTATCTGTATGTCTTTCTGGGTTATTCCTGTAGCTGCAAATGAAAGCTTTAAAATATAATTAAAATGTAATATGCACGAGCTAGAAAAAAAAACAACCAAAAAACCCAACAAAAATGAAATAATGCAAAGTTATTATTTAAGAGAAATGCAATTATGTTTTGAGCCAATTGAGGCTTGACTTAATTTCTCAGGGTTTGCTGGTGATAATGTAGTAAAACCAAAATTAACTCTTGAAATATGCCTGTCTTGAGTCAGGAATTTGGCTGGTGAAAATCTAGAGAACCACTGAAAGAAGGGGAATCTGCTTGTAGGGGAGCCTGTCCCTGTGCAGTTTGCAAATGGCTGCAGCATTGGGGTGATTCCTGCAGTTCCATTTTCCTGGCTCTTCCCAGCTGAATCACCTTCAATAAAGGCCTGATCTTGCCTACAACAGCTTTAATAGCAAACTATCTGTTTTAGGTGGGATTGGCCCCTGAGCAAACAGTGTGCAGACCTTGGCAGCCATGGACAGGGTGAGGGTGGGCAGGAAGCACTGGCTGCTGCTCCTCTTAGTGTGGGGAGGCTGCAGCTGGGTGATTTGTTTTTACTTCCTGTTCCCAATCTGTTTGGGTCAAAAGTAGCGGTGTTTTTCCATATTAAGATGTTTGGCTTCATTCTGCTAGGCAGCAATAAATTTCACGCAGTGCACAACGTGTTTCTTATATTTCAGAGACACTTCATTGCTGGCTTTGACTTTTAATTTGGATGGTGAAACCTTTATTAGTGCTTTCTTTGTTGCACGACCTGCTTTTCAAGGAAAACAGAAAGCTTTTTCTTTTTTTCTCCTGTCCTTCTGTTTTGGAAAGAGCCTTTGAAATATCTCACAGGTCTGTAGCTGAGCAGAGGAAGGGAGCTGGCAGGTCTGTCTGCCATGCCTGGCTCCCCAGCAGGTTTACAGGGAGATGGGGACACTTCAGCCTGCTTCTCTGCTCCTGGAGTTAATTGGGATGCTGGAACTTAATTCGTTAGTGCTTGTGAAGCATTTGGTAATGTTTTGGTGGAAGGTTCTGGGACTGTGTGGTGGTGAGGTGTGGTTGTGCAACGCAGGGCTGTGATGCTGGGAGGAGCCTGTGTGGGTTGATGGACCAGTTGTTAAAGTGGTCCTAAAGGCTGGAATGGTGAGCTGTGAAACATCCCCATGTCATGGTGGAAAATCCTGCCTGGTAAAGGACAAGCTCTGAGCCATGGCTGACTGCTGGGCTGCTGTGGGGAGTTGTTCTCCAGAGCATTGGGTTAGTCCACAGCATGCAAAATGTTACTGCAGGCCATAGGGTGCAAAACTCATGGAGAAGAGAGAATCAGGCTCTTTGGGCTCTTCCCTGGCTGGGCAGCAGAAGTGTTTGGGTTTCTCTCCCCCAAAATCTGATCAAAACTCTTAATCAGTGCTCGTTCACTCTTCTGAAGTTGCTCAGTTTTAGGATCTCCTACTCTGCAGCCAGCAAGTCAGGATGGAGAATTCTTTGTATGGCCATACCAGGTATCAGTGGGCTCCTTTCAAATATACTCTGAACATTTTTATACAAATAGTAATAAGCAGTGCTGGCCCAGGGGGGTTGTGTTGCTCTCAGATACATTTCAGTGACATTATTTCTGAAGTACAAAAAAGAAACAGTAGCATGGAGCCATCCACAGGGTTACAGGTTATTTATCCTCCTTTCTCTTGAGCCTCCAGATGCTGGAGTTGTATCTGACTGAGGAAGTCAGAGTGCAGAGGTGTTTTGTGAAGCCTCCGTGCTCTTCGACAGACTGCCCAGTTTTGGCACTGGCATCTCCACCTTGCATTTGCTGGCTCCTGATCCACAAACATATGCCTCCGTTCCCTGTACTCTGTTTCTCAGACCAGGTCCATCAGTGATGAACTTGGCTCAACTAACTACTCAGTGAAGCACTTGGTGTGACAACCTCAGTGCCCTTCGTTAAGCAGAGCCTCAGTGACGAGCAAACAGAGCAAACGTTGGCGGTGTCCCAAGTGCCCAGGTGTGGTCTGGCTAATGAAGCAGCACCTTTCACATGGTGCTTGAGGAAGCTGCACTTCAGGTCATGTAAATAAGGAAACCAGAGTGGGCTGCTCTTCTGCAGGATGAACTGTGAGCCCCTTCCCTCCTGCATCTCTGCAGTGAGGTGACACCTCCTCTGCTGCCTCTAGGTGCAACCAGCCTCTCCCCCTTGCTCAAAAGTGCAGGCAGGTTATCCCCACTCCTCCCCATGCCTGCACTGCACACTCCCTTGCACCAGTCTGCCCAGGACACCTCTCTTGGGTGGCTTTCTCATGGGATTGACCACCTTCATCATGATTTTCAGGGTCCACAGAGCAGTGGGTTGAGTAGCTGTGATCCATGTTTCTTCTGAGACTGAGGAGATGAATATGGCATATAGGGCAGAATCTGCATGAGGTTTTATGAACCTTGCTGAAGGGAGAGAAATGCTGGGTTGGGGACTTTCCAGCTCTGGTGACTGTGTTGTACTATGACTCATTCAGTAGCTGATGTTCAAGTATCAAGGTTGGAATGAGGATGCTGCTGCCAAATGCCAAATTCATTCTGTGCCCTGTGTTAGGTGGAAGGTTATCCTTCTGACAAGACCTTGAGATCTATTAATAAGGTACAGGAAAGCTTCTCATGTGTTTAATAACAGATTTGTTTTCTGTACAGTGCCATCCATCTTGTTTTTCTAGAGATACGTGGACTTCTAAATTCAGCCCAGGTGTAGAGACCCGACGTAGATGCCCCTAGTTGGGTGGTGACACCATTTTGCATGACAGAAATGCATGACATGATAAAGTTTTCCTCTAGATCTTGGAACATCTTGTGAGGAATGTGTGTATCTGGGACAAGAGGTGGAAACCTCTTGACAATGGGGCATTGTCAAGGCAGAGCCATTGGCTGCTTGAGCTCCCAGGCTATGCCAAGTGCTCTTGTCTTCATGGGTGCAGCGATGAGCTAAGCCTGCTCCTTCATGCACTTCATATGTTTTTTGGCACTGAAAGGTGTGTTCTCTTTCCTCACTGTTGCTGTCCTCTTTCCTCTGCTTTGTCAGTCTCATGAATGCCTGTCCTGGCTAAGAGAGAGGGCAGGAATGATGCCTGGGCAAATGCAGCTGTGCTTGGGTCAGCTGGAAAAGGTGGTGAAAGTGGAGCTGGAGGATGCCCAGTGCTGCAGGAGAGCGTCTGCATGGGTGAGGCTGAGTCAGTTTCTGGCAGCCTTTCGCAAGGTGCTGGGGTTTTTTGCTTCAATAAAACACTCCAATAATTATATACTGATGTAATTAGAAAAATGCTTAGAGCATCCATTGCATAAGGCCATGAGCTAAGGCAGGTGTCTTTTTAGCGGCAGTAATTCCCTTTTTGAAACAAAAGGACTGGGCAGTTGAGTTGGACTGATCCCATGCAGTGGCAAATCACCACACATTACATTTCAGACAACTGCCCACTAATTCTGGTTTTATAGGGGTGGGGACATGTTGGCTTGACTTTCCAATGTAGGCACCAGAAGGGCAAGAGGGGAATGCCACCATCCAACTAAGCATGCCAGATATGGGACTGACTGGCACTGATTTGCAGGTTTTTTGACATGAAGTTCCCTTTCTCTCACTAAAATGTAGATTCAAACACTTGCGAAACACTTTTTAATCTCAATCATTTGTGATCTTCTGCAGCAAACGTGACATGGCTTGCTTTCCTGATGGCTTTCTCTTGAGCATCCTCGGATGTCTCTGTCAGCGTCATGATGACTGGGGAGAGGGATTTTACAGTTAAACTGAAACTTAAATTTCAAAAGGATTTTTTTTTCCCCCTCATAAAAATAAATCTGTGTTTGGCTTTGCTGCTATTACTGTGCTCCATCTTCAGTTTGCTACACTGGCTGTAAAACCATTACATTCCTAGGGGGTGGTACAGAGCAGTGTCTTCAGTTTGAATCTGAATGTTAGTGAGGAGCAACTCAAATTTAAAATCAAGTTTTGGTCGCCAGCAACAGACACTTTTTTTATTGGTCCAGTGGGCACGTGCCATGTGCTGGTGTTGTGGCATGTTCCACACTGGTGAGTGTCAGCTCCCTCTCCCTGAGGGAGGCTGAACACCACTTGTTCTGTCTGAAGGAGTGACACTAATATAGCACAAGTGACACTTTCCCCTGTTGATAGGCAAAGAGCCCATTAGGACTGCAGAAACTTCTTCAGAGATTTATGCAGCAATCGTAAGCATCCTAACGCTGCAAATACTTTTTTGTTTTTAGACTCCAAATACAACAAAACTGTCGAGAAGTCCACTGTGGTGATTATTGTCCAAATATGATAACTTTGTGATAGGCAGAGGATGAAGCTGACTACAAATGGGATTGATTCTGGGAGAAAGGTAAAAAACCTTAATATTCGGAATGATAGAGGAATGAATTTAAATTAATTTAATGTTGGTAATCTTTGTATTATTAACCATAATCTGCTTCTGAGAAGCACACAGACATGGCTTCTTTTTTTCCCCAGCTCTCTGTAGAACTGCATTAATAAGAACAGAGCGTTTCTCCTCACCTCTGCCTGTAGACTGTGAGCTCCCAGGGGCACACATTTTTCTTCTGTATTTTTGGACAGCATCTGCAAGTAGTGAAAGCTGCCACAAATAAATAGCAAATCTGGTAGTGTGTTACCGTAGTCCCAGATCATTTAGCAAGGGGTTAATCCTGCATGATACTTACAGGAGATCGAAACAAGGGCTGCAATCTGATATGCTTTTGTGTGTGTGGCTTTAGAATGTGTGTTGCCACAGAGATCCTCAGAAGGGTGATCTTAGGAGGAAACTGAAAAAGTGCAAGAAGGTGCAGGCTGCTGTAGTTTTGGATGCATGACTTTCTGGACGGTTTACCAGAGGGGAGGTACAAATGCACTGGTATTGATGAATTTGATGCAATATTGTTAGCTGGATTGTGGAGGTGAGGAGGCAAGACTGGCTTTAGAATTGCTGCTTGGAGTTTTCAGCTTGGGGAAAAAGTGCTGTGGCACATCCAACATCTTTGAGTGGGAGCTTATCATGATCAGCCTCGTGCATTTCCCTTTTCTGAGGGAGAGAGATGCTGCACATGAACAGCATGGTTTCTGTAGGAATGTGATGTTACTCATCCTGGAGATCCAGGCAACCAAAATGAGAGACAGAGAGAATTAAAGCGTGAGATTTGCTTGCTTATGACCTGAATCCCCTAATCACAGCCCTGTGTAAGTGAAGGTCTTAGGCTGGGTTGCATAGAGGGCATCTCCACCCAAGAAAATGTACATCCACCCTCCACACTGCAGAATTAGAGATTACCCCTGATGAAATACAGTTGTAAGAACCTTAAACCTTGCTTTAAACCAGACCTGCTGTTTGTGACATTGCTTCCCCGGTGGCAGGCACATAGTGAAGGCATGGTGAAGAGAGGCGTGTGCTACCTGAGCTCCCTGTCCTCAGGACATCTACCCTGGGAGCCAGGAAATGTATCCTGGTGAGTCCACGCCTTTTGGAACTGGTCCTTCATCTGATGGCTTGGATTAAAGCCTTAATTGTATGCGAAGTGTTGTGATGCTACTTACTTACTAGGAAGTAACACTCAGGCAGTTCATGTAACAGTGTGGCCACTTTCACTGACCCTGTAATTTCCTTTTTGACTGTGGCTGTTTCTCCCAGGTTATCTCACTAATACCAAGCCCATGGTAATCCCATGCTTTTCAGCATGGTCTTCAGTTTATTCCAGGTTGTAAAACTGCAGCCAGTGATGTAACACTTGCTGGTTTTTTTCATGTATGTAGCTAAACTGAAAAATAATTTTTTTAGAAAAAGGAATTTATTGCATTTTGAGTGGGATCTGCAAAGAAAAAATAAAAAACTGTCAGCACATTTTTGGCATGGAGGTGAAGAGAAGAGCATATTTTTAAGGGAAGGTACATAATTTGTTTATTTATTAGACGAGAGGTAGAAATGTTTCATCTGAGGAAAAAAGGAAAGGAAAAACAAGGAGGGAAGAAGTCTTATGCTCTTTGCCTTTTGTGAAGAAATATTTCAGTATTTCTTTTGAAGCAGTCTGGAAATTCAGGTTAGTCACTGTAAAGCTGAATAAATAATTTCTCTGAAAAGCACTGCCTAGCTTGCACACATAACAGGCTGAAAGATTAAAATATTTCATAAAAGGACTTTAAAAGCACCTTTGGCTCAAATCCATGGCACTGTAAACTGAGGGAGAACCTCTGATTTTTCTGTTACCTGAAGATCTGGCTTTTGGTTTTAATCTCTTTTTCTTTTCCTCCCCTCCTCCTTCCTTGATATGAAAGGTGTGTTTGTATGGAGGATTTCTTGCAGCACATTCAAAGACTGTTTCAGAGCTCAGACAATTTGATCCAAAGGCTCTTCCTAGCCTTGATGGAGTTTTGCTTTTACAGCTCCTTGTGAACTAGGAGAGTATTGGTTCAGCATCGTGTCAGAAACAGATAATTAGGGTTTCAAACATCGCCCACAAACACTTTACAAAGCACTGTGCAAATGTTTTTGAGAGCTAACAGAAACCTGCATTGTTGCCTGAAGGTTGAATCCACAGCTAGCTGCCTTGGAATAAGCAGATAAAAAATAAGCTACTAGTACCTTATTTGTGGTTTGATATTCCCACTGCTGCTACTGATGTGTGACTGGGGTCGAGGTTTTTGGGTCACAAGGTGCAGGAGCTAGATCCTGCTCACTGTTGATACCCTCTTTGTATGGTGTGTTTGGGCAAGATAGGACAAGCTGTTGTCCATCCATCTCTATCCTGTGCCTCCTGCGCATTGGCCACCTGGGGTGGGGACAGCAGGGACCAGGCCATGTGTGGCAGAATAGAGGAGCCAGCTTGCTCTTTGACTACAGCATTGCAGCAGGTCACTGAGCTGTGCCTGGTAAAGTGCTGTCAGGGGGTGATGTGGTATCTGGTTGAAGTCCTTTGTGCTCACACAAGGTGTTCTTTGTGTTATTGGTGTCCTGACTTGTGTTTCTGACACAGGATGAATAAGTGCTCAAGGCCAGGTTGGATAGGGCTTTGAGCAACCTGTTTTAGTGGAAGGTATTCCTGCCCATGACAGAGGCATTGGAAAGAAATTGTTTTTAAGGTTGGTTTCATCCCCCTTCTAACGTTTAGATGAAGCTGGCCATTCCAAACTTGGCTATGGTTTCAGTGAGGCCAGAGCTGCTTCTGAGGAAACTTTGGGAACTGTTGATTTAAGGCTCTTGTTCTGTTAGGTGAGCTCTAGGGTAAGGATTCAGCTTTCAGAAAGTACTGTGTGTTTTGTTTGCTTTTTGGCTTTTGAACACGTGTGTTTTTTAAGAACAACCAGTTCTGAGGGAGCCTCCTGTCAATAATTGTTGGTATTTGTGTAGGGTGATCAAAAGAGTCTGCAGGTTGAAGGGGAGACTGAGCATAGACAGGCCCATGTTGGAGTCGCTGTGTGCCCTTAAGGTATAGGATTAAGCTTGAAGAGAAGGAACGAGGTCAGGTCTAGACCAAGAAGTAGACTCTGGAATCCAGCCAAGAGTGTAAAGTTTTTCCTGTAACAGCATCCTAGATGTGGCAGTTGTGTTGACTTAGCCGAAATGAGGCTGACGTCTGTAGGTCAGGCCTGATTAAAAGGGAAGGAGGGTGGAGAATAGCTCTGCAGAGTAAAGAGGATTTAAAGATAAGAGTGGGGGGAGATGTGTGGCCCTTACTTGCAGAATTTGGGTTGGCCTTGGCAATCTGTCTGTTCCTAGGAGCAGGGACCTCCTGGTCTCTGAGCTCTCTGTGAGCCCCAGGACACTGGCTGCTGTGTCTTCCCACTGAGTCTGACTTTTTGGACAGAAGTCTGACTTAAGCTTTCCTCTTCTGCTGTTCAAGGGAAACCTCCCTCACAAACCTTTGGCTTGGTGTAAAACCCTACTGTGATGACAACACCCGCCCCTCACTTTGTTGTGTTGGAGGGTTAAGTGTCTGGGTCTCCTGCTTGGTACAGATGAAAGGTGCTGTATTGCGGAGCTGTGCTGTATGCTGGAGCATTATGTGCTGGAAGCTGCTTCAGAAAATGTTTCTTTGCTCCTTTTGACCTCCATTGTGTCCTCCTGCCCAAATTCAGTTGTGGTGGTGACTGAGGATATTGGAGGCTGTCTCTTTTGAGAGAGAAGGAAAGAGGAGAGTGATGGCACTTCAGAAGCACTAACCTCATACTTTGGTAGAACAGCATATTGTGCCCAAAACTGTGCTTTATGATCATTAGCTGCTGCTTACCCATTAAGTATGTTGCTCTCAGAAGAGCTGTGACACTAGGGATGGGTGAGGTGACACTGCAAACAGTAGTATGAAGGAACATGCCACCTCCAGGGTCGGGAATGTAATTTATCTTTACTTCTTACCTGGAGACCTTCAGGAGCTGGTGTACTGTTCAGATTTTTTTCCACAATGGTGCCTTTCAGAAAAAATGGCTGATTTGATTAGATGAACGCTTCTGTGGTATAAATCAGAAAGGAAGAGAGTGCTTAGCTTCTTCTTGAAGCAGGAGTTTTAGTTTCCAAATGAAAGACTTTCTTAGCATGATAAAAATAGAGAATTACTTTATGGGGAAAGTACTTACTTCCCTCCTGGCTCTGCTGGGCAGCCTTCATCCGGGAGGAAGTGGGGAAATTACCCTCAGCTCCCTTGGACCACAACCAGTCCTAGTGGTTTTCCAGTGAAGTAACTAGAGTTACACCAGAGTTGTGCTTTAGCTCTTCAAAGTTAAGGGATAAATGACTCCATATGAAAATTGAATTTTAAATCCTGCCAGGCATGATGTCCCTCCCTGTAGGACCTGCAAGCGGTGTGGCACTACATCATGAAGCACAGGCCATGTTGAATGGTGAGATTCATCATGCTGGGGTGCTCAGTCCAGCTAAGCAGCATGGGTAGCTGTTATCACCACTCATGTCAATAAGTTAATAACTTACATATTTGGAGAAACTGCATAAGCAGCAGTGGCTTCACATAGAATTCTGGGCCTCTCCATTAGGGGATGGGCAACTATTTGATGATTTTGTAGAAAATAAATTACCTTGGCCTTCATTCTAGTCCCTAAATTCATTTTCAACTGTGACAAGAGCCAGGATTTAAGCCTGGGTTTCCCAAAGTAAAATGCAGTTAATTAGCCCACTCCATCATGTAGCCTTCTCTGTTAACAAAGGCAGTATACTTAGCCAGACAGCTCTTGCTCACAAGTGATGCTCACCTTTTGTATGGCAGAGTGTGCTTGCTCAGAGCCTGGAGTCCTTGTTTGTATCCCTTTTCAGCAGTGCTTTTTAACCCCTCTGTGCAGCCCCATTGTAGAGCTGCCTGTCTCCAGTTGAGAAGCTGCTGGCACCAGGATGTGTTTAAGTTTGAATGATGGTTTGTGTTACTGGTAATGGCTGTGGAGTTTTACCAAGGTCAGAGACTGCTGCAGGGTAAAGGGGGAAGAGGATTTCTACCCCAGGAGCTTGTAGCCCTCAGGGTGATGTGACATTAGTGTTATTAGCTGTAAATTGTGAATGGGGTTCAAGCAATGTTGGGGGGCAAAGTGAAACAGTTAAACCAGCTTGATTTCTTTTGATATGAGCTGGAAGAAGGGTGTATGAGCCATGTTCTGGGGTCCTGGCTTGCTGTTCCCACCAGACCAGATCTCCTCACTGTCTGGAAGCTTGTTTGCATCAGACACTGATAAGCTGGAGCTCAGCACCAAATGCTGCTGTGGTGGATCAGGTGTGGGGAAGTAAAACAGCAAGAAAGATGGCTACCTTGGGGATTCTGCTGCACTGCTCCTGGCAGATCAGGGGATGTGTTAGACATTTTTGTTTGCCATCTCCCCGCTGATTTGGGTTCAGAGGCTGGGGTGAGGCAGGGTGCTTCCTGGGCAGGGGAGGCAAGTTTTCCTAACTGGCCACTGACCTCAGGAGGAGCACTTAATTCTGTTCTTCTGCAAAGGAGCTGCTTGGGTTAAATGTCAAGAACTTTGAGTTTTGCAGTATTGTGATATTGCAAAAAAAATACTGTTTTTCTTCCTTGTGTGACTATCTAAATTTGACTGTTGTACCTGCAATGTTACAGGGTTTAGTAAGCTGGGGAGAGGGACAATCCTTAGTCTAGGTATAACTATTGGCTGTAGTCTGTAAAAATGTGTCTGCAGTTTAAAAAACACAGGGAATTATTTTCAGATCCTGTCATCTATTTAAACCCAGGTTCTTCAGTACTTGGCTGCTTCCTGAAGACTGCACTCACTGATATTGTAATCCAGAGCCTGTATGTGCAGGCATTGCCATGTGGTTGAATGCAATCCTTGCACAAAAAAATCATCTGTATGTAGATACTAGAATGTGAACAGTGATGTCTGTGTGAGTGGATACCAGGTCATGACCCCCTGAAAATAGAAACATATTGATGTTGTTAGCAAAATCTGTGGAGCATGTTTTCCTTGAAAATTGTTATTCAATGTTGTTCTTGCTGTCTTTTGAATTAAACATACTGTTAGAGTTGGTTTGCTGGAATTCTGACTGTTCTGGAGCACTGAATATTGGGTAGTCATTATTAATAGCCAGAGAAGGTAGCATGACCTACTGAACAGACAGCAAGATGCATAGACACTAGCAGCAGGGAAATCTAAGACAACACATGGAAAAATATGTACAAGGTAAATCTTGCACAGCCAGCCCTTATGCAGCAAATAAAGCAAGGTCTTACTGACCTTGGCAGCTGTACAGGGCAGTCTTTGCATAAGAATGACTTGTGCTTAATATGCTAGAGAAATTATTCAGGGACAAATATTCCTTTTTTGTGCAGTACTGGGGACAATGTCATCTTCAATCTCCAGTCACAACACAAACACAAATGCATTGCAGATGGGGTACAAGGAGGACCTGACACTCCTCAAGCACAGCCAGTTCTGCTTCCCATGGCCTAGAGAAAGAGATTTGGTACTGTCCTCATGGCAAAGCTGGATCCAGTGCCTTATAGCAGCCACCTTTGAGACTGGCAGTGGCTGGATAGAAAGGCAGCATGATGGGTGTCTTCCTTAATTAGTAATTAATCTGTGCAGTTTGTCTGCTCATAAGAGGTCTGCTAGACTTGGAGATCAGAGGGGCACTTTGCTCTTCCTGTTGTTCTGTGTGGAGGCAAACATGGGCACTAGAGCTGCAGGCTGGTTAAATGTCAGGAGATACTGAGCCAGTCAGGCATGTCCCATGGCCCAGTGCTTGCTTGCAGCTCTTGGACAGGCTAAGCCTAGCTCACCCACTGTTTGGAGTGAGCAGGAGTTACAGTGGAACCTGTGCTTGGTGGCTCCCTGCTTCAGAGCCCAATTTCCCTCCAGCCAAGGTGGGAGTGGGACAGATGGATGTTGAGCTGGCTGGAGTCTCTGCTCCCCACATCCTGGGGCCAGGCCAGTCCCCGTGCCACTACCATGGCCAGGTCTGCACCTGGTGTAGCTTACTAAGCCTTGCTGCTTACTTACCATTGTATCTCATGACGTTTTCCTTCCTCTTCCACTGGGTAGATCAGCCCTGTCAATGCCCATGCTCAAGAGCAAAGCTGTCTTGAGTGTTTGGCAGAGCAGGGTCTCCAAGGTCTCTCTATCAGGAGAGGGCCAGAGAAAGTGTTTGTTGATATTGATCATGGGAAATGTAATTAATGCGGGTATAAAGTGTTAAATGTTAAATTAAAATGTGAGATTTAAAGGCAGTCAATAGATCAATTCTGAGGCTGGGATGAAATGCTCAGACTTTCAAACAATAATCAGATTTCCGATAAAATCTCACTGTGTGTAATTAGAGGGGTTGAAATACTAAATCAGGTGTTAAGGGAGTGATATTTAGATTATGTTAAAAGAACAAAGATCCAGACAAAAAGAGCCCTCCTGTCTGCAGGCAGAGCTCAGGCTGGGCAGAAATAGCGTGGAGCTCGGCAGATGTGCTGATCTAGCAATTGAAACTGCCAGGAGATGAGAATGATGGGAGAACTGCACAAATCTACAATGCTGAACATCTGCCTGGATGGAAACAAGACCATTTGGACCTCATAGTTCTCTTGTAGTCTGATAACGCTTCTAAGACCTTGGCCCATCCACATGCACAGATGTCTACATCTGATGTGGTCTTGGTGAGCCTTCCAGAGGAGTGAGGACATGTTAAGTCTAACCCCAGCAGGAAGTACTGCCATAAAAATCACTTCCCAAGAGTTAAAAATACTAATTACCAACTCCAACGACATTTCAGTGGTATTCCAGCTAGTCAATAAGAGCAAATGCATGCAGTTGATATTTTGTTAAGGGTAACAATTTAAGGAGAGAGGCAACGTTAGGCTCGGTGTCCTAGAGCACATGGCATTTCCAGGACATTTCTTTGAAATTTTTATTTTGCTCTATAATCCATAAAAAAGGTAAGCAGAAAAGAGTCCAGAGTAGCCAACTCCCTAGTTTAACTGGCCTATGAGTAATGTTACTAAATAAGTTTTGCTTTAGGAGCAACATCAGGCTTTGCTCTTCTAGTCATCTTAATTTTCTAATGCTGCAAGCTGTGCAGGAGGCTGCAGGAAACATCCATTCCCTGAATATGTATCTTTGCTTTCATCCCTAAAGGGATAATTCAGAATATGGGACAGACATAGTATTTACTGTGGGTGCTGCACCTGTCAATGTAACATTACTATGGAATGGAGGGTAAAAACCACTTCTCTGCTAGATAAAATGGATAAACTGGCTCATTAGCTCTGGGCACTCACTTGAACCTTGTCCTGTACCTGTGATGTGATTATCTGTGAAGATGTAGCTGTAAGGCTCTCCAGAGCCTTGAAAGATGCATGCTTTAAAAGTATCTTCTCATTTTGTGTTATAATCCTGGTGCAGCCTCTGCTATGCAGTTCCAGAATTTGAGATGTTGATTAGGTTCATGGATGTGATGTAACCCCACCCAGCTGGTCATCAGTGCCCTGGAAATGTTTAGTGGTTGTTATTGCTTAACTGCAAGGGCTGCCTTAGCCATGGGTTGAGCCAGGCTCCTTGCTCATCTTGCTCCTTGCAGAGAGAGGGTGAAGAGCAAATAGGGTGGTTTCAGCACTGGAGAACTCTTCTGAGCTTTTAGGTAAAGATTTTTAAAGTTTTCACCATGGTGTGGCTGGGTTGAGGTAACCTGATCTTTGGAAAAGTGCCTTCGTGCTGTAGTTTACAGAAGGGCTTCTTGATTAACAAAGCCTGGGTGCAGGTTAGTTAAACTGTAGCCATTGTATTCAAGGTCACTGTTAATTTTTTTAATTGCAAGATTTCTCCCAAGTCTGGGGTTGGAAATGAGACTTGCCATGTCAAGCTCCCAGAAAGTGTTGGAAATTGTGGCATTTTATCCTGCAATTATTCTGTTTGACTCTGCCCCTTCCTTTTATCTAACAGGAAAATAAGCTTTGTTAACCACTGCACATAGATTTTAAGTTCACTGCTGATACTAGAAGCCCCAAAAAGCGTGTGTCTCTGGGAAGAGGCTGATGCTGAGTCTGTGGTGTATCATAAAACCAGCCGGGGGAAGGCAGGGACATGAGGGCATGACTGTGGCTAGGGACTTACAGGAGGTCTTTCCCTTCATATGAGTCATAATGGAACTCTGGAGGTCCTTGCCAAAATGTGTGGGCACATGAAGCTTTCAGAAGTGCTGTGGAACCTGGGCAAGCTTGAAGCAAGGAGATGGATGGGGAATAGTGAGCAGGCAAACAGTGACATGCTTAGGGAGTCCTCAGAAGGAGTGGGAGGTTGGAGCACCAGGATGGGAGATTGTGCATGTCTGCTGTGCTCTTACTCCTGGGCATCTATGGGGCTGCTGGATCGTTTTCATCAGCTGTAGCCTAGCTGGAAGGAGCATCATTCCTCCATGCTCCTGCTTTCTTTGCCCACACCTGCCTGTGGACAGGAGCAGAGTAAGTACCCACAAACCATGCACCCCACATGATGTTTGAAGGCTTGCATGCTGGAGGGCATATCCAGCCTCTCGTGACTCCCTGTCAAGAAGCATTTTCTTGCCCTCGCTGAACCATTCCTGGGGTTCTGGTTCCAGTCATCTGGGTTGTTTCCACCTATATATTCAGCACAAGTAGGAAAGCTGCAGCACTTGTCAGCACAGAAAAGGGTGAGAGAATGCTTTATGCCTGGTCCTGCACACTTTCCCCTAAAGAATTTTCCCGTACTCCTTTCCTAGAGATATTTCAGGAGGCAGAACAGAGATTCTAGTCTCTGGTCTTCTCAGATGCCTCAGTGTTCCCTGGCTAATTCTCCCCTGGGTTAATGCTGTCCTTGCACGTTTTTAAGGTGAAACTCCTTGCAGTCTCATTCCTAGCAGGCAGAGTTGGCTGCTCCTGCACTTTAGCTCTGGTGATCCTGGCAGAGCAGTGTCTGCATGGTGTGTGTTGCGAGTCCCAGTTCTGTTTTTTGTGACCTGAATGCATGGAACAGCTTGTTCTCTGCTGTATGTTAACCCTTGGAAAGACACTTCCTCTTATGCTCCTTCGTTCTGCATTGGCAGTGCTCAGCAGGGTCAGCTCTGCACTTCGGGTTTGCGGGCAGAGCCTTCGAGGGAGTTAATTGCTGAGTGATGATGGCTCTCTCCAGCTGAAGGTCTGCTCCCATGAGCTATTTAAGCCTCTGTTTCTTGTATCTCTGTGCCAATCAGATTAGCTGATGCCAGGAAACAGACCACGGCCTGCTTGCTCTTGAATGCACCCTTTTTCCTCCTTACCTGTTTATCCTAGTCAAGCCCCTTTCCGCTCTGCCTTGGTTCTTTAATTTAGCTTTGTTCCTTCCTTTTCATTTTCACAGCCTTACTCTGGCCCATCTCCTCTCCCTGAGGCTGCCTCTCTGGGTTTTGACATCCAGCCTTAGCAACAGTCAATCCTGTTTCCTGTCCTAGTCATGACTGCTCCCTTTGCAGAGCCATGTGCCCCTCTGCATTTCTCCACTGAGCTTTTCTGGCTCTTGATTCCCTCCATGCTTACCCTGTTGTAACTTGGGTTCCCTTTAAATTGCCGTAGAGAGATCCACAGATCAGTGGAGCAGCTGAAAGGGCTCATCTTCCCATGAAAGAAAGGGGAACAGGTTGGGGAGGGGAGTGTGGCTGAGAACTGTCCCTCAGTCATTCCCCAGGGCTGCTGCCACCCCGCTGCCTGTGCACCCCCAGGCATCACTCTGCTCTTCTCTCAACTGGACCCCTCCACTCATTCACTGATTTTGGCAAGGGATTCATTATTGCAATTAAAAAAAAAAGTCTCTAAACCCCCTCAGACTCACAGGACCAAGCATTCTAGCCTGTCCCTCTGTGCCAAAACAGGCCCATCCCCTGCCTCTTGTGAGGCCCCACCTTTATCCTTCTTCTAAAAATAAAACGCAATGACATTCCTTCCTAGTTACTCTGTTCTCTTATTCTGACCTCATTAGACTTTCCCAATAGAAAATTTCATTGAACTCCTCTATTAGTGGTGAAAACAAACAAGACCATTGGACTTCCTCTGGAAAAAATGCATCTATATAACAGGGAATTGCAGGGAGCCAAATTTCCACTGCTGAGTTTGTGCTATACACATATGTTCCCTCATATGCATTTAGTAAACAAAGTTGTCTTCACACTAAGAAGAATTTAAAACAATTTAACTTTTATATCTAATTTTCCTCCCTTGTTGGAAAAAGATTGCTTCCGTAATATTATAAGGAACAAAGTACTGTTAGCTGGGGTTGCAAGAAAAGCCTCTCTTTTCCAGATCCCCTGAGCTAAATATATTTTAAGGCTTACGTATGTGCATGTACATAGGAATGATAGCCAGGTGATGGATTGCTAAGCCACATCATAAATTCAGTTTGTTGGACACCTCTGATTACCTCCTCTGCACTCTGCCCGTAATCATTCTCCTTCAAACATCCTTCTAATGTTCTTAACAGCAGCCAATTAAAACAAAGACTTCACTTGCCATCTATCTCCTCTTCCCTCTACCACCACCCAAGCTCCTTTTCTAGGGTGGGGGGGACAGAAGTTCATTAATGGATAGCGGTTCAACGTGTGCGCTCAAGGTTTAATGGAATATATCCTTACTTGGGGTTTTTTTGCCAATTCTTTAAAATTCAGCTCAGACACAGACAGGGGTGGGTGCTTGTGTGTTTGCATGTGGCTGGGGGCTGCAGACTGGTGGCAGGAAGGGTGGGGCACATGGAAGACACTGTTCATCTGTACATCTGCCCACCACCTTGGGCTCCTGGTTTTGATTCAGAGGTTTCATGCTGATTCAGATGCTTTCTGAAGAAAGGCATGCCCACGGGCATTATGGGGGAAATTGAAAATAATTCAGGTCACTAAGACTTCCATGGGGGAGAGGAGTTACAGGTTGTGGTGTTACAGATGCAGGAGGGTGAGATAAGTGAGGATCTGAGGCTTTCAGTTGGTGTCAATGACTCTGGCATGTCAGGGAAAATGGAGGATATTCAGTCCCCGAAAAGTTGATTCATCTACCTGGCAGTGAGGTAGAGAGTAATGAATAACAGATTTTGGGGTGCATGGAAGACAGGAGAGGCCAATACACTAACTCGGAATGGTTTGGGAAGTGCCTCAAGGGTGATTTTGACTTCCTCCTGCCTTTTTAGGGCTTGGCTCTGCTGCCTTCTTTTTGCATGCACACCTAAACCCTGTTTCCCACAGGGGCACTGGACAGAGAGTAGAGTGGGTGGTACTTGGTGGCAAACCTCACCCTTACAGCTTTAGGTGCCTTTTGGTTTGGCTGCTCTCCTGTAAGTACGACAGCAGTGCCTCCTCCCCTGCATGCTGGGAGGGTATTTACTGCTGCGCAAGCAGGATTGGAATTGTTGGATGTGCCTTTCATCCTGTTGCAGCCTGCTGGATTAATGGGGCAGATCTTTGTGTGTGTGCATGCTTTCTGCTCTCTCTCTTCTATCCTGCTTCATACTGTAATGGCTGTGAGGTCCAAAACAGATCTGTTCATCTGGTGCCTGTACAGCCTTTACTGCAGCAGTTTCTTAATGCCTGATTGCAGTTCCTGTGTTTTATCTGCCAGACATCGCTGAGAGATGGGAAAGTAGCAACCCCCTTTTGCGGAGGGATTTAGTGACTTGTCACTTGTACCACCTGTGGCTGCAGCAGTGTTTGAGCCCCTATTTCCAGGGTCCCATTCTGACAGGACTAGAGCATCTTTCCTGTCAAAATGATGACTACCTGTGCAATGGTAATGCCTTTGGGGTTTAGGACTAGGCTGCTCTGGGTTTTCACTGGCATGTGGAAGTGGTAAATATCCTCTCAGTTGCCACTATGTTTGGTTTTCCTGCTTTGCTACCTGTTCTAACTTCTTTATTTTAATTCTGAAAGAAAATATTGTAAATGCATTAGATGCTTTTGTTACCAGCCTTTCAGTCTCCTCCTGCCTTTGCGTATTGGATTTGCAACCTGAGGATGCTGTTAGAGGTCTGAGTTGAGAAATTAGTCAAGGCTTTACGTTTCTCAAGTCCTGAATTGTTTGACCTATGTATTTTGGTTACCTTTGTGCACTGTATTCCCTTCCATGTAGCCTATAAATGATAGGTGTTTTCCCTATTGTGCATGAGTCCTCATTTTTAACACATCATGTAACTCAGATGGACTTGAATGTAGGAGCACAAAGATTTTGGAGGCCTGCCCTGCATGAAGGGGAAAATTACTGTCTGGCCCAGAGCGGTGGCTTTGTGATGACTGCATTGTGTTCTGGTGTGCTGTGTTTGTACCAAACTGGTTTGCTGCCAAGTTACTTATGGCTTATCCAAGCGCTCAGTACAAAGAATGTTAAAAGAAAAACTTTTATTGTTTTCTCTGAATTCTTCCAGCTGAGAAGGAATTCAAACCACAGTCCCAAGTACTATCTCCTCTTTCTGCAGACCTGTGGTGGCCAGGTAGGGCAGGAAACACTGGAGTGTCTTCAGCTGTAGTGTATCTGTATGTGCTTATAGAAGGTATTGTATGGGACCTGCAGGGAAAGTGTCTTTTTGTTGGAGAAAAACCTGTCTCTTTGAGCCGAAAGCTCTGTGATTGAGAAGTCTGGAGTGGGAATTTTCCAGGCACAAGTATGTGTGCCTGGGCGGAGGTATCTATGAAGCACCAGACCTGGGTTGGTCTCCTCTGTGTGTAGAACACATCTGATACCTTTTCAAAGTCCCAGGCTGCCTTTGCAGCACAGTGAATGACTGAGCTGGGCTCCTTTTACTGTTTTTCTCCTGACTGATAGAGTATATTGCCAGTCTTGAGGACTACAATCAAACTTGGAGCTTAGGAGATACCTGTAGGTTGTTACTGTCAGCAGAATCCCAGGAAGGGCAGTGGGGTAAAAGCATTCCCTCCTCTCAGCTGTCCCAAACACATGCAGACACCTGACTGGCAAGGACTTTGGGGGTTTCTTGAACACTGAGTAGGATAATCAGATAGATTGTGGGATACATCTGCTTGATCCTATTTCTTACGATTACATGGTGGGGAACAAGCCTTAATGAGCCTTGGCCTTTCCTGTCTCCTCTGTAAATTTGTTTGACTCAATTGAGCTCTCTTTGTGTGAGACAGCTCTCTTTATGCTTTAATATGGAAGCATCCACCTCTGAAGCTGGCTGTGCTTTGAGGCAGGGTTTGGATTAGCTGACCTCCAGAGATCCCTGCCAACAATTTTTTTTTCCCTTTTCTTTTGTGTTTGCAGCTGGTGTAATTGTGGTCCTAACCCCTCCCAAGTGGTGCTGGCACTGGAGAGGATTTTAGCACTGTTTCACAGCAAGTGCAGTAGCTGCTTCTGCACTGCAGAGGAAATGGTCCTTTCGGGTCAGCCACCCCACTGTAAGGCAGCTCCCTGGCCCTCAGCACTGGGAAGTTGCCTCATGTAGGATGCCAGAAGGGATTTGCCAGGCAGGTCCTAATAGAAGGGAGCATTTTTCTCCATGTGTCTCTTACTGCTGATGGCCTTAGTCAAGCAAAAGTCTCACTTGGCTGGCTGCCTGATCAACAGAGCATCCCCCAGATCCCACAGGGGTGGGATGGCAGTGGGTCACTATCAGTCCTAGTAGAGAGCTGAAGTAGGAAAGGGGTCTTGACCTCTAACTGGTTCCAAATAAGCCAATGGAAGAAAATCAAAAGCCCAAAAGAACAGAGATGCATGTATGGTTATTCTAACAACAAATCTATTTAGTGAAAGAGGAGGAAGTTCCCTTTGAAGCACCGCAATGCATGCTGCCCTGGAACACCCTATGGAAAGGTATTTGTTCTGGCAAGGCATGTGCGTGGGTCCAGCACAGCAGCTTCTGTGACTTTGTTCAAAGATCAACAAATAAACAAAAAAGCTCCTTAAACTTCAATGTTTCTGTAGTGCATTTTTGGCTTAGAAATCCCCAGCAGATAGGGAGAAAGAATTCCCATCCATTTGCCTGTGGAAGCATTTCGAAGAACTAATCCTGTAGGAGTGAAGGGGAGAGGAGTTCCCTGAATTTTGGTGGACAAGAAGTGCAAAAACAAAGGGATTTTTTTTCAATATTTCCTTAAACTCAGCATTCATTTTTCCTGTGATTGTTTGCTTCAGGGTGTAAGTCTGGAGAATTGCATGTACACACAGGAGGATAAAATTCCCTGTATTTTTACATTCTTTTTCTCTGCAGTGAAGGGCTTCCTTTCATCATGCTACTTTATTTTATATCTTCCCCTTTTTTTTCCCCACTTTGTTTTTTTTCAATTGCCCACCTCTGCATGTAAGAGAGGTGCTGAGGTTGTGTTAGGACATCTAAGAGCAGTGGGAAGTGCCCAGAGGCCAGTGATGCATGATCCATTTTCCCAAGTACAGTGGCACTGCTGGCCCTGCAGAGCCCCACAGCCATCTTCCAGAGTGCCATAAATCCAGGAGTTTAGCAGGGCTGGAAAGCCTCTGAAGAGATGGGATGCAGTATGTACAGCCTTTCCCACTGAGGGGCAGGAGGATGTTCCTTGTGCTGCTCTGTCCAGAGAGGTCACAACCAGTAACAGCCACTCTCCAAAGATGCTGTAAGCCAGCAGAATGAGAGAGTGGGAGCAAAGGAGAAGTGTTAGCAGTTCCTTCAGCACAGATTTGTGTGGTACTTGCATGCCCAAATATCCACCCTGTCACTTCTGTAGTGAGGTTATGTCCTGAAAATGAGGCTTTTCCATTGCAGCAGCATTGGGGGGTTGTTTTACTTGCGTGGCTTTATTATTTATTTCTGGGTTCTGTCATCCTGTTCTGAACAGACGGCATTCGGAGCTGAGTTGACTTTCTGGCACACGGTGTGACCCCTGGTGATTCATGGTCCCCAACATCTGTGATTAGACCTTGAACAGAAACTTTCCATGCGTGCCCATGGTAGAGGAAACTTGCTCTTTTTCTGAGTAACTGGTAGAAGAACAAAAGGAGGTTTATTTTCTTTTAGCTGTAAAGGTCTACCTTAAATTAAGTAAACTGTTCCCTGAGGGAGAATGTGTCCAGGTACAAAATGTTCAAAAAGGAAATATTCAAAGTGTCTACTGTGTCCCTGAAGTGTTTGTTTTAAAGTATGAGGGCCAGAGCAAAAAATAGAAGATTATTTTCTAATTTGAAAGCAAAAATACCTCTTGCAGGTGACAGAAAATGAATTGACCTTCTTTGGTCTTGATACTGCAGCCCATTAAGAGCACGAGCGCTGAGCAGCCCTGGAGAAGCTGCCATTGCTGAGATGGCTTTGGTCCCAGTGCACAGCCTGGGAGCGCAGGGGGCAGGAGCCAGCCCGTGGCCGAGGCAGCCCTGCTGTGTGCAAACTGTCAATGTTCCACCATGGAATACAGAAAGGAATCGTGTCTGTGGGAATCTGAACACTGCTGTGTTTTATGTGAGGTAGGGTAGGAGCACTGTCACTGGTGCTTCAGCAATGGAGGATCCATGCCTGGACTTTATGGGGGTTAATTTAGTGGTTTCTTTTGCTGTTGTGAAGCAGCACTTTTGAATCAGTCCCAAGTAAAGCCTTGTGATACAATGGTGACAGCAACTAAATTGCCGTGGGCTTTTCTGAGGCCCAAAATTAACTTCTCTACTGTCAACCAACTCAACTAATGTCACCGTGTTCCCGGCTTGGTAGATCCTAGATGAAGATTTTTTTAAACTTTGTTGTCTCCCCTCCTCACTGACTTGGAAAGCTGCCCACAAACGTGCATTATCTTAACTCATGCATCACTGCCAATAAATGTAACAGTAGAACACTTCTCAGTAAAACCTTGCCTTTGACTATAACTTTTTGGTTCCTTTGATAAGCAAGGATATAGTTTCATGTGTTCTTTACTACTTGCTGTGAAAGTGGAAGAGAAAGGAAGGCTGTTGGATGGGTGGTGGTATTCTCCACAGAGTTTTATTTCCCTTTCAGAACAAAACAGTAAAGTGTGCTATTTTCATTGCTCCCATTTCTCTTTGCCTTGCAGTGTTTCCAGGAACACTATGTTTATTTGGAAGATTGATAATGGAAACATCTCAATGCTGTTTGGGTGAGGAGTTCCCTATTCTGGCTTATCAAGGATGTGGTGGTGAGCACACCAAGCTCTTCCATACTCATTAAGGTGCCATAAAAATACCAGATTACAGAATAATCTCAAAGGTGCAAGGACTGATCAGTGTGTGGCATTTGTACTGTCAGCTGAATTTAGTGCTTTGAGGAAATCCCACAGACAGAAGTCTTTTTTAGGCTGTGACAGTATCTAGATACTCAGTGAACATTAATAGCAATATTTAGTTTTAGTGGAATTTGTATAAAATTCGAGGTCTTGATTTTGCAAGCACAATTTCTCTATTGCTGTGTCTCCAGGATATCCATCCATCCAGGATGGGTCTGAGTTTTCACTGACCATAACTTGCAAAACTAGGTACAGCACACTGCAGCCTGGCAGGGCTGAGCTTTGACTCAGGAGAGCTGGTCCTCAATTCCAGGGTCATGGGCTGGTGGTTTGAGTGGAAGAGGAGCATGGACAGAATAACATATGATAAAGAACAGGCATGGAACTTAACCTTGTGAAAACTCCAATGTGTCTATAGTACCCCTATTCCTCTTTAGGCAAAGGGAATGGCTGCTGTTCTTAGTCACTGGACTATGCATTAGGACAACAGCACTTCTGTTTCTCAACTGAGCAGTTGTGAACCAGAAATCCTTGAGAAACAGTAAATAAGGAACCCACCTTGGCGCTTCTACTGAGTCTTTTTTTTTTTTTTAAATAAAAAGGAAAGGAAAAAAAATCTCTTTTAAATAGCATCATTTACACTAGGGAGCTGCTCGAATCCATCCTGTCACATAAATTACCATTTCTGAACTGGGCTGTCAGGAAGTGTCCTCACAAGTTGACATCCATGGGAGCTGTCAGTGGAAGGGGATCAGTTTCGTGGCAAGCAGGAGGAATTCAAGCATCAAGTGAATACACTCGTCCTCATGTTACCTCAAGCAGTCAGGGCATCTTAGTCCCGCCAGAGGCGAGCCCTGGTGTGACCTTTGCTCCTCAGACTGCCCTTGTTCCCTGCACTTCGGTAGCTGTAAGGCTGGATCTGACATCTGGAGGAAGCCCCATCCTCCTGCAGCTCAGGCAATTAGAGCCAGGCCCAGCAAGTGGCCCTGGAGCAGAGGCTTCAGGGATATTGTAGTTTCTTTACAGGGATAAAGGCCACAGGCTCTTCTCTCTGCTCTGCTGCTTTCTCCAGCTTTGATGCCGATGCAGTTGAAATGAGATTAGCTCATCTGGTACTGGAGGAGCTGAGCCCTGCCAGATGGATCTGGCTTGCTGGGAAGGGTTCAAAAGGCAGCACCTACCCTTTGTTGTATTTCCTGCATGCTAACAAAGCCCCTGATTTCTGGAGCTACTTTTTAATCCTTGTAAGTTGTATGTTGGTTTTGGCATGGATTTTTTTTTTTTAATTCCTCCATTTGAAATATACAGGAGAACAAAGGGAATAAAATGCCAGCCACCCCACACCCTCCCCCCCATAAAGGGTAATACAAGGAATTGTAAGGGTGCATTCTGGTGAGAACAGTTGTTTGCTGCCAGGAGTGGAAGCCTGGAGAACTGAAGCTCTGTATTGTCGGCGGCAGGTTCCTGTCTGAGGTGCGCTGTCCTTGGGCTGTGCGTGGGAGCCTCGCTGCAGCAGAGTGCAGCGCTTGCTGTGATGTCAGCCCGGCATGCAAGCGTTTCCAGCCTTCCCCGTGACCACATGGAGAGGGATTTGCAGCAATCCAAACACTGACAGAACTGTATTTGTTGACTTGCAGAAAAGCCTAACTCGTGCTCCTCTGGGCTGTGATCATGTAAGCCGAAACACGATGACTGCTGCCTGTTCTTGCTGGCCTCCCAGTCCTGATAAACCTGTGAAGCAGATTCATTTATTTAGGCCCTGATTCAGCAAAGCACCTAAGTACATGCTTCAGATTTTCATTCCAGAAAGACTGTTGGCACGCTCAGACTTAAGCATGTGCTTAACTGCTCTCCTGAGTGCCCAGCAAACAAGTGATGGGGCAGTGTGTGCTGCTGCTGTGCTCTGCCAGGTGCCTCACAGGCTGAAGAATTGTGGTATGAGGAATATATTCATTAATTTGGCTTCCTCCAGTACAGGAGCTCTGGTGCCAGGGTCTGAGATGAGTCAATCCTTCTGCAGGGAGGTGGGTTGTTTCCATAGCACAGAAAATTTCTTGTCTCTTGAATGTTGCACAGATGAGTGTGCCCTTCTGCGGGGTGTGTGGCAGGGGCAGTTTCCATCAGGGGATTTGTTTCCTCCGCCATGATTTGTAAAGAAAAATATCCACCGTGTTACATGTGTGTGAATGTTTTGATATTTGTAGTTTAATGTTTTGTAAAGTTAATTTTATTTAGGTTTCATTAACATGATGCTCTTCATTTTGAGGACTGAGCAGTTTAGTGCAGCCATGTACCTTTGGGCAGTGTGTGCTCCTGAGCTTCATGCCTTAAGAGCAAGATCAACATCTGTTTTGTTACACTGGGATTTCTTGAGGTTGAAGGGCTGGGAAGGACAGATGTTACTATACTGTTTGGACACCTTAGTGTTTGGTGTAACTGTGTGTTAAGTCAGATCCATCGTATTCTATCCCCAGGATTAACAGACCCTCACTTCCCTTGGTAGTCTGAAGCTGTGGAATAAGCACTTAATCCACAAGATGGTTGTATTTCATTCTGCTAGGAAGAACTTCTGAGAGTGCATTCTTTCTAATCCCCACCCATATCTGACCTGTTCTAGCTCGTTTATAAGAGCTGCACCCAGTTAGTCCTTAGCTCCCCGCAGAAGGTTTCTGCCCATCTTTTAATTTCTTCTGCTTTCTGAGCTTATTTGAACAGGGAGCCCACATATCAGTGAACGGGATTATTGTATAAATTTGCCCTGTTTACAAAATTGGAATTAATTTAGATCACCTCTTCTTTACAAAACCCCAAAGACACGAGCACGGTTAGATGTGCCTTTTTCCTTCTCTTTGAAGTTTAAAACACGCTAAGCAAATATGACGTTTGCAGTCTCTGTTCCCCACCTGATGTACAAAAATGCAAAGGTCCTTCCGGAAGCATGGGTCAGACCAAGCTTTGTGCTGGTGCCTCAAGCTGGATTGCAGGGATCTGGGCAGGTTTTGTTATCAACTTGAGTCTAATTAAGCCTAGAAAGTACTTGCAGTGTAGGTTTAATGAGCGTTGTTTTTTCTAAATTGAAATAATTCGATCTGTGAATCAAACAGCCTCTGTGCCCCACCCCCTGCTGCTGATGACAGCCTCTTCCCACACTTCTTCCTTGATAGCATTGTTTCCATTGTTTCCAGCTCCAGTAGGTTTCAGTTACTGATCAGTGTAATTGCAATAACACACCAATAATAAAAGAGGAATTTAAGCTTCCTTTTTTTGTAGTTGAAGGCTCTTCTCCTAGGAAAGCTTGAAATCTTAATAGCAGTCACACCAGGCAACATCCCGTGCCTGTCAAATATTTGCAAAAGTGGACGGTCGTACTTTAGGAAGATAAAGGGCTGGATTTTGGGAACTTGGAAACAGCCCAATCCTATCAGGCGGCAATGGTATAGCTAATATTAGAATGGGAGACTCTTGGGACAGCTTAACATTTTAGTGGATGCCAAGGAAGCCTTCAACTGGAATGCACTGAAAGTTGTTTGTTGTATAACACGAGTTGCTGGAGTCAGAGTAATTCGAGTTGCCTTTGGTCTGGTGGAAAACTACAGCTGTGAGCAATGAGTTAATTTTTTCCGTGTGTGTGGTGTGTGTGTGGCTTAGGTTTCCCTGTCGGGTTTGCTCTTGGTTTTGCAGGCCCTGATTCCATAGAGGAGCGCTCCGAACCGGTCGTTTGTCTCCATGCGCCGTGGCAGGAGCAGCCCCGCGCTGGGGATGGCTTTAATGGAACACCTTGGAAGCGCGCGGCAGGGCCGAGCCGGAGCCTTGCATGTTAGAAAGCCAGCGGCCGCTCTTCCTGCCTGAACATTTTCTACAGAAGAGGGGGTGGGTTAGCGAACGTGAATTAAAACAATAAAATACCGAAGAGCAGACTCTTCCCCGGCGCTGCCCGCAGCTCCGGCTGTCCCGTCCCCCGCGGACGGTCCCGGGGCTGCGGCGTGCGGCCCGCACCCACCGCGGCCCTATGAGACGCTCTCTTGTATTGGTCGGCTGCCCGCGGGTGCTGCTGTAACGGCAAGCGCTATTGGCCGGCGCCGCCTCCCATGCGCAGCGCGGCGCGGGCAGTGCCCCCCGTGCCCGCAATGGCCGCCGGCGCCGCCCCGCGCCCGCCCGCCCGAGCGGGGCCGCAGGCTCCTGGCTGATTCTATTTCTCTTTTTCCTGCAGGTTGCTGAAAAGTGCCTTTCCTGAAGCCACCGCTGCTTGGATTTCTGTCTAGGGCTGCCTCTCTCTGCCCCTCGCCCCCCTCTCTGTTTAATTCGGCGTTGCTTGCGGCCCGTGCCCTGACGGCGGCTCCTCCAGCCTTGCCCTTTTTTTTTTTTTTTCCCCTCCCCATTTACACGCAGTTTGCTCAGCCATTTTATTTTTTCCTTCCCCGACTATGTAGCAAATATTTAAAAGAAAAGAAAGAGGAAAAAAAAATAAAGCAGACATCCTTTTGCCTGTTTTGATGCTCGTGAACCATAATTTTTAGAAGCAAGAAATAGAAGGAAAAAAAAAAAAACGAAGTTTTCTCCCCAAGGACCGAGACCATTCCACAAACTGAAGTGCTGCCAGCAGCATATGCTTTTTGCAAGAATAATTGAAACCATTAACTGGAGAGCACAGAATTCTTTTGAAAGTCTGCCAGTTATTTGCAAGTAACTTTGGCAGTGGCACAAAATATAACACTTGTATTTTAACTTCTACAATTGCACTTTTAGGAGCTGGCCTCTAATTTGATTTTCAGTTGTTCTGATAAGATTTCTATTTTATGATTGGCTTTATGTTTAATTCTTGTTTAAAGAAACACGATTTGACTTAAATGAAAACCTAAGTGCTGATGAATAGGAGTTCTACCAAAGCAACAAGTTAGTTATTTCTTCACGTTTAACTTGAATTCACTTTTTTACCCTTTTTTTAAAAAAAAGAAGAAGAAAAAAGAAGATCAGCAGTAAATATTACCCTGAGG
Organism: Cinclus cinclus; assembly: GCF_963662255.1. NCBI lineage: Eukaryota > Metazoa > Chordata > Aves > Passeriformes > Cinclidae > Cinclus > Cinclus cinclus. The sequence continues at coordinate 8,907,298 of NC_085060.1, forward strand.
AAGGGTGCGATTGCTTGCATTTTAATTTTTGTTTTTTAATATGGCTGTAAACGTTTCCCTGGTTCGTGATACAAAATGGCTGACGTTAGAAGTGTGTCGAGAGTTTCAGAGAGGGACTTGTTCTCGGTCTGATGCAGAGTGCAAGTTCGCCCATCCGTCACGGAGTTGCCATGTGGAAAATGGTCGAGTTATTGCCTGCTTTGACTCCCTAAAGGTGAGGACTGTAACGCGTGCATTACCTCAGCTTCCTTGCTTTTCTTTCCCTTCCCAGTGGCTCGGTGTGCAGGGGTGTGGGATGTGCGGTACAGCTGTTTATTGCTCTGTGTCTGCAGGGAGGATGCTGCTCCTGAAATCCAGGCTGAATCTGATACCGGGTGTGATTGCCTGGAGTGCCGGGCACTGCAGGGAGAGGGGATTTTATCCAGGGCGTTTTTTTCAGTGGTAGCTCAGGTCTTATACAGCTGTCCCTGAAACAGAAAACACAGTTTGTGGGCAGCAAATGAAATAAGGAGAATAGAGAGAACTAAAACCCAGTTTTGAGTGTCCAGATCACATCAGCTGTGCATTTGGTTCAGGGACCTGAAATGTGCTTTTAATGAACAGAAGTTAAAGCAGCATTTTAAGATAATGAATCAACTTTATTCATATTTCCTGGAGACAGAGTTGCAGATGCGCTTTAAGGTTGTCCTGTAGGTGAGGACCAGCCAAAATATATGGAGAACAGCATTTCCAGAGATGGCCATTGGGAAAATGCTTTCTGCTAGGGACACACGAACTCGATTGCTCTGCCAGGCCTGTTGGAGCTATGGCTGAGCCTTGAAGTTGGTGCTAATCCTTGCAGAGTCAATTTTGGAGCCTGTAAATGGCTCTTGTTTGCTTGTCCCTGCTGGAGCTCCAGGGGTGACTTTCAAAAATACCACAGACCTGAACTGTGAGTCAGGATGAGGAGTAGGGGGGCTCACAGGAGGGGGTTGTGGGTATCTCTTTCTGGCCTCACTTCACCATGTTTCTTGGGAAAGGAAGATCCACTCTGTTTTTTTCTTTTTTTCCAAAGGTATGACTTCTCAAAAGTATTTTTATTCTGAGACCATATGGATAACTGATAGCAAATGAGAATTCTTGACATTGTGTTTAATGTTTTGACCAAAGTAATCAACCTGGTAAAATTTCTAGAAAGAGTCTGGAAAATTTTGCAATCTTAAAAGTTTTCTCTTGATCTTCAGCTGTTGCTTGAAAAGATTTGGTTTTACTTTTATGAGCATAATGAGTAACAGAACTGGTAGAATTATATATGCAGAGGTTCAGACCAGGACTGGATCTGGACTGACGCTGGTTTACCCATTTTATTCCTGCTAGTGACTTCTTAATATTTTCATTTCTGTTCTCTTTTTTCAAGAAGCTCAAGTTTTCTGTTTGCGTTCAGTTTTCTCTTTTTAATCTGATTATATAAAATGACTCTTAGTTATACAGTGACTTTCAAATGTTCATTTACATTGCTGGTTTGCTGACAGTGAGAGGCAAACATTTTTTTTTTCATTGAAGGGAGAAAAAAATCTTGTTCTTTACGCCCTTGAAACTTTTGAATTGTAGCCAGAGGCAGTGCAGATACTTTTAATGAAGAGATTATTATGTTCCTATTTTATAGTGTTTATTTGTGAATGGAAGGAAGGGCTGTCATGCAGTGAAGGGTGGTTTTGTGTCCCTTGCTGGTGTTTGCAGCATCTTGGGGAGGTGTCCCCGTGCAGCCACCCAGCTTGGCTGGGCTCTAAGCTGTGCTGTCACCCGGTGTGTGACGCTTCCCCACGTGTGCTGTTGGCAGTGCAGCTCCTGCAGCATGCCCGGGCTCTCTGTGCCAGCCCCTCTCTGCACAGCTGGGGCTGGGATGATGGGCAGGACCAAGTCCATGGGAAGCTGGAGTTCAAAACCCCACTGACTGATATGAGCAAACACTTCTCCCACTTCAGCAGTGGCAATGGGATGGGGAACACCATGTTAAGGAAAAAAACCCCACCAAAATAAAAAAAAAAAAAAAAAAAGAAAAAAAAAGGAAGGAGTAGGGTGTGATCTTCTACAGCTCAGAGTGTTTCCTGTGTAACTGGCTGTTAAATAATTTTCTGGTTGCAGTTTCCTCTTGACTCACTAGCAGATGCCCAGTATGTGCTGGTTAAGTGGCATGTTCTCTGAATTTTCCAGAGAACAGATTTTTTTGGACTTAGGAAAGCCTTGTGGAGGGCTGACAGCTCTGTCTTTAGGGAGTACTCGAGGAGAGGTCCGACTGTGCAGAGCACTTGGCCAAAGGTGATGAGGCTGTTTCTGCACCCCTCTTTGCAGACAAGAAAGTGGGTCTTGGAGCACTTCCTTCAGCCCCATGGATCCAGCAGCTCTCAGTGGACAGAGCCCTGTTTCCCTGTGCAGTGGAGGGTTGTTCCAGTCCCCTGAGTGTGTGTGTCCAATGCCATGCATTTCCCAGTGGGGACAACTCCCCTGGGGACTAAACCCTCGAGCAATGGTCACTCTGTTCTGGGCTGGCAAATCCCTGTTTGCAGTCGTCTTGAGGGGCTCATGGCTGTAAGGGTGGCCACCCTTACCAGAGAGATGTTACATTCTCAGACCCTTTAAGAGGTTTTTGGTGCCCATCCTGTGGATGTCTTTGTGCCCAACAGCTGTGGAACACTGAACCTCTCTCCTGTGGAGAGCTCAATAGCTGCTTAGTGCTCTCTTGTCTTTTCATGCCCTGCATTAGCAGAACATCTGTGTTGCTTTATTGGAGGCAGGATATAGGATGCTTGTGGCTAATAAGTTTTCTCGTTGTCTTGCAGCTGCCCAGGGCTTTGTTCAGACGTGGCTTATCTGCATCCATTGTGTGCTGCTGTTGCTTGTGTTTTGTTTTGTTTTTTTCTTTCTCACAGACCTCTTAAGCTTGAACAATGCCTTCATACAGGAACTTCTGATAACCCAGCAAACAATGGTTTCACCTCACTGGTCAGGTCATGCACAGCATCCATATGCTTACTGAAACCCTTTTTCCCCTTTTTCCTCAATCTCCTATAGTAATTCCATGCCTGTTCCTGTGGAAAAAGCAGTAAGGCCTCCAGAATCAGTCAGACTGCCTCAGTGTGGGTTCTTTCACAGGTTAATCTGTGCTACCTGTAATCTTGTGAAGAGCACACAGGACTCCTTGAAGGTAATGGGGGCTCTCACAGATGCTCAGGTGGGGTTCACCAGAGCATGCTCTGCAGGAACGTTGTGTGTTGTGCAGTGCTTTGGTCATGAAACATCTGGTCTGGATTAGGTTGAAAGTGCAAGGCTGGATCTTGCTGTCCTGAGCTGTGTTTCTTTGAAGGGGGAGTTTGCACATTTGTAGGCAGCAGAAGGAACCTTTCTCAAGCAGATTGATACAGAACTTAAAAATAGTTCCTTGCAAAAAACTGCGATTTGAATCAGATGCCAGGAGAGCTCTCACTCTACTTGTGCATCCCTCCTTGTTATTCTGGAAGCAGTGTTCTCTGAATTAATTTGTGTGAATGGCAGGAGAGTGCACTGCTTGATTGGAGGGCAGTCCAGAGGCACAAGAGCTGGCTATGCTCAGCCACCCTGCTTCCAGAAGTGACCACAAGGGCTGCTGGTCAGTGGCCAGTGTTCTCTAGTACCTCCTAGGCAGTTCCTGTGGCACCTCAGAGATGGTCTGAGCAAAGGAGAGGAATGTCATGTCATCTTTGTAAACTCGGGTGGCCTCAGGGTTTGTTTATTGCTTCTCTCATCACTCAGTATGCACCGTCCCTTGCAGAGCCAGTGCTTTTTGTAAGGACTGGGACATGGTTTGCTGGCTCATGGCAATTCCTACAAAGGTTTGTTTTGGCACTTTGGTGGGCTGCTCATCAAGTAGTTAACTTTCTTATTCAGGCTGGATCAGGAAGGTGGGATATGAGCCTGTCCAACTCTTAGTTTCTGGCCAGAAAGTCATAGGTTGTGTTTTCAGTTTCTGATGTTGTCAGGAAGGAAGAAAAGCGTTGTCTTTGGTCACTAATGGAGCAGAGAGCTGAGAGATGGGGCATTAGGAGATGGTGAGATGTTACATAAAAATGTGTAGGTAATGCACATCAAGTGTTCACAGTGGCTTTGATTTATACTGCTCACAGTTTGGATGTGTGCACTGAGGACTTGGGGTTTAAAAATTTTACAAATGTAGCTTTGTGAGGTGTGGGCTGGGGTTTTTTGCTGTTTAGGGGTTTTAAAATTTTCTTTATAAACGTTAATGTGAATTGAAGCTTCAAAGAGCATTTTGAGTCAGAAAATAGTGGGGTGAAAAATTTCAGTAATACGAGTTTTGACTTGGTCACGTTGACAAGGTCTAACGTGAAAAACATTGTTAAACTATTGCATGTTTAAAAGCAGTACACTATAAAAAGAAGGTGAAAAATTTTCTGTGAACATGCATAAAAAGAAGTTAAAAGTAGTTCTGTCTAAATTGTCTATTTTCCAAAAGAAGTGTTATTCCCTGGTAATAATATTCAAAATCCCACGGCAGTCCAAAAAGTTCACACTGCTTGGGCAATGATGTACTATATGATCTTGAAACTGATGTACCTGAGGCTGTTCCTCACAGTTTTCATGCTAATTTGTACCTGGTTTATGCTGACTTGACTAGAATTATTTCTGACTTACTGGTTGGCAATCAAATCTATGTTTTTGAAATTTAAATAAACTCCAAATTAGGAAACAACTAAAAACACCCACTAAACTTAGCATATGGTTGCACTTTTAGGGAGGAAGAAAAAAGCAAACAAAGACATAGTGGTATTTTTGGAGACATTCCGACTCCATGTCTCAGCTCAGTGTAATGGAGATGTATATATTCCACAAGAACAGTGTTGAGCCAAGTGACCTGTGTGACAAACATCCACTTTTCCATGGTCATTAAGCCACTTACCTGTGTGGCAACAGTAGATTTGCAGCAGCTTTCTGTCCAAGATGCTCTGGATGCTTGTGTGTCTTACAGCATGTCATAAGTGCTTTTTTTATATAACCTTTTCAATATAAATTTTTATAACTACCAAATCAAACAATTTAAAGTGCAGAAAATGTATTTAGACTCAATTTTTTTTATAAAAACTGTTAATACTGTATTTGTCTTTCTCTGTTAATTTCTGTATTTCTCTTTGTATTTCTCTCTGAAGTAAATTGGTATTTCAAGCAGAATAGTGGGGGAAAAATAATTTGGGCCTGATCTCTTCTTGTCTATAGGTTACAACAAGCTCCATGTTTTCAGTGCTTAATTTAATTGGCACACATTCTGTCTATACTATACTTTCTGAAGTGTCTTCAGAAGTTTTTGGCACATCTGTGGGATGGAGAGCATTGATGGAGAAGCTGGCCTGGCACTGCCTGTGGCCTGCCCTGCTGTCTGGACTGCAGATGCTCTCTGTGGGATTAAGGCTGGTTACTTGAAAGTGATGTGTGACCTCCCTAGGTATGTTCAGCTTTCCAGAGAAAGGATACACCTTAAATCTGCCTAGCTTGTCTTTTTGTGGGACAGAGGTCTGTACACAGCATGTTTGATTTGTTTTGTGTTATCCAGTGGTTTCTCTGTTGGCCCTGTAGTCACATTTCATTCATCGGTGACAGCTGAACCATAGCAGATGAGCACTGGTGGGTTTTGCACTCATGGTTTAGAAGGTTGCTGCTCTGAGCTGTTCCCTTGCCTTCTCTATTGCAGGTTGCTGCCACTGTGGCAGGGTTAGCAGGAGGACAGAGCACCTTAGGCACTGAATACAGAGTCCAGCAGCTGGAATTCCCTTGGTCCTGGCTCTCTGCAGAGCTGCTGGGTGAACTTGTGTAACTAGAAACAGGCTGGTCTTACCTGGTGACAGTGCTGCAAGGACAGCAATAGATGGGGAGATGCAGGAAGGTGTTATTCATTGCCGGGAATTCTTGTCTGTGCTCTAAAGCAAGGAGGTGATCTTTGAGGTATGTTACAGGGAGTGAAGAGGTTAGCCTTGTCCTCATCTCGGGCGGGTCTTTCTGTAGCTGAGCAGCCTCAGCAGGGAACACTAGCGTGGCCTTTACATTTACAAGGACATGTGCTTTGTAATCTTGATGTTGTCCATGGTAACATGGCAAGAAAGGTGAGATATCTGTAGGTTTCCTGGCATAGAATAGTTCTGATGCTACCCTGGAGGGATGCTCTCTTCTCAGCTCATTGCTTGTGCTCCTGCAGAGGGTGGATGTTTGGTGACTGGGTATTTGCTGTGCAGTAGATGGAGAGCACCATCTGTGCCCCAGACCTCCTGACCCCACATTTCTCCTGAGGGCTTGCCCACACAGGAGCAAATGCCTTTGCTGTTGCCTGTGTGAGAGTGCCAATCTCATACTTGGTGTCTCTGGGACAGATTCAAAAGGCTGGCAGAGGTGTAGGCACAGGCTGGCATGTTTGAGGCACCCCTAATGTAAGGGGCAATGGCAGGAACACTGTCCTTGTCTGTCTTCTTGCAGATGATTAATTGATTACAGCTTTTCCTTGGGCCTCAGGCTTGTATGCTTTTCCCCTTGTGTTGAAAAGCAGAACTCTGCCCACAAACTGGTCCTGAGACCACACTTTGGAGGCCAGCCTCTTCAGGGAGATGGGCCAAGCAAATTCAGCAGTGGGGTTTTGCTGCCATCCTTGCCCCTCCTTTCCTCACCAGGCATCCCTTGCAATGCAGGGCCTCTGCTTCTGTCTGCAGCTCATGTTGCCTTGTTCTCCCTGTGGTGTGAGCAAACCACCATCCTCGAAGGGTAAAGCCAGCAGCATTTACATTATTAATATTAGCCAAGAGTAACCTTGGGTTTCTGGTTGGGAAGATGATGGTAAAGTGCTGACTGCTGCTCACACTTGCCTAAAAAAGCAGGAGAGAAATTCTTTTGGGATGTTGACTCTAAATCCTTCTGAGCCTCTGTATGTGCTTAAGCAGATATATTTTGAAACCTTTTATGGGCATATTGCAATATTCACTGGCCATGGTGTGCCACCTCCTGCTCCTGAGGCTTGCTTTCCTTTTTGGAGAGTGAAGCCGTCCAGACCAAGGTTCCGGTTCTGCAAAATACTTAAGGCTGATTTTAAGTGTTGTAGAGTTCCTGTGAGCAGCAAAGAGCTTCTTGTGCTGGAGTGAGCTGTTACATCAAGCTCTGAGTGTGGGAATTGGTCGTCTTGGCCACTCTCTGAAGGGGGAGAGCTGCCCGTGGTCCTTTGCTCTGCCACCTCTGGCTTTTGGGAGTTTCTTTGCATGCACACCTTGAGTTTGCAGTCTTGACAAGCCTTCTGGGATCTGCAAGCACAAGCTCTGTGCCTGTGACCTAGCACGACTGCAGGGGGATGCTTTGTGAGCTCCAGGGTCTTCCTCTGCACAGGGAGGAGGGAGATGAGGTGCTGGGCCCAGATAGCAAATGGCTGTGGTCTTGTTCACCCCGCCTGCTGTGAGTCAGAAGTTGGCCAAGGGAGCACAAAAGGAAGTGTGTGTGTGTGTGTGTGTGTGTGTGTACAGCGAGCTCTGGCACCTCAAACGGTGCCATGTTGCAAAATATGGCACTGCCAAATTCTTCTAGGGAAGAACTTCAAGCATTACTTCTTCCAGCCCTGATGTGTAGCAGTAGCTATCACTGGGATTGAAATAGAAGCACCAAACCTACAATTCTCTATGCCTGGACAGAGTCCGGGGCAAAGAGGATCCTTGGCTGTGATGTCCTATCTTGCTGCAATATTGGTGAAGCTATCTAGGGACTTCTCTTGCTCCTCATTGCATTAGGTCAACAGAATGAGCTGGGGGTGAGGTGGTGAAAGATGCCTTCAAGGGAAGTGACTGAACGAGCACATGTAGTTGGTGGGTTTCTTTAGTGGCATAGCATCAGTTTGATGTAATCCCTTAGCTGACAATAGCTTTCTGCCACTTGCTTCACCCTTCTGAAGGAGGGTGCAGTAACATGCTTTTATGTAATTGAGCTGTTTAGAAGCTTTAAAACAAATAAACAAGATGTGCCAGGCTTTCTGGAGAGCCATTGCCTGACATCTCCCACAGAGCATTTCAATAAGTGGTTAGATTTCCAAGTGAGGAGCTGAGCTCTTTGAAATTCTGCCCCTATAAATATTGTTTTGCTGCTATTAAAATAAATGCTTTGAAGACCTTGGGTGAATGTTGCCCCATACAAGGCGCAGTTTTACTTCTGGCTTATTAATACTGTTTTATTAGTGTTCATAAAACAGCAGGGACCCAGGCATTGACCCCCTTCCTCACCCCATATAGTGCTCGTGCCATGTCTGATGACAGTCTTTTGATTAGAGGAAAGGCCAAGGATTTGGAAAACCACCTTTCAGAGCCTTGTGATGATGCAAACTGCTTCAAAGTGTTATAATGTCAGTCTCTGTGCTTAATTGCACTTTCTGAGCTCACAGGAGCAGTACAAAAAATGCCTTTGAAGGCTGAGTGTAGCTGAGCTGCTGTAGTAGCAAGACTCTGGGTGTTCTAGGCAGGTATCCTAACTGAGTAAGCATTTCAAACCCTGGCTCCTTCCAAAGGAATAGCTATCAAGCATGCTTAGTTCTGTAAGCTTACCTGCCTGTTGAGAAAGTCCCCTGTTCTGTAATGACAGTGAAAATATTCAGCTTAACCATAGCTAATGTGTTAGGATAGTAAAATCTTTCTGCTGTCCACACAGCAGAAAGTACATGGCACAAAAGTAATGCTGATCCCTTGGGAGCCCTGGGTTTTGCATCTGGCTCTCTGAATGTCTGGTTAGTGTTTGGCCTTGGTTTAGGATTTCAGTGACATGGTTACTTGATGTCCTCACTGTCAGAGGAGCCGGATGCTGGAGTGAGGGATTATTAACCACTAACTCTGTATTTTAACTTCCTCTGTCTGAAGCCAGCACCTGGGAATGGCTTGACGCTGTTGTCTGTGTGCTTCAGCTCCAAGCTGAAAAGACACGGAGGTGCCTTTCTGCAACATTTATCTTGAAGCTGTGAGGAAGAATCATATTCCTGAGAGGGCACAGTTGGCTTGCTGGGACACGAGCATACTCAAATCAAGCAATTCCCTAAGTTTGTAGTGAAATGTTACGGCAGATGGCCTGCTTACAGTGCGGGATATTATTAGAACCGTGATCAGTGCTAATAAGGTCATTGGCGGTGGGGGAGGAGGTCAGTGTCTGACCTTGTTTGGAAGGTGGCAGCCTGTGCTCTGGGAAGTTTTCCTCTTGAAGCAGTGGAATTTTTAAAACAATCTACTTGTTTATTAGTCTGGCTGCACAGTAGAGAGAAAGACCTACCACCCAGTCCAGCATAACTGCTACAGGGGTGCTGCTGGCCCCCACCCTTTGCTTAGGAAGGTGCACAGAACACCACTGACAAGTGAGGCAAATTCTACTTAACTCTGGGAATGGGAGCCAGGAGCAGTTTAGCGAGTACTCTAGAATGGGTATCACAGTGCATTGCCCAGGTGACTCCAAGTTTTATCTTGCCTCTGACCATACTCTGCATTAACACAGCACTAACTTTCAGCTGTTCTCCTACGCTGGTGTCAGAAAAAGACCCCAAACAACCACTACAGATAGGAGTGTTGGAATCCAGTTGAGTTCCATGAGTGATGTCCACATCTCTGCCCAGCAATACCCACACCAGGTTCTGATGGGGATTTAAGCCAATAGCCTGAAATATGGTGCTTTACTTCTGTCTCATTACTTCTTCTTTGCCTTATAAACTCTGGGTATTGTGATCAGCTCTGGATGCATAGTGAGAGGAGGCAACTCTTAAACAGAGGGGCATTTAGGAAAGCGTGGGAGTTCAAAGGTGGCCAGGGCAGCACCAACATGGTGGAGTTGCAGCCCATGTGCCTGAGACTGAAGCTGTCATGACTGTGCTTCCCTAAGTCCCTGTTATCCTCAGGGGCATGGGTGAGGCTGGGAACAGTCACACGGAGATTAGGTCCTTAAAGAGCCCTGCTTCAGCTGAGCTGAGTTTGAATACAAAGCAGTGTGTAATCCCAACAGTATTGGCAGATCCCACTATTCTGCGTTTCTTCCTCTTGCTGTCCATTCCTAAAGGATCAGAGCATGGGTAAGGCTTGCAGCCATTATATGCTCTTGATCCCAAATGGTTGGTTTGTGCAGTGTTGTGCTGCATGCAGTGCTTGGGCTCTGCTCCCAGAGTCCCTTCCACGTGATGCTGCAGATAGCAAACCCAGGATGAGTTTGCCAGGAGAAAGCTAGAGCCTCGTGGGGTTGGACATTTCAGTCCATGCAGTTGCACTTTAGTGTTCACAGTCGTGGGGAGTTGAAAGCCAGACATATAGATGAGCCTTTAAAGAGGGCTTGGAAGGTCATCCAGGCATGGCAGAGATGACGATGTTTTAAACCAGCTCTTTCTTCCCTGTGAGGGGATCTTGTTTCATAAACCAGCGGACTTTCAAGACAGAGAGTTGTCTTTGGAGGGAATGTTGCTCCTTCCCAATCATTGTAGGGGAAGGTGCTAAAAGATGCTCCTGCTTATGCAGAAACCCTCCCAAACCTTGCTATGATGGTGCAAGACTTGCAGCCTTATTCTAATGCCCTGTTTCTTCTTTCTGCTTTGTTTCCTCCTCCCCTCTGGGCCTATTTGTCCCCAAGCCCTAGTGCAGCTGCCCTGTCCTTTGTCCCTGTTGTAGTGTCTGCAGGGGCTGTACAAGGCAGCCTGAGAAATCTCTCGCTCTCCTCTCCTGCTTCAACAGCCATTTTTATTTCTTAGTGCATCTGGTGCCCTTTCAGATGAAGATATAATCACAATTACCTCCCTGCAGACTTTGACTCCCTGCTGTGTCAATCCTGTTGCGTGTAAAACCTCGGTGATGTGCTGCAGGGTGGGAGATGGAGCAAGGAAGGCAGGCTGAGTGACTCTGGTGCTCGAAGCTGGAAAGCCATCAGGGTTGATAAAAGCAAGACAGAGATGTCTGAAACCTTCTCTGAGCTGCAAGGGACGACCTCGAGGGAAGGATGTGGGGGTGACGCTGGGGAGGAGCAGTGCAGCTCCTCAAGCCACTTTCCCATAGGACTGGGGAGCTCGGCTACCATTGCTGCCAGCTCTGTCAGCATCTGCTGGCCGGCATGTCACAGCAGGGCACGGATTACCCGCACAGCACTCCTGTCACCAGAACCCACTCAAACTGCTCTGCACCATCCTTGGGAGAGTTGGGGGCGGGGAGCGGGAAATCCCTTGGGGGCTGGGAGACAAATGGGCAGGATCACTTTTAGCTAGGGATGCAGAGGTGGGACACTGCAGGCTGCCGGGAGGAAGGAGCTCGGGAGGCATCAAGGGCATCAGGGCTGCAGCAGCCCAGCACAGAGCAGCTGGAATGCAGTCCCAGTGTTGCTGAGGCTTCCCCTGACCGCCTGGGGTTTTTCCACCAAGTCTGGTGTATTTAGACTGTAAACTCTTCAGGCTGGGACTGTCTCATTTTGTGTTTGGGTAGTAATTGGAGCAGGACCCTGAGCTGTAGCATTGATGAGTATTTGTATTCCCACAGCCAGAAATCCCCTGCTGCGGCCTTGTGCGATAAAGCACGGATTGAATTAAGAGGATTTTCATTCTTGTTTTGTGTTTCTCTGCATGGTTTTTTGAAGAGTCCACAGTAATATAAAATCTTTAGAAGTCTTGGAATAGAACTCACATTAGGTAGGACAAAAACACTACTCAAAACGGGGTTTTTTTCCTGTTTTGATTCTGCTAATTCTCAGAGAATGATTTTAAGCATCCTTTTAGTGCTAGTGCTTAGCCCAATCAGAGGAAAAGTGTTAGCACTTTTCTTACTTTGTCCTTCTTGGCCTGTATCAGAGGCACTTGAAAAGTTTGTGCAGAGATTTCTGCCGAGGCCCTATCAGAAGCCCATCTATCTTTGTTTAAACCAGTTTGAGCTTTTTTTCCAGCAGTGTTGGAGTGTTTGCTTATGTAGGCACTGGTCCTGCTGCATTCCAGACTTGCTAATGACCCTGGAGCTTCTTTGCAGCTACTCCTCTCACGTGGCAGAGAGACTGCAGATGTCCTCAAGAAAGGTCACTCTTCCTTGCAGAAAAAAAATCCCTTCAATCCCTCCTACCTCATCTATAGGGGCCCATCCCACCTAAAAACAAATGAACATTTACATTGCAGCTGACTCATCCCGACTGTGCCCCTTCAGGGCATCGAAAGGTCTTTTTCTTGCTGCCCTTTTAGGAAGGAATTGTGCTGCATCTGAAGATATCTCTTGTCAGTAGCAAAAGCAAAATACATGAGATAGGTGTCTGTTGCAGAAGGAAGTAATGTTTTTTAAGATTGCTTTCTAATAGAAAGCAGCCTTCAAAAGGTAACCCTTGCATTCCTCCTCATCTACAAAAGTTTGAGCATCTCAGACAGTCAGTACTGAACGGGACAAGGGTAAGCAGTTCAGGGCAGGAATTTGGAAAGCAGAGCAGCAATACAGGAAGGACAGAAAAACCCCGTGGTAATTTGATCAGTTTGCTTTTATGCCTCAAGTCTGAATAAGCAAGCACATCCACATGGATATGCTTTAGTTGCTTCTGCCTCCCCCAGCTTTTCTCTTGTGCTCTCAAACCAAAGTAAGTGAATCTGGTGGTTATTAAAAACATGAACTCCAAAGCACCAAGCAAATGAAAGGAAAGCCCTGATCAGTTCCATTCTTGTTGGTCAGCTGGGACAGATGGATGGACAGACACACATGTATGCACATGCAGGACACATTCCTTTCTTAGCTGTTCTGGCACTTAGACCAGTACTGCTCATAGGAGAATTTAGGTCAGACCAAAAGCTGCATCCCACAGGAGTAAATGGATTAATCCACCCAACTAGGCATACAACCTTTTCAGTGTCCTGTCCTACAGCTCTTGTTACACAGAGGGGAACAGATCTCAGTGACTACATGGAATGTAGCCACCTCTCAGCAGCTGAAATCATGGTTTCTGCAAAATGCATTATCAGTTAATACCTGTTCTTGGCATCACGTGGAGAAAGCAGACCACTCTTGCTAGATTTTGGGGTCTTTGGGCTGTATGTCAGTGTGTAGAGACCTACAGACCCCAAATTTTGGCTATGTAGGTCAGCATGGAAAAGCCTTCTTGAGCAGTCTGGTTTGCAGCATCTGTGTTGGTTTGCTGTTCCTGGGAAGGCTTTGTTGCTTTGTAACTGAGTGTGCTCAGTTAGGGACAAGAGCATGGATCCGCTTTGGCTGAGTGAGGTTGGCAGTGTGCATCTGCACACACCCTCAGGAGGAACAGATGTGGGAACAGGGACTTGTGAACAGTGCTGTCATTAGAGCAGGTAGAAGTTTTGCTCTGGCCAAGGTTGTTGTAATAAATCCATTGTATATTAAGAGGTTTTCAGATGTTTGCACAGAATTTGGCATCGTGTTCATTAAAGCTGGCTGCCTGTGTGGCACTTGTGACTAGTGCATGGGAACTGCACCTAAATATGTCTCACTAATCGCAGTCTTATCTCAGAATTGTCATCGCCAAACTCCTTTTGCCCATAGAGATGTCAGTGTATTATCTTTGGCATTGTGAGACCATCGTGTTTGCCTCTGTGTAAAAAAGTCTGTCCTGTTGCCACCACAGGTTGCTATGCTTCTCCATGGGCTCGGCTCCTAACAAGCATTGACACTGCCTTAATCTCCCTTTCACTTGAGATGGTAGCAAACATGGGTCACATATCTGCTTTCTGCTGCCAGGTGCTTTTTAAAGAGCATTACTGAAGGTGGTTTTTAAGAGAAAAATCTCCTCTGTGACTTAAATGTGCATATGTTACTGACTGTAATAAACAACTCACTAAATAGATCAGTCTGCAAAAGCTGACCGAGGTGGATTATTTGCCTAGGGCAAGGCAGGCTTTCTTTTTATTTTTGCTTGTTTTTTTTTTTTTTTTTTCCTTTTTCCTTTTTTCCTTTCTCTTCAAGCCTTGCTGCCTCCTAGATGGAGGGCTATGATTCAATGTCACTTGGCCTGAATGTCCTCTTTGGAAGCCAAGGTCCATGTGAGATGTGTGGTCCGTGCCTGCTGTGCCTAGCAGGCTGCAGGAGCTCTCTTGAAGGTACTTTTTGTATCTGCACTTTTAATCCTTTGACCAACAGCAAGTTCATTATACTGTGGGCATGGAATCTGAGGCCTGGCATGGACCAGAAAGCTTTGGGGTCCTTGCTCGGAGATGTGTGGAGTTGGTGGCACACAGTCAGCCCTTTTCTGGTAGCTTCTCTGCAAAGCCAGAGCAAAGGGGAAACGTGCTGCTGTGCACAAATATGCCTGGCACGTGTAGCTGAAGCAGGAGCACAGGGACAAAGCTTGGTCTGTGGTGAACTGAAATGTAGCCTGAGAAAGCAGCTGGGGGCATCAGTGGGCCATCAGGCTGAGGAGCAGGGCAAGCTGGCTTTGCTCTCTGCCATGGGGCAAATCCTAGCCAAGAGCAGAAGGGTGTCCTGTGCCTTGGAACATCAGACCCCTGGCTCTGACAGACGTCAGGGACCAAATCCTGTGGTGGCAACTGAGGCCATCACCCTTCTGAACTGCTGCATCTGCTATTGCCATGCGCTCTCCTCCTTTGTTGGTTTAAGCTATTGCTACTGTTGTGTTGTGTTCTGACATATCTTGGTGTTTCTACCTGAAATGTAGAAAGCCACAGTAGCAGAGCCCAGCCACATCATTCCCTGCTCAGGGAATGGTTGTATTCTGCCAAGTGCATAGAAAAACCCAACCAAACCTAGCCACCTTCATATCTTTTTATTTGCAATTTCATTTTGCTTTCTGAAACATGGTGACAATGAGGTTTCCTGAGCATGACTTTGCCCTCTGCAGGACATGAGGGAGGGTTTGGGTCAGACACTTAGTTATCAATCTTTGCTCTTCCCTATTTGCCTTTTCCCTTGTGTAAACTTGAGGCGTGAGGCTGCCAGAGGTGGTCACATGTCAGATATTTGTATTCATGAACACAGTACTTTAACATTTATTCTCCTGGGCTTTAATGTACTTTGCTTGGTTCTGTCTACGTGTGGTTTGCCTGCTGCAATTGTAATATTCAACAGACACTGTAGGTAGAGGAAGGTCAGAAGCATCAACTTTCCATATGACCTTGATAGATTCAACTGGTGAAAGTTATAGAATTGGATTATGGGATTTACAATGAAAAGATGGTTTAAGGGACAAGAGAAACTGCACTTGCTATTTTGAAATGCTGGCGTGGTGTAATAGCAATCAGGAGGGACACAATTGAAGGAGATGGAAGGTAGAAAACACATGTGAAGTTTAATTTTGTTTGTTTTTCTTTGGGGTTTTGTGAGGTTTTTTAATACAGTACTTGTGCAGTATTGTTCTAGAGAGCTGGCATCGGCTTTTTTTTGGTAATTTATTATAGAAAAAAAATCAATGGCTTGCCAGTGTTTCTATCTTCCAGGTAGAATTGATTTTTTTAGAAACAGTCCCACACTGAAACGCACAGGAATATTAACATTGCTGGATGTCACTTACTCCACATCCTACTCTGCATGCAGTTGTCCCAGGGCTAAACATGGTCCTAAATGTGCTCTCTTTACTGGACACTAAATGCCTTCTTTTGTAATTGTTATCGATCATTTCCTTCAGCAGGTCTGTGGCCAGGCACGTCTCTAAAGTCTTATTTGTATTGGAGAGAGCCTGTTTTTGATGCTGTATTAAAGAAGCCTATTTTATTTGTGCTGTTAACATTCCTGAACCTAGGAGAATAGTGGAATAATACTTGGAAGACATTAAAACTGCTCAGTTCAGAACTCTAAATGATGATAATTCTACTCTGTTTAAACATAATTTCAAATATGTGGTGGTAACAGAGTGATATGGTTCACAAACGTAGCATAATCAGAATGTATTGGTGGATACAAAAGAAAAGAGCTTGATGAAGTCTTTATTCCTGTCTTTTGTGGCATGAGATTGCTGTTATTGGAAATAGTAATCTCTCAGATAAACATGTTTTTCTGTTCTGTGGCTCTGCAGCTCAAAAAGCATACTTTGAGAGTGCCATACTCTTAATATATATTTCTTGGGTTTGGTAAACACTGTCCATTGCTTGGAGCAAGTTAAATGTTCCACAAACCAAAAACATTAAAATCAATACACTTTTTTCATTGAGCATAACAGAGCGTGCCATTGGCCTCAAAGAAGAGAGCTTGGCAGGGGAACAGAGCTGGAAAGAGTTGTCAAGATGTAAAAATATAATGAAGGAGCTACAGGGCTTTTCCCCAACAAAATAACTGCTCTGAGTTTTTAAGAACCTTCAAGTATAACAAACAGCTTGGAATGAAAATCCTGCGTGAAAGCAGGAGGACAGCTATGACCTCTTTGTGCTGTCCTGGGGAAACTCAGTGGAACATTGCTGTATTCAGCAATGTGCAAAACTTCACTCACAGCAGCTCTCAGCTTCCCTAATTGCCAGGTGAATAAGGATTTGGGAATTTAGGCTAGTGCCTGTGGCTGCTTAGAGTCTACTGGAATGCAGTAGTTGCATGTCCCCCCTGTTCCTAATTAAAATATATTTTAAAATGTCAGGGTGATAGTACTTGAGCTCTGTGGTGACAAGCCATGGTTTCTTTCTGAAGCTGGATTTGCCTGCCGAGGTCAGTGGTTTGAGGTGATTGGCAATGGCTGTGAGTGGCTGTCACCAGTTAAGGTGCTACCAAAAAGGGAGATGAGGACATAGAAACACTGTTTTCTTCTTTGCTTTTGTCTCCTGCTCTGGTTTGAGCTATGTAACAAAAACAAGCTTGACAAGCATTTTGAGGCTGCAGATTTTAAGTGAGTCCTAGATAAGCATGTTTGAGTTCCAGGAGAGCACATCTGATATTGCAAGCCCCCCTGTCCAAGTGCTTTGCACTTTCATGCAGACAACTTGAAAGGACTGCATGTGCAGTAGGGCTTGGCCACACTGTGCATCTGTTCCCAGCATTTGCACCTGATCACTCTCTTACCCTGCTGCGAGGGAAGCGCTGTGATGTGCTCAGTGTACGTTTTTAATACACTGGTGAAATCTTTCAGCTGCTAAACTGTTCGTGCCATGTGGTGGGAAGCACCTCCCTGGCTTGGGCAAAGTGCTGCAGTCCCTTATGTGCCTTTCTGGTGGTGACCTGTCCATCTCTGCAATAAGTAGATGACTGAAGCCCTTTCAGCTTGGCCACGTGCCACAGGGGTTGGTCATCGTGAGTGGGTGGCAAGGGGCAGCTTTCCAGTCCTGTGATGGGAGAGAGCCTTCAAGCACAGCACATCCCCCTGAGCCAGTGGCACACAACACAGCCCCTACAGCTTGGTTTGTGGTAGAGGTTGGCTTTCACAGACAAAGGCTGGAATGACAAAGATATGGAAGTATTATGGTCTTTAGTAGTGTTTGTTCAGTTATCTCCTCAGTGGGCTGGTGACAGCTGTTTTTCTGGACTTGAATACCTTTTGGAAAAATGATGCTGGCTTTTTTTACATTCTGTGTCTTTCCTTTCTATCTTCCCTGCAAAGCAAAAATATTCCACCAGAACAGTCACAGGGGGAGGCCGAAGAGCAGCATCAGTGTCTTAGAGCCAGGGATTTCTGTGTTTGCTTTACAGTCCTTGTGCATTTTTCTAACTCCCTGGACTTAGAGCTAGACCCTACCTGGTGTTTCACTGACCTGTTCTTTTAAAGTTGCAGAGGGATATAATGTTTTGGGTTTTTTAAGCTCAAACATTGGTTGGCTTCCCAAGGCTCTGCTCTGCAGCTGTAGGGAGAGGAAAACTGGGTAGACTGGGACTGTGCCAAGTATACCAGCCTCCCTTCAGTAGAGTGAACACAGAGTACCTGCTTGCTGTGCTCCGAGGGTTTTCAAGCTGCCTTGCACTTGCATGTGGCACTGAGCTTTGCTTTGAGCTCTCAGTTCAAAAAGGACCCAAAACTCTTGTCATAGCTGCCAAATGTCACCTGCTTTCATTTGGAATCATGCAAAACATCAAGGTTCACTCATTTCAATCAAAATCAAGTCTGGGCTTGCTCAGAAAGGGCTTGACCTAACATTCATTGAAGCCATGAAATTCAGTTGCTGTTTTAGTGACAAGCTGGGGCTGCCTTCAGAGTGCTGGGAACGTTGGTAGCCCTGGGAGCTTGTGATAGTTATTCTGGTTTTTCCACTGAAGCTCTGTGGAAAGGCAGGTCTGACTCTTGTCCTCTGTACCCTGACAAAAGACATGTTCCTCTTCACCTCAGCAGCCCTGGGTCAGAACTGACATGCTGCTGCTGCTGCTGCTGCAGCTCAGAGCATCATTCAGAACAGCATAAAATCT
Organism: Cinclus cinclus; assembly: GCF_963662255.1. NCBI lineage: Eukaryota > Metazoa > Chordata > Aves > Passeriformes > Cinclidae > Cinclus > Cinclus cinclus. The sequence goes on from NC_085060.1 coordinate 8,925,606, forward strand.
GCAAACAATTCTCAAGTGACTGCAGGGGAGCTGAGTTGGGCCAAAATAACACCTGGAGTGTTTTTAGCAGTTTTCTTCTCATCTGTCTGTGCAGGCTCAGGGAGGTGGCTCTTTAAACTCAGGAATTTCAAAGTTAGGCAGAACTCACCCCAGAGATACTGTAAAACTGTGATTTGTGCTTTTTGTGGGCTGTTTGAATTCCGTTTCCAGCAAATTCTGTATTCATGAACTCTACTCTTTCCTGGCTAGAACATGCATTTTGCAGGGTCTGTACCATCCGTAGCTGGAAACTACCAGATTAACCTTAACTCTAGCGTTTTTATTCACACACATTGAAATTGAAACTTCTGTATGTTAGGAAATCTGTGTTGCTTCCCTTGCCTTCAAGGCTGTTTGCCATCTGGTAATGGTAACTAGAAGATACATTTTTGTTTTTTCTCTCCAGCTATGATCTATTCACAGCAGGATCCTCACCATAACTGCGGTCTCTGGGCTCTCTGTAAATGGGTGTTACACCTGCATTTGAAAAATGTCAGCAGCCAGCTGTGCTGCATTTTTTATTGCTGTTACAAGTAGCTTTAGACCACCAGCTTCTTTGTACCCTATATTGTATAAGCAGGGCTGCTGGCATAGGAGGGGTGCAGAGCACAGACTCTCCAGAATTCCAACATCTGTCCCAAAAGGAACAGAAAAAGCAGTAGAACTGGAAAGCCTTTGAGATGAATTATTTCAGAGAGGGAGAATGAAGTGCTGGCATTAGGCTTGGGAGTCTTTGACGCAGCACAAATCCGCTTCCAAACAAGACAGGGAACAAAGCACAGGATAAACTTTTATGTGACTATCCACAACAGCTTGGAAAACTGAGTTCAGTGTCAGTCAGGAAGGATGTGCTTGGCAGGACTGCTCAGTTTTGTTTTGTTCTGATGGCTTGAATGATGGAATAGAGAGAGTATGCTTGTTAAATTGGTAGGGTGCTTTGAGCTGGGAGGAACTACAGACACTCTTTATAGAGAACCAGATGCAGAGTTACAGATAGTCTTGACAGGTTGGAAAAGTAATCCATAAAAAGGCAAGTGAGTTCAATAAAAGCAGTATGAAATACAGCATTGGAGTGAATCAGCTGCCTCATACAGGGTGCAGCATAGCTGGGTCTGGAGTAGTTCTGTAAAAGGTTTGTTGAGAGTGAATCAAAGAACATTACATTGTTAGGAAAGAAGATGACATGCAGGGATGTAAAAGCTGCAGTGTCATCTGCAGGACATTTGAAAAAAATCTGTGTACCTGCACAGCACTGGTCAGGGGTTGGGTGGAGCACAGTGCCCTGTGCAGGTACCCACAGCAGCAGGGACTGGGGGAGTGGCCTAAGGAAAAGCTTGGAGACTGTGCTGGGAGAGTTGGAAGAGGATGGTTTGCAATAGTCTAGAGCTAAGAGTTTTAAGGAAGGGGGTAGGTATGACCACAGCCTTTAAGTATGGGCCCTTCCTCAAGGAGGAAGGGGGTAATTCCTGTTTTGGCCTAAACCAGAAGTTTCAGGTTTCTGTTGCAAGTGGAGCAAAACTGTAGTTGAAAATCAGCTGTGAGACTGAGATTGATGTGCTGGAGTCCCGTGTTTGAGAGATACACAGGTAATGGGTACAAAGAAAATAGGTGTTCTATCTGGGCAATGGGGAGATGTATCATTTCGCTATATTCTTCTAGACCTGCTTTTTAGGATGCTTGTAGGGGTCTAACAACCTTTCATGAGAACATATTCAAGGAGTGTTTTCTTCGTAATTTCACTTCAAAACTTCTCTGTGAAAGTGGGCTACTCCAACACTGCTAGGAGGAAAGCATTGCTCTTAGGCAGAAGTTAGCTGATATATCGGGCCAGGGTCAGTGTTCAAAGGAGGTTGCAATATTGCAGTTCTCACTGACTCAGTTGGCAGCATAGTTTCTGAAATTTCATTAGCCTGTAGAAAGGATTTGCAGATAAAGTTGTGTTCAGGGCTGGCTTTGAACTGCAGCGAGTGACAGCTGGGCTGCATGAACACCTATCTGAGACACTAACACTCACTAATGATCAGACTGACTTGTCAGCTCCAGCCTCCTTTGTTTTCCATTTGAAAACATGCTATTGCCATGCTATTTGATGTTTGCCAGTGAAAGGCGTTTGATCCAGCAGTGAGATGGACAGCTATCCCCCTTCCTCCAGTGCAGCTCTTTGCCTGTATGGAAAGAGAAGTGTGGTGCAGCATTGGAGGTGGCAGGATGAGCCACTCAATCCAGCCAACATTCCACTTGCTCGGCCCTGGAGCAGGTTGCTTAGGGACAAACTGCAGTGAGCACAAAGCACTTGAGTAGAGGTGGTGCACTGGTGGTTTGCTGTCCTGGAAGGGTAGCTTTGAAGCTTCAAGTCCTTGTAGGATGGGTGAAGGACTTGGAGCTTGGGCACCAGGTACCAACTGTGCCTCCCAGGACCTCTCTTTTCTTACAGAGCAGGTGGCAGCAGGGGGAGACCTAAAGCAGCATGTTCTTAGTTGTGCTGTACGGACACAGGGGATGCAACCCTGAGCTTCTCACTTTGCCTCCCACTGTTGAAGGACAGTTCATGCTCTGTGGCATGAATTTGCAGCCCACCCTGCAAATGTGGGGCAGACAGCATGGTGGTTGAGGTTGTGTTATGTATGAGAAAGCTGTGGCAGGAGCAAGGATCTATGGCCAGCAGAGAGCCTTTGTGTGCATGTGGTGAGTGGGATGGAAAACAGAGAGAGTTTCATGCCTCAGCACTGGAGTGACAGGCACTGAGTAAGCAGGGCCAGCACATCTCTGAATGTGCTTCCCCACTGAGTTCCTCTTGGGGAGGTGGAAATCTGCTGCTTCATGCAGAGAAACGTTATGTAGACAAGCTGTGTTTTGGTGCCTGGTTTTGTGCGAAACGTGGAAATCCTTTCCTGCCTGGTCTCTTTTCATTCTTTTTGCTGTCAGTCATTGCACATGTCATCAGTGTCTGTGGAAAAGACTGCACAGTCAGGGTACCAACCTACTGCAGCCTCCAGAGTGTAAAAAGCCACATTAGCTTGAAGATTTTCACATGAGAACTGCTCATGATTGATGGGACATAGTGTGCAGTCATTAAAACCAGAAATGTGTGTCTGGAGCCCCTTACTGGTGTCCGGGATTAAAGAGACCGTAACAAACTGTATTACTGGTGCACATGTGAACAAGTGTTGGGTTTGTGCTGGGAGCCTTGTTTCTGCAGCACAGTTCAACTCTCTTCAGCAGCCAGGGAGGAGAGAATTTGTGCAACATGCTTAGGGAAGGTTCATCCAGCCTCGTGCAGTAACCAGAATGCTCTTATTTGCTTCCTTCTGAGTTAGGATGCAGATGACAATGTGCAAACTCCACACAGCCAGGTGTAATGCTGGTTTTTCTACTGGATTTCAGTGTGCTGCTGTCAGTGCACTCCAAACAGCTGGCTTTGTTGCAGTGCAAGCTGCTGTCACATTAGCTGGTGTCAGATGCCAGCCATTTACAGTATACGCCATCACAGCATGACTTAAGTTGGCAACACAGAGTCAATCACATGCCAGCAGCCTACTGTAAGGGTGGGGGAGTGTGTGGGGAGAAGATACTCTTATAAAATCCTTTAATGATTTATTTTTAATATCCATTTTTTGAGCTTTGGAAGTGCAGTCCATATGTTTTTCCCTCCTGGCTGTAGTTGGCAAAGAAGCAGATGAACATGGTCTTTCAGACTCCTTCCATTTTGTGAGGAGCCAGAAAATACAGCTATATTTAGCATGTTACCAAGGCCAGAAGCAGTCTGTTACTGGGTGGTGATTCCCTGGCTGCAGACTTGTGTGCCACCCAGGACATGGTGGGAATGTGCCTGTCCTGGAGTCAGTACTCAGGCTAAATTGACAGCAGCAAAAATCAAATTTCCAGTTCCAGGGGGATGGCTGCACTGGTGCCCACAGGCTCAATGTGCTGCTTAGCAGCATGGATCAGTCTCTTTGAGTACCAGGCCCCCTACCAGCACATGTGGCCACTCCAGGTGCTGCAATGGTGCTTTTTTGTGCAACACTCAGCTTAGAGAAAGTCTCCTTTGGTGGTCTGTGCACAGCCCTGGAACGGTCCTGTGCCCTGTGCTGAGCTTTCAATATGCTGGAGCCACAGCTAGTCCCTGCAGGAAAACTGTGCCTCGTAGCATAAATATGCTCATCTAAAATGGGGGGCCTAACTCCTGTTGTATTTTCTCATGTTGTATTCCTAGGCCACAGGTGTAAAATGGAGTTGTCCTTATTTATCCCCAGCCCAGCATCCACACAGCAGATTTTCTACCAGTTCCCTGTTGCTTTCCCTGCTGTGGTGCAGCTGGTACTGAGGAGTTAAAAATGGCAGTTCCTTTGTCCTTCTGGCAGCTTTTGTAGAGCTGAAATTGGTCTTGATTGTGTGTGTATTTCTGGGAAGTGCCAAGAGCTGTAGGTGTTGTGATGGAAGGGTAGAAGGGCTCACCTCTACCAGTGTTGGAGTTCAGGGGTACTATTGGTGCCCATCACTATAGAGCGAGATGTCTTGAAAGTTGTTACATAGCAAGATGTCTAAATTGGGAACATGTGTCACTCCATCACATCGCCAGTTCCAAAAATTCATTGTCTGGGAGATGAAGAACTTACTGTGGTGTTGGAGAGGGCAACTCAACTCAGCTGTGGCTTCCACTACACCCCCCCCCCCCCTGAAACACAGGATCAAAATGTTGGCAAGGAGGAGTTAGACCAAAGGCATGGGTTTGAATCTGAGTGTGGCAGTGATTCATTTAGTCTTTCTGAGCCCCCAGAGGCCTGCCTGACAGTATTTCACAGCCTTTGCTCTGCAGCAGCATCTGCACAGCTCTGTTTCTCACAAATCTATGTCCTTGAAACCAGTAGCACTGTGTGGGCACTGGTTTCAGCTTACAGACTGTCTGCAAGACCAACGCCTCATGCTGTATGGTGGTTTTTTTTATTGGTAGCAAAAATATTCTGTTTGTAGAACCCCCTGTTGGAATTAAACAAACTGCTTTGAGGAAAAAAAGTATAACAAAGCTTCACACCAAGCTGGGGTTGCTGGTGTCAATGATATTCACAATTTCAGTTGAAATAGCAAAGTCCTTCTCAAGTTGAAGTCAACTGTGTAAGTATTGTTTGCAAAAAGTAGTAGTTCTTTTTCTCATCTTCTTCATTCCTTCAGTGTAGAAACATCTACACGGATTTATTCCAAATTTGGTAGAAATAAGTATTTCCCCAACCCAAAGCACTTGTGCCAAGTTACAGTCAGGAGGAATTTCTAAGGCTGATGTGTAAGCTTGGGGAGGCTGGAGCTTAGAATTGAGCAGCTGCCTGGCCATGGACAGCCTGTGGTTCCGTGGGGTCTGCTTCTGGTCAGCAGCAGCCCTGCAGGAGCTCTGGAGCTGGGGCACTGCAGATATGCTCTGAGGCTGAACCCTGGACTCTTGCTGGATCCCAGGTGATGGGAAATTAATGCAGTTATTTCCTTTGTAGTAGCACTGCGTGTCTGAGAACCAGCCAGCATCGTGGTGCCATTTTACCCTTACTTCACACAGATGTGAGAAAGTGTCTGGAGTCTGGTGAAGATTCTTGTCCTCAGGGCCTCTGAGCAATTAACTCACTGCTGGGGATCTGGGACTGTTGGACTGATGAGAAGCCAAAACAATAGCATTAAAAAGCCTCTTTCCTTTTGAGTTGGGTTCTTGGGAGCCACTGGGCTCTTTTAGGAGCAGAAAGTTTCATTCCACCAAGCCAGGCTGCTGAAGTTTGGAAGTGGGGTGTTTTTCCTGTCCCACTGCCTTTAGCCCATCACTACTTGAATTTAATTATTTACCTTTTGTTTAACTCTGATCTCCTTGGAGCAGATAAGAGAGAAGCCTGTTCCCATGGCACATGTTGAACAGCCCCTTTTAAGCTGCAGTCAAGCTCTGCAGCCCTCTCCCCAGTGAAGCTGTTATCCCCATCAGGAAGGCAGGCAGAATAAATCTTGAAAATCTCAGGCTGCTCTACAGCTACCTGGCATGCTGGGGAGCCTGGCTGGGGATTCAAAACCAGCCCCTGCAGTGGGTCACGGTGTTTGCCTTTTGCAGTGGTACTTGGACTGTCCAGTGATTCCACCTGTATGTTTGCAAAAGCCTTTTAAAGAATCCCCAGGGGAGTATCCTGGATGCATCAGGGGCTGGTCCCGGCGGTTCCCCCTTGAGCCTTGGGTGAGTGGTATGGAATAGCTGCATCCCTGTGGACCTGGCTGTGGGGTTACAGCTGTGCTGCACGAGACCCTGCTAACAGGGGCAGGTACCTAGAGTCCTCTGATGTGCCCCTTTTGGAAAGCAAATTTAATTACACCGAGACTGAGAACTCTGTGTCCAGCCTTGACAACTGCCTGGGACAGGCTGGGTGGTCCTATGCCTTTGCTGGCTGTAGGAGCTGCTATTAATGATCTGTCATGGAGTAGCTCTGTGGCCTTCTGGTCTGGCCTTTTTTTAATAGGCTTTGAATAGCACAAAAGAATTTGTTCCTCAAAAAAAAGTCACCATTTTTGCATAAAGTTATGTTAAGTATTTCATATCTTCTGTATGCCTCTTGTTTCTTGAGGAAGACATTCAAAAAGAAAGGGGGGAGAGAAAAAAACCTTATTTTTCAAGAACTATTTAATCTTAATGACAACATTTGTTGCTAGCTTTCTTATTTAGCAGTGTACTGATATTTATCTTCTTATGTCTACTTGCAAATGCTATTAAAGTAAGGCACAGTTTATATATGTTTTTTAAGTGATGACTTCAGTTGATTTGTAGGGATAGCATCAGTGGTCTCTTGCTTTTTAGAAGCCACTGACATGGCCAGTGCTTATATTTATTGCAGGAGGGAAGGAATCGGTGATGCAACACACATCACTTTTGACAAATGAAAGCATGATGGGGGAAAATAGTTTCTTCCTCCTGTGACTGCCAGTGCTCAGCATCTCAGGGTACCTGCATGTTGTGGATCGGAGGTGCTGCCTTACAGAGCTGTCCTCTTCAAGTTTTATCTAGTGCAGCTGGGGAGATGGTGGAGAAAGTTTTGTTTCTTGCTGTCTGGTTGTCAGGGCCAATTAAGTGATCTGGTGTTGGGAAGGAGGGGAAAAGCAACCCACGCAAAGAAACAGGGAATTTTTGTTGTCGTTTCTGGAATTGTTGCCACTAGCTTCTGAAAGTATTGGTATTTGTGTTAGACTGTTTGGGGTTTTTTCTTACAACAATCATTTTAACATCAGGAAGCCTTACTTTTCAGTTTAGCTTGATAGTATTCAGTTAGTGTTACTGCAGGAGAAGTCATGTTGCTCTTCTCTTCACCTACTATAGAAAAATCACAAAAGAGGCACAGTAGCTACCAAGCCACCTCCGCCTTGATGATTGTGTTGTTCCAGTAACCCAAACAATCCTTAATTAAATTTCTCTGGCTGCCCTGGGTGTTACATTCACTGAAATGCTGTTCCATTATATTTTTTAGGGCCGGTGTACCCGAGAGAACTGCAAATATCTTCACCCTCCCCCACATTTAAAAACACAACTTGAAATAAATGGACGCAACAACCTGATCCAGCAGAAGACGGCCGCAGCCATGTTTGCTCAGCAGATGCAGTTCATGCTACCGGGCGCGCAGCTACAGCCAATTGTGAGTTACAGCATGGACCCATCGGGCTCACACTGCTCCCTCTTCCTCCCCTGCTTGTTCATGCAAGCCCCAGCCCTGTGCCTGGGCTCAGGCCATTGGCTGTGCCGCACAGAACTGAGCAGAATCTTCCAGAGGGGTGTCTGATGCTACCTTTGCATCTCCTTGCAAGCTGTGTCTCTCTTTTCCTCTGATAACTGAGGAGCTATGAGATTCCGGGCTTCAAGTGAAATGGTCTTATCACCAGGTGCTTATTTGACCAGTTGGTTGATGTACATCCCAGAAGTTCTGAGTGGTTCAATTCCAATGGATCCTGTTTTGGAAAGTTGTTTTACACTGAGATGGTGCTGACTCTCTTGGACTAGATGTGTTGCACTGTTGGACTAAAACTGGGGAAGAAGAATCCTACCTAGACTTTAATCCTTTTTAATGTCTGGAAGTGAGAGCCATTTCACTGCAGTTGTCCCAGCAGAGAGCTGTGCTAATGTCACAGCCCTGTCACTTGTTTTTCACAGTAATGCTGATTTAGAATAAGAGCAGGAAAGATTTGCTTCTCTTCAGATAGGAAGGGAAGCCTGTGGGAGATAGGTGTTTGCAGAGCAGGTAGTTCAGAGAAACCTTCACTGCCTGTCCTTGCTTTTGCTTGTCAGTTAAAACAGGTTTCAGGCTGGAGAACCCTGTTATGCCAGGGAGAGGATGGCTTGTGTCTTCTGGTTGGTGTATCTGGGAGGGGATGACATTTGTCAGCTGAGTTTTAGTCTGTCACAATGTATATTTTAAGAGCTGTCAGAGGTCTTGAAGCAGCTCTTCAGTGCTGATGTGAATAAGCTGCACTGAGAGTTAATTAGGAGTTCTCAGTTTAAAGTTGGGGCTGAGTATCTTTCCTGAGGCAATGAGCGCTTAGTGTGCTGTAGTTGGGTGAGGCTTCTTGTGCTATGCCACATGGGAGGACTGGCCAGGTCCTTTGGACAAGCTCTTCTAGCCTGAAGGTGTCAAGTCTGTGAATCAGCCTGAATTTGGCCTCCTGGTGTCCCACCTACAGTGTATGGCCTCCCTGCCCTTGTGGGACCCAGCATCTTTCATCCCAGCTTTGAAAAGCTCAGGTGTTTCTGGTTTATTCTCACCAGAGATATGATGGTTTAGGACAAATTTGGGAGGAAGATTTTGAATGGGTGAAGGATGAAGGATTCCTCCTCATTGGAGGCTATTATGATGTTTGGTGTAAGAACCTGTGATGGAGGTTTCCCTGTTTCATCAGGGAATGCTGCCCAATGTTCATTCATGATGGTGGTCTGCCACCAGACTGGACTTTTTCCTCAGTCTGGCATATTCCTCCTGTCTTTTGGGGGCTTTTCCATGTTTGTCATCACTCTGATCATCCTGTGTGTCTGCTAGTAGCTTTATCTTTGCCCTGCCCTATAAGCTAGGAAAATCTCTTATCTGCTGCAGTCTTGAACTTCTTTTTTTTTTGTGCAGCTTGAAAGTATGTCCACATCAGAAGGAAATCCTGAATTCTCACAAAATAATGGCATTGGTTTCCAAGCCCTGTACCCAAAGCAAACCCTTCCTATTTTGAGTTTTCCTCTGTGGGGAATTCACAGTGGATGCTCTTTGACTGGCTATTCAAAGCATGTTTGGGATTTCCTCTTTGGAAAGTTCCCATCTTCCCACTTTGCAATCTTGCTGGTCCAGTATGCTTCTAAATTTTACTTCTGCCTTTTAAATTGCCTCTGAGATTGAATGTGTTGGTTTGTCTGGTTAGTGCTGTCATTTCAGAGGTAACCTTATCTGATCAGAAAGGCCCCTGGTTTCTAAATTGTGCCATAAGGGAGACATGGGCAAAGAAGAAAAATAAAAATTTGTTCTGCAGTGACTGCTCCCTTCATGCTTTCCCACACTTCACTCAGACTAAACAACCTCTTGGTCTGATTCCTGCTGCCCGACTTGCTCCACACCAATTTCAGGACAAACAAGAGATTGCTCTTTCAACTGCCTTTGATTTCCCAAAGATGCTGTCAGTGGAAGCTGGCTTTGAGAATTCTTTTCTTTCTAAATGAGAAGGGTGGGGCCTCCTTCTGGGTACACATGAAATTCGTCAAAGCAGAAAGTATTGTATCTGATACAGCAGCAGAACAAATCCCATGTGATCCGAAAACTGATCAACGGGATGCCTGCTTAATTGGGATGCTTGCCAGAGATGAGATTTGAAACAGCATGCTTAATATAAGCTCCAAACAATAGCTGAATGCTTAGACATTTTAAAGTGCAGATTCACCAGAAAAGCTACTGAGTTAAAAAAAACCAAAAACCCCCCCACCAAATCCATACCAAACAGCACTCGACACAGCAGCTTTTCACCAGGCTTCCTGAAATGGCATCTGTCTGCGAGCTGGGCTCTGGCATTGATAGGAAGAGCTACTTTGGTCAATGTTATATCTGGTTCCTCAGATATGGTCACTTTGCATCCTGTGTGTGCCAGTGCAAGACCACCTGAAAAGTGCTGCACCTTGTGTCTAGTTCCCCTGCTCCATCCTGCTTTATCCCTTCGCAGCAGTGTGGGATAGACTTTTGGAGCTGACCATGGAGGTGCTTCATCCCAGGGTCCAAGTGATGTGGAGCAGGGCACTGGTTTGTGTGGTGCTTCCCCATTAGTGCCTGAACGAGCCTTGGGAGCACGGCAGTGGTGACACACCTGCCACCACTCCTGCCCTGCAGCTGCCTCTGCTGCTGCCTAGGGGGGCTGTTTCCTCTCTTTGTTTTCAGGCTCTTCATCTTTTCTTTATGTCAAGGTCTTCGTAGACAAAACTCTTGATGGTTCTGAGACACCCATGCCCCTGAAGACAGCCCAGACTTAACCCAGCCCTTTGTCTCCTCCTGGGGCAGCAGGATCCTGCTGCCACTCCTTGGTTGCTGATGGAGGGGTTAAAGCAGAGGGTGAGCAACTTGCTTGGCCAGTGATGCATGGAGCAAGTGCTGGCACCAATTTCAACAGGTGCTTTGCACAGGCATTTGTTCCATGCAGCAAAAACCTGATTTGTATCTCAGCCTCTAGTCTAAGGCACGCTAGGAATGAATAAACGCATGTACCCTGGCCCACCCAGGAGCTGGTATCTGCCAAGAGACAATGCTGTGGGGTGTTAACACCTGTCTTTTACACTGCAGCAGCCCACAAATGAGAGATCCTTTGAGCTAGGAATGTATCTTTGCAGTCTGGTTGGGGAAATTCGCTGGTGGTAGGAAGCTGGGTGCTGTGGCCCATTAGATTCACTCCAGCATGTCCAGCCTTCATGTTGGAGGATGGTTTTGCAGCCAGCCAGCCAGCCAGCCCCATGCAGTTACATTGGAGGGGTACGCAGATTTCTGGGTTTTCTGACAGCATCAAGTAATTTTAATTTTTAATATCAAGGTTTTCAATCTTGTCAGTACGAGGTCTTTAGCTTCAGTTTCTATCACCAGACTGTAAGCAGCCATTGTTTTTTGTGTGCTTTCCATATATAGCTGCTTGGCAGTGACCTGTCTCCCCTCCTTCAGGCTATCAACACCTCTTTATTTACAGTGGGCCTCTCATTTTCAGGCTTTCCCTTTTTTAGGGTCTGAGGTAACTCAGAATCAACACTTCCTGGCTGAGACAGTGCCTGTGTTTGACAAAACACCAACCTCTCCTCTGCCTTCCTCTTCACACCCACTCTGTGTTTCTTCTCTAACTTTAGCACAATTTTTGCTAGCCAAATTGAATACAACTTCTAGATTGTTAACAAAATCAGCTGTTGGGGGTTCTGTTGTCACCTGTGGTGACAAATGTCCCTCCCTGGGAGGTTCCTTCTTTCTGCTCACACCTTCAACCCAACAGCTTCCATGCTTGAGGTCTGTGAGGAGCTCAGAGCTGTCAAAGTCCTTGGCAACCCTCCCCCCCGATACGGGTTCTCACAACAGCCATTTTGGCTTTTTAAAATTATTACTATTCTTAAAAGCATTTTAATACTCAGTAAACCAGTCTTGTGAGCTGCTACCTCAGCCCTTTGCTGCTGCACAGCAACCTGTTTCCCTATGCACAGGAGTTACCGGTAGAGTGTCTATGCTGTGATTTACAGAAGTTAATTTGCAAGGAAACCTGTCTCTGTATTTCCTGTATTAGCAAGAGCTTTAAGGGGGGCAGCAGGAGTAAGTGCTGATACTTTCAATCTCTCTCTTTTGCCCTAGAACACATCAGCAATTAAGTTGAGAGTTTGGTTTTTTAGTGTATAGCCATAACATTGCTCTGTCAGATCTGCTCTCCCTCCCTGCCTCTATCCACCCACAGCTTTATATCAAGACCATGATGCCATTTGGTCTGGGGTATCCCTTGGGTCAGTTGGGGTCAGCTGTCCTTGGTCCCCTCCCAACTCCTTGTGCTGCCCCCCATAGTCAACTCCCTGGGTGTGTGGGGTGAGAGGCAGAAAAGCCCTTGACCCTCTGCAAACATTGCTCAGAAGCAACAAAAACATCCCTGAATTATCTACACTGTTTCCAGTACAAATTAAAACCACAGCCCTACACCAGCTACTGTGGAGAAAATTAACTGTATCCCAGCCAAAAGCAGCACAGCTGTCACAAGAGGTGGACAGGAGGCATGTTGAGGAGAGCAGTGCTGTTTGGAGTAAAAATTAAATTTGGGTTCTGGCTGCAAGGAGGAAATTTGCTCACGTTCCCTGAGGACATGGGGGACCTGCACAGACGTAGAGGAAGGAATTGGCTGGCAGCATCGCTATTACTGGTACTGATGCATGAGCCAGACTGGATTTCCCAATCCAAGACAGGCAGCCGGGTCTGGCAGTGAGCACAGCCCATCTTTTCCCCTCATCAGCCACAATAAATACAGAGCTCCCTGGTGCCAGCTCACAAAGGCGCAGTTCTCAGAGTGCTGCACACACTCCAGACTTAAAACCCCAGCTCTTGTAGGTTTAATATGTCAAGTGAGGTCTGCTTGTTCCCTGGCTGCTCACCCGCTTGGCTGCGAGCTCAGCCCCAGCCTGCGGGCAGGGTGTGGAGCACAACTGGCACTTCCAATCAGGGAAGCAGGCACATGGTGCAGGCGGGCAGAAAGAATGCTTGTGAAACCTTGGGAACGCAGCAGCAGATGTCAGGGCACAGAAAGGGGTGAACAGACAACAGTAGCAATAAAAACTCATCCTGTTCCTACAAGCATCACTCTGCAGGTCTCCAGGATCACAAGTGGATTGTGCTACTTAGTTGTTCCTCATGCACATCTTTTCTCATTCAGCTTGGTCTTGGATCCCTTAGCCCTTGCTGGTTGCTCCCAGTGAGAAGAGGGACTGCTTTTGAGGGAGGTGGGGATTGTGCTTCAGGGAGCAGGTCTTGCTTCCACCTTTGTAGTAGCTTTGGTGAAGAGGGTGGTGTATCATCTCTTAGTGAATGTTTCAGGTGAATTCAGTCAGTGCAAGGTGTTGCAAGCCCCCAGCATTCCCAATCTGCACAAATCGTTCCTGCAGCAGTGGGAGGAACATCTTCCTTTTTGTCTCAGAAACCAGCGATGTCCTTGGCCTGGCTGTTGGGATTTTGGAGCAATATTTGTGCCATACCTCCTCAGTCAGGATATTCTGCTGTATTACTTGCTGAAAAGCATAGGGTAGGTTTGCCCACACATTTGTGCAAGCCACATGTACTGCAAAGTTTGGGCTACTATGGGTACCTAAAACAAATGCTGGCAACAGGTCAGGCCCGACTATAACCTGTGCAAAGTGGCCAGGTGGGCAAAGCGCCTTAAAATAGCATTTATAGTGCAAATGGAGACAGAAGTTCAGCAGATACCACTGTAATTACTGGTACTCACACAAAAGAAAACAGTCTAATGATGCTGCCTTCTCACTAAAGTGTTCAGGGAGTCACAGCTTTGGAAATCCTAAAGAGCTTTTTTAGCTGAAAAAGGTGTAAAATGTCTGTGGATTGGGAGATCTTTGGCCTTAGTGGCTGAAGTCTCCCAACGGCTGAAGCAGTGCTTGACTAAGGCTTGCAGTAGGGAAAATAGGAAATCCCTCCCGGAAGGAGAATTACTTGGTTCTGCTACACTTAAAGCATCCAACACCACTGATGCAGGAAGCTGTCTCCTCACTGAGGAGCAGATGGCATATATTCTGTCAACAATTCCCTTTCCCATCAGCTTGGGAGCTGCTTGCTGTCACTGGCCTTAGGAAGAGGCATTGTTAAGCTAAAGCTGGGTTAGGACAGTTGGCTGGTGTTACTGAGGGTTAACTTCTTCCACATAGCAACAAGTAAAGTATGAAAGTACCAGGAAGAAGATGCTGTTGAGAAATACACTGTCATATGTGGTTTCTCTTAGAATTTCACAGGAGTAGAAGTACCAAAACAAAAGAAAAGAGGGAATGATGTGTGTGGCCAAAAAACCTGCCCCAGGCCATTGTGTAAGCGCACTTGTATTTATTGCCAAGTAGAGGCTGTAGCTCCCAAAGATGGCATCACAGACACCTGCCAGCTTTAACTGGAATCCAGAGTTCACAGTGGAGTAGGTGACAGGAGGGAAAATAAAAATGGTTGCAGGTTTCAGGCTGCTTTCCCTGGTGGGTACTTGAGCCCCCGCTACAGGAGCAGGAGTGCTGCCATGCATGCTCTCATCTTCAGTAGGGGCAGGTGGAGTTTTTCATCAGCTGGAATTAGCTTAATTCCCAAGAATACTTTGGATCGTGGTGCTTTAAAACCTCACAAACTCCTTGGTGGTAGGGGCTAGTCCCAGAATTTAAACTGAGCATCTGCTTAGGAGCCTTGTGCTTACCTTCTGCCAGCACAGCAGCTCCTTTTCCAGATGAGTGCTGCTGGAGTCGATCAGGGAAGTGCTTCTGGCCCCCAGTACTGAAGCTCTGCTACACTCAGACGACCTGCCTAACACCATGTAGGGACCTGAGGTGGTCAAGGTCTTCATGGCCTGTTGTTCTGGCCCAAAGAGAACATGGCTTCTTGTAGCACAGGTGGGGTCCTGGACATCTCACTAGTCCACCTGTGCCATCTCACCTGGTACACTCTCTCATTGCTATTCCAAGCCCAAGACTCGCCTGCTCTTTGCCAAAGCCATGAGATCTGGCATGTTGTGACATTAATGAGTTTGGTATCCTCTTGCTGCCATTCACATGGAGCACAGGCTTAGATCCTTCTGCAAAATGGTTTTTGCTTGGAGCCTGTTAACACTCTGAAACCAACCCCAGATGTGCAGGGTGCCTGACCAACCGAGTGTACTGCAGCAGGGATACCTGACCTGACTGAATGATGCCTTTGGTCTAACCTGAGGACCACTGGCCATGCTAACATGGAGCTCAGGGCAGGGTGATGGTGGATGTAGCAGTGCAGCTAATGGGGTTACCTGCTTCCAGGCCCTGAAGCTGCAGTTTACCTTGGAGTCTCTCTACAGCATTGCGGCATAGGCATAAAGAAGATGAGACATTTATTTGGGAATGAGAAGTCTGTTTAATTTGGGCCTGCCCTAATTGCTGGCATGAAATCCTTAATTGTGTCATTAAACTATAAAGATCATCAATATGCTTTGATCTGAGAAATAAAGATGCCTTGTATTCAGGATGAGTCACAAATCTGTGAGTCAGGAGAAGCGAATGGATCGCAAATAATTGGCAATAACTGAATAGATTGGAGAGCACAGCATTTTGATGTGGCTAATCAAATTGTCTAAAAGGATTGAAGTGCCATGCAAAGCTTTGATGGGAAATCCAAGACAGAGCTTTTTAACTAATACTTTGTTTTTTCTCTTTCTGTACACAGACAACATTTCCTGTGACTCCATCGCTTGCAACAAGCCCCACAATGGCTTTTAGTCCCTACCTGAGTCATGTTTCTCCTGGGATGGGCTTAGTTCCTGCAGAGCTTTTACCAAATACTCCTGTCCTGGTTTCTGGAAATCCTACTGTTACAGTACCGGGAGGCTCTGCTGGGCAGAAACTGATGCGTACGGATAAACTGGAGGTATTTGGACATCTGATACAATACTGCTGAGAGGGATGAACAGGACATGTGGTCCCAGCTGTTGCTCTCTGCTAAAATGACCTGATGCAACATAGTAGAGAGTTCAACTTGCAGCTTTTCTAGCACAGGGCTGCTGCGCTCTGCCAGAGCAGACGCTTTTGCAGGGCCTTTTCCCAAATCCTTGGAAATCTGGGAAAACTCAGTCTTCTGGTATCAGTGGGTGTTAGAGCAGGGTTAGGATTGTTTTTTTGTATGTGATCTGCCCTGCTTTAAAACCCTCAAAAAACCAAGTAAATGGTCTGCCCTTAAACTTTGTTGGGTGGGAGATGTTTTGGAGGTAACATGTTTCTGTTTTCTAGAGATGAGCTTACTGAGCTTTTACAAAAAGCTTTAAGCATTACACTGATGGGAGTGGTGAGTGTGGAGTGTTGGAAAGATGTCTCTCCCTCCCCAGTTGGCTGGACATGCTGAGGCTTATTGGTGGAGGAGTTGTAAATGTCTTTTAAACCCTAAGCAGAGACTCTGCAGGAGATAAGGGCTGAGGGCCTGAATTCAGAGGCCCCTGCAGGTGTAAATTATAACACGGGAAGATAGCAGAGAAGGGTGTAATTTCAAAACACATTGTTTTGTGTTATGTACTTTATCTTGCCTTGCTGACGTCTCACCTTTCCCCACACTCAGTGTGATTGTACATTGGTATGTGAGCTACACCACTTGCTATATTATTCAACAACTTTTCTCAGTTCCTCAGACAAGAAACCTTGAAGACTTTTTGTGAAATCTTTTCCTCTGCCTCTGATACTTTGGTGGTCATAACTTACGAGGATCTGTGAGATCCTAGTACAACTCGTAATTTTGGCAGCACCTTCAAACACATCGCTGGGTAATGTGCTGTCACATAATGCCAGGCTCGGGGATTTATTGTGAAGGGCAGGAAGACTATTTATGTGAAAGAGGCATCTCATGTTTAAGAAAAAGTACTTGTTGCAAATAGCAGTAACATGTAACATTTAGAATTAAATGTCCTACCCAAGAGTGTGCTCCATAACAAATATATAATCCAGGTGAGACACAAATGGCAAAGTTATTAACATTTAAGCTTTAGAGGCAGGGAAGGAATCCTGAGCTGCAAAAGTTTTGTCAAAATGACATTGATTTTCTGGGGTCACTTTCCATTTTGCACAAATTCTGTACTTCAGTTGCATTTGGTAATTTGCCATGTTAATGTTGTGGTTTTTTTCATCCCCTGAAGCAGTTGTGAGTAGCACCAGTTGTCTCTGTGTCTGTTGATATATGTGCTACCCCAGATGAGCATGGATTTAGAATATACGCATGGTTTAGTGTGGCCAACTGAACTGATACTCTGTGTTGAAATGAAAAGTACCTTGATGTTCTGCTCAACAATGTGACTTTCTTTTAAGGTTTGTCGAGAGTTTCAGCGTGGAAATTGCACACGTGGTGAGAATGATTGCCGCTATGCTCACCCTATAGATATTGCAATGATAGACACAAATGAAAATACTGTTACAGTTTGCATGGATTACATCAAAGGTCGATGCTCTAGGGAGAAATGCAAGTACTTTCATCCCCCTGCACACCTGCAAGCCAAAATCAAGGCAGCTCAACACCAGGTGAACCAGACAGCTGCAGCTGCAATGGTAAGTAGAGCTCTTCTCAAGCTGCATTTCCATTGCTAAGAGATTTCATGTGTCATATGTGTCATTTGTGGAAAAATAGAGAGCTTTGTAATTGGCTGACTAGAGAGCTGAGAGCATGTGCAAGATGCATTCCATCTCTTCATCCTGTCTCTGTGCTCACCACAGCATGAAGCTCTCAGTGGTACAGAACATCTCACCAGGTAGGGAGGGACACTGTGCCCAGCCCTGTG